>NC_089253.1:51103416-51408478 GCF_963930625.1 Muntiacus reevesi
GGGAAGAACATTGAATTAGAAGGAAGGAACCTGGGTTCTAGACCTCACTTGTGATTCCAACAAATCTAACTATGTTTCCATCAGAACACTCCCACCCCACCATCCCACCTCACCTAAAGCAGATTTTCCTTCCCTGCTGTGACCCCTTCAGTTCCCCAGCTAGCAGCTGCAGTTTCAGGAGAGACAAGCAGACTGGCCTGAAATCTGTGGCGAGCCCATTGATACTAATGAGGACCTAGGAACCAAGTAAAACCAGGAAAAATGACCTCACCACTAGAGGTTAGGTGGAATTTAACAAGCTAATTGCAAGCATTAGGCTAATTAAAAGCGAACTGGCACCTGCAATTATAGACTCAAGTTCTCAGATGATGATGAGCCAAACTGAGTGGACATGTTGATGGCAGAGCTAGGGCGGGGCCTTGCCTTCCCTATGGAGAAGGGGGTGGTCCCAGGCCCTGCAGGAGGGGAGTCTCAGCATCCATCCATATTTGTCAGATCAGTGTTGACTTGCCCATCCCTGAATCCTGTGTTCACACAATAAGGACCAAGCCTTTACAGAGATTAAGTGACCTGGAAGGATCTGATGTCACCCTGGATACCATCTGCCTTGCAGTGTGTGAGGGGCTGGGCATGGGGATGGAGCAGCTGGAGGAGGGACTCCAGCGGAATGTCCTGCTAGCCAGAAGACACAAGTGGAGCCGATCTCTTGTCTAGGCACCTGCTAGAAGGAGTCATAGGAGGGTGACATCCCAGGGGATGGCCCTGGGTGTGGGGAGCAGCCGCCTCCCTCTGCACTGTGCTGGTGAGACCGAACCTGGGGAGAGGCACCAGGAGAATCTGAGGAAGTGGCTGGTGTCACCGGAGGCATCTACTCTCAAACGCCTAGGAGACTTGGGGGATTCGGGAGGAGTGAAATCACGACACCAGCTTCTGTGTTTCTCATGCAAATCAACACTAGTAAGATAATAAAAAGACACTGTCACTTACTCTGCTTAGCATGATTCTATGTGCTTTACACATGTGACCTCATTTATCTTCACAAAAACGTCTGTGAGATAAGGTACATTATTATTATCTTCACTTTACAGATGGAGAAACTAAGGAACAGAGAGATTAAGTCACAGTCAAGCTCATGTCCCTGGTAAGTGGCAGAACCCAGAGTTGGCCTTAGTTTGGCCCTGTAACTGCAATCTTGACAATTGCACTAAATTATCTTTTAAGAAAAGCCAAAGACTTGAACAAACAGATGACAACAGATGACCTCTTCACACCTTAAATTTTTAGAATTTTAAATTTTAAAGCTCACTAATAGACAAACATTCATCCAGAAACAATGAATTGAAACAGTGAAAAAAGTTAGGATAGTCAATGCTGATGCTCATGCCACAAAATACATCTTTATACAGAGCTGCTGGGAATGTAAATTAGTACTTTCTAACAATGAATTGGCAAGATATGTCAAAATATTTTAAAACATAGGATTTCTACTTCTAGAAATGCAACCTAAGGGAATAAGTCATTGATATGTGTAAAGATTCAGATATTTATATGTTCACTGTAGCATTATTTATGAAAGTGAAAAGCTGGAAACACATAGTTTAACATGGGGGCCAATTAAACAAACAAATAAATGGAATAGGTATATAATGAAATACCAGTCACTTAAAATGATATGGTAAAAGAATACCTAATGATATGGAGAAATGCTTTTTATTTAAGTGATAAAAATATATACTTGGTCAATTTGTAACAGTATATGTGTGTATTTTGGTAATAAACATAGTCATATGTCTGTGCATGAATTCACAAAAATATATATATATGCCAAAATATTCAAATTATATACTGAATTTCTGAGAGAATTACAATTAACTTTAATCTTTTCTTTATGGGTTACCCTACATTCTTAATGACTATGTATTAGTTTTATACTCACAGAATAGTAATTTTTTTTAATGTATAGCCCCTATCACATTAACTCTATTGTCTTAGCATTCATCCTAAGAAAATAATCCAAAGTACAGAAAAAGCCTTACACACAAAAATGATCATGCTGTGTTATTTGTAAAAAGAAAATAAGGGTAACCACCTAAGTGTCCAATACAAATATGATTACATAAACTACATCATGTCCAAAGGCTATTATGCACTATTTTAATATGAAGAATATCTTTGTCACTTTTGGAAAGAGAGCTGACTTGTTCTGTGCTGCTTGAAGAATCAAAACCAAAGGGCGGAACTTAGAAGTGGGCAGGTTTTGATTCAGTACAGAAGAATGTTCTAACCTTGGAGCAGGCTGCCTGGTGAGGTAATGAGCCCCCTGTCACAGGTACTATCCAGGTGAGGGTAGGACCCAGGTGCACCCCTCAAGGAGGCCGCAGAGGGTTCGTCTGGGTTTGGAAGGTGTCTGGAGCTGTGGATACAGAGCAGGAGCCCACCTGGACTGTGACTGCTGAGAAGAGGGTCCCACTCAGCCTGCCCTCAGCGCGCTTCCTCTCTGCTCACCATTTATTCTGAACGTTTCTCAAATGTGCTCTTTCCTCTCTAAATATGTATGGCTTTTTTTAACTGTTGGAGACTGGCCTGCCAGTCATCTCACTGACGGGCTGATGTGCACGCCGCCGCCTCCCCAAGCAGGACTTTGCCACAGCAGAGCCGCCTCTCAGCGAGCTCTCCCCCGAAGCAAGCCTCCCCCTCTTGACACCCCCGAGGGTCCAGGCTCAGTGCGTGGGCCTCAGGGGACCCACGGCAGGCCTGGAAGGAAGACGCAGGACCTGGGCTCAGGCTGTCAGGCTAGGTGTCAGCCTGGCTCCAGGGCTGCCTGCTCACTGACTTCCTCGGTAATTATGTCATTTACACCGCGCAGGAAGAACCCAACTGAATAATCCAGGCAGACACGTTAAAAGTAATTATCTGTGTAATGCGTCCTGCACCGTCACCTTCCTGTGAAGAAGGAAAAGAACCCGAAACTGGGGAAAAAAAGGCCCCCATTGTCTCGAGCCTGTGCAGCGCCCCCAGGATTAATTACACAGCCGTGCTAACACGTTTAGCACCTCGCCTCTGATTGGAAAACCAAGGACTCTTAATAATTCATATCTGCAGCCCAGCACTCTGCGCCCTGCTGAGGATACAGGGAGCCCTTGTTTTCTGCCAGGCAAGCCCCGGGGCAGTGCCAGGCTCACCTCCTAGCCGCCCCACCTGGCGATGGCTCCGGCCCCCGCCACGGTCTGCTCCACCAGGGAGGCAGCGCCGGTGGGCAGAGAGGCAGGCCTTGGCAGTGGGAACCCACAAGAGCCCCCAGCTCCCGGGTCCCCCCAGAGGGGCCTGGAATCCAGATCTGGGAGAGTCGTAGGCAGGTGCCTGCCATGCACCCAAGGCTGTCTGGACAGCAGACTCAGGCAGAGCCATTCCACCAGGGCTCCCAGCCCTACATGCAGGAGACCCTCAGGGAAGCCAGACCAAGGGTAAAGGCCCTACAGTGACTGGGGAGGAACAGCCAGGCTCTGAAGGCCGGGACCCCCTCTGACTCTGCACCCGTCCTCCTCCCACCACCTTCCCCTCAGCTCAGCGCTGACCCAGCCCTGCATCCCAGGGCTGGCTCTCTCCTGGCTCTCCCACCTCTGGCCTTCCAAGGCTCCAGGCTCCAGGCCCTGCTCCTTCCCCTGCGTGCTTGCGGTTAAAGGAGAATCTCCCAGAGCCGCTCTTCCTTTCCCGTCCAACTCTCCCCCGGCCCCTGCCGTTTCGCCAACTTGTGCCCAGAACCCCACACAAGATGCCCGAGGCTCTGGGGGCTGCAGCCTGGCCCCCATGACAGACCCATGCCCCGATGCCCACACAGCAGGCTCCAGCTCTCTCAGGGGCTCCCCACTGAATCTGAGAATCCAGAGGTCAGATACCACTGAGGAATTCAAGAGCTCAGCAGCCATAAGCCCCAACCTCTAACCCATAAAACATACACCCCGACCCCCCTACACTGAGGGAGATGGGTGCCTGGGGCTGACCTGAGCCTAACCTCCCAAACCCCACCTCTCCTTCCTGCTGGTCTTGAACCCACTCCTCTGGCAAGATTAGAGGCAGGGTGGGGCTGCCCTCTTTGCTCGAGCCAGACTGGGGCCCCGGCTGGACCCCAGGAAGCTGGCAGCCCCAAGGCTGGCCTCACGCAGGCAATCTGGTTCAAATGTAATAAATTCAGACAACATGAGCCTTCACCAGGGATTCTGGAGGTGGCGGTGGGGGCACAGACAGGGATAAAATTAGCATTCTCAGCATCCACGATCCTGAAGCATCACTGCCAAGAACGAGGGATGGGGAAGGCGGTGGCACCGCAGTGCCAGCAGCCCAGACTCACACGGCGGGCAGGCGGCTGCCAGCCCCGACCAGAGCCCAAGCTCCCTCCTCCCCACTTGCCCACATGATGCATCAAAACAGACTCACCCGCGGCTGAGATGCGAGCCCCACGCTGAAAAGCTATACCTCTCCGAGCCCCCAGGCAGCCCTCCCCCCAGCTCAGGCCAGCTGGGGTCCTCCTCCCTGCCCCCGGGCCCCCTTCCGAGGCGCAGGGCTCGGGTCTGGTCTGGTCTAATCAGTCATCTCTCCGGCTGACAGGTCCCTGGCGCGGGGAGAGGATGCTGCTGCGGGGACTGCAGGATCCAGCATCTTTCCCAGGCAGAAGCAGCTGGGCATGCTCCATCGGCTCCCAGGGGATTTCAGGGCCACGTGACACTCCCTCCCCAAGCTGTCACTTAGGATCAGGAGTAAATAGTCCCTGGAAAGGTTTAACTCCATCCAGCCCAGTGACGAGCTGTTAAGCACCCGTGCTGCCCGCCTGGGTGAGAACAGAGCCCCTCAGCACAGGCTTCCCGGCTGTCTGCCGCAGGGGCGAGGCCGCCCCCCAAAGGGCAACTGGGCCGCCATCCGTGTAAGCTGCGTTCTGCGGTCCTCCCACCAGAGTGCAGGGAGCCAGAAGCTGCCCAGGGTCTGGCATCTAGGGCCTCCCAGGCCTGCCTGTGGTTGCTTGTGTCTCCATGGCTGTCCACCCAAGAGACCGGCATGCCTCTGGGTGTCAGGAGGCTGTGGTCAGAGCCCTAGTGCCTTCCCGTCCCCCAAGTCCACCCAGTGAATTTAAAGAAATCATGTTTAGAGTGGACTGGAGTCCATTACAAGATGCCAGGACCTTCTAGGTCCCCCAGCCCAACTGGTCTCCAATGACCTTGGGCAAGGATGCTAGCTGAGCTGGAGGTACCTGTGTTTTGCATTATTGAGGGTCAGAGGCAAAAATGAAAGCTTCAATCAATAGGATTTCAGTCCTGTTTCTGCTGTAGAAAAGCCCATACAACTCAGAGTGCTCTCTCTCTCCCGACCCCCAGCAGCCTCGGTCTCATCTCTTGGCCTTTCTGTGGATGCCAGGAAAAGATTCTCTGTGATGATAACTGAGTGCAGAAGAGACGCTGAGTGTCCTGGCCACAACCAGGAAGACGGGAAGAAAAGGGAGTGCTCCCCCTGAACTTCCAGGCAGGCTCACCAGATCTGAGTCCCATCTGCCTCTGAGACCCAGGAGTTGGGAGACCCCAGATGAGTTCCTGGGGTCCCTTCTGAGTAAAGAAGTATTGCAATAAGCAAGGGCTAGACAAGGGTGCTTCCCTGGGGGCACTAGTGGTAAAGTGCCAGTGCAGGAGAGTAAGAGACACCGGTTCAACCCCTGGGTCGGGAAGACCCCTGGAAGCGGAAATGGTGACCCACTCCAGTATTCCTGCCTGGAGAATCCCACAGACAGAGGAGCCTGGCGCACTACAGCCCACAGGGTTGCAAAGAGCCAAGCATGACTGAAGTGACAGCATGGCACAGACAAAGGCGGCCGCCAGCATCCACCCACATGATTACCACCTCTCTTCCGAATGTTTGTCTGAATCACCTCAATTTTTAAAAAATTAAGCCTCTCTTCACTTAAACACGGGCTTCCCTTATAGCTCAGTTGGTAAAGAATCTGCCTGCAGTGCAGGAGACCCGGGTTCGACTCCTGGGTCGGGAAGATCCCTTGGAGAAGGAAATGGCAACCCACTCCAGTATTCTTGGCTGGAGAATCCCATGGACAGAGGAGCCTGGCAGGCTACAGTCCATGGGGTCATAAGAGTTGGACGAGGCTCTCCCTTCCCCTTCCCTTCCTTTCACTTAACTACAACCATTTCCCTTCTCCATGGGTCTCTTTTAATATGATATGAGTATAAGCATCACTTTTACAACTTTATTGTTAAAAAGAATCTACTATGAAAAGTGCAAACACACAGACTTCCTCCCAGAGTCCAGGAGGAGCAGCAGGAGGGGAGTGTTAAGGGGAGTTGATCCACCACCCACTCCCACATCCCCAGAGGAAGCCACTGGAAAGACTGTCCTTCCCACCCCAGAGCAGACCAGGCTGGAGCTGGGGATCCCGGGTTTGAGTAGCATGTACCTGCCTGCAGCTGTAATGGAGAAGGGGGTCCTGAGGTCACCCCCCACCCCCCCCAAAGGCTGAAACGCTGTGTCCACTGGCTGTCAGGGAGCCACTCGGCGGAAGGGACAGAGAAGTCCTGGACGCACGCCCCGTGCAGGCAGCACCGGTTTAGCCCAGCCCACCTGTCCCACTCTGCAGGACGTGGCGAGACTGCCCGTGAGGGACAGACTGGGGGAGAACCTACCCCAGGCAGCCCGAGATGTGGGGCTCTGGGGGGTCTCGGGCCTCCAGGAGCCAATGGAGCAAAGTGAGGCTGGAACCGGAGATTACAGCATCCGGGGGGACAGACAGAGTGGGAAAGGGGACAAGGACCCCAGCCTCTATTCCATGAACTCCTCAGACAACTGGAAAGGGCCTGCTGAGAGTTTTCTCTCTGGCAGACGGAGGGCGAGGGCAGCAGACAAGTCCCTCGATCCTCGGAGAGGCCTGAGCTAGAGCCTCAGTGCCTCCCGGGGACCTGGAGGGCTTCAGGGCTGGAGAGGCACATGAGGGCGGCTGCGGGAGCACGGACTGTGCTTCGGGGTTCAAGGGGCGGGGCATCTCTAAGGCCCAACAAGGAGGGGTGAGGTCGAGCCAGAAAGAGTCCACCTGCGCCACCGCCGAATCTGAATTCCCTCTGTTAACCCAGCAGAGGGAGAGCAAGACTCATCTGAAAGGCTTAGGCTGGGAGGGAGGGAGGGAGGAGGCGGTATTAGGGAGAGTATTCCAAAGGACCTGTCTCTGTGACTCCATCCATCCTCCACTTTGGAATCCATGGCCCCCAGCGCTTAGAAGAAAAAGTCCAAAACTCTCAGTCATGGATTCACAGCCTCTAAACACTCGCATCCTCCCGGCCTTTCGAGGGTCAATACCGACCCCCACCACACAGTATTGGGGACCACTAAACTGGGTGATCCATTGCCCCTCAAATGTGTCTGCCCTTTCCTCATCCAGCCACGCCTGGATGGGTGTCTCCTGCCAGAAGCTAGGAAGCAGGGAGTGGATAATGGAGCCATGTGTTAAGTTCTCTTTCAGGACCTGAGGGTGAGCCCTGGCTCTGTTCCCTCCCAGCTGAGGGACTCTGAACGAGAGACCTGCCTGCTGAGCCTCAGTTTTCCTCATCTGCGAATGGGGCTTGTCTGTTCCGAGCCCCACACCACGCCTCACTGCTCTCATCCATCTCATGCTTTACTGTTCCCGGGTGTTATCTGCCTTTCGGAGGGCAGAGCTAGTCAGGCGAAGAACTCGCAGATTTGCTGCCCTGGGACTTCTCTCCTTTGCCCTGTGAGGCTCCATCGTACTTCCTGGGACACCACATCCTCAGGGGTCCCCAAGGTTGGGCTCTCTACTGATCATTCCTGTGAGCCAGCCCTGGGCTCCTGCGTGCTTGGCCCCCGCAGCCCCTGGCATGGCGCTGAGCCACCCTGACCGAACCAGAGGCACAGGTGCAGAGAGCCCGTCCTGGCCCCGTCTTGGAGAAAGCATTCAGGCCAGAACAAGGAGGTGACAGCAGCTGGGTGGGGCTCCCCGAGGGCGGAGGTGCCCCTGCAGCCTGGCGGGGGAGGGGCAGCGGGGCCCAGGCTGGGAGCGAGGGTGACAGGGCGTGTGTCCGCAGAAGGCACCCCCATCCTATCGCCCTCTTTGCAAACCGCAGAGAGACGCACTCTTGGAGACTGAACTGGCAAGCTCCACAGACGGCTGCTTTAGCAGGAAGGTGGGAAGGAGCCAGGGGCCAGAGAAATCAGGGATAAGTGTTACCCAGCCAGGTCTCTAAGCATCAGAGGAGCCCACCAGAGCCACAGTGATTGAGAGGCGGCAGAGGACGGTCAGGACGCCTGTCAGCTCGGGGAGGACCCACGCTCTGAGTAAACAGGGAGCCAGCCCTTTCTCGGCCTCGGGGCCGGTCACGCGTGCTTTGGTGCCCTCCAGTGGATTTATATGTACATGTGCACAGGCTGGCAATGGGTTTACCCACAGTTTAACCCTGTGCTTTTTCTCCTCCCTGCACACCCTTTCTGTTCAATGACACTTTAAAACCGTACACACGCTTGAGCAATGCCATCAGTTGTGCAATACCAAAGAATGACCTCCTAAGAACCATGAAGGAAAGGATCTATTGACACACAATTATCAGATTTATCTGAAGCTGGCCAGATAGCAGTATTTGCTTTTTGAAATTTGACTCAACCACACTAAAAGAAGAAAAAATGAAGCCCAGATTCCAAAGTTATGTGTATATCTGACTTTTATTATTACCTCTTGGCATCCATGTCTGGGATACTCAGTCTAACTCACCCACCAACCCAGTGTCATAAACCTTTGTAGGGAATTGATTGTGCAGGGAACTATGAAAATAAGAAGAGTAGGCCAGAGTCATTCATTCAGTCACTCACTCCCTCATTCAGCCCAGGTTTATTGATGCCTCCCTTGCCAAGAGAGGCACAGAGGATGCTGGAGACAGCTGTGGCATGATGCCAACAGGCCAGACTATGACATCAGGCAGACATGGGGCTGAATCCCAGCTTTGCTTTCTACAAGCTTCAGGCATTGAACAAGTTATTTACGAAGTTCTGGTTTGTCTTTCTCTTACTTTCTCAAATCGTTAGAAATGACAGAACCTCCCTCATAAAGCTGTTGGAGGACTGAATGAGCTGAAAATATAGTAAAGCACTCAGCTCTAAGAGTGGTCACAGCTGTTCCTGGTGTTCCAAGTGGCCACCAAGTCTGGGAATGACACAGATGTATAATAGAAGGGTAGCTGACATTTCATCACAAAACATAATGAAATTATACTGCCTCTGTTTCCAGATTTTATGGCCACATTGTGCCACCCCTGCCCTTAATGAGCTTTCAGTTCAGATCAGTAGTTTTCCAAGTGTGGTCCCCAGAGCAGCAGTATAACCTGGGAGCCTGTTAGAAACACAGACTCTGAATCAGAAACTCTATGGCTGGGCCAAGCAATCTGTTCTGACGAGCCCTCCAGGTGATTCTGTTGCACACTTGAGTTTGTGAACCACTGATCTAGGGGAAGTGACACCCGTACAAACAAACAATTGCAATACAGGTGTGCTCTCCTGAAGAAGTGACATCGCGAACAGAGTCTTGAAGGAAAAGGAAGTGTTTACAGGTGAACGCAAGCCCTATTAGAGGAGGGATTACACTCAGAAAGGTTGGGGGCATGAAAGGGAGGTGTGCGTTGAGGGAAACATGAGAGATTGAGTCTGGCAAAACGGGGTGTGGGAGAGGCTGGAGAAGGGGGCAGGAGCCAGATTACAAAGCCCGTTCAAGTGCCTGAGTAAGGAATTTAGATTTTATCCTATAACTGACGGGAAGCAGGAAAGGTTTCTAATGGAGAACGACATGACCAAGTTTGCATTGTAGAAAAAAATTACTCTTGCAGCAGTATGGGTTGGAGGCAGGAACATGAATGGGAAAGCTGCTAGAATGCTTCCAGGTAAGAGTTAGGGTCCAGGTGGGCACAAACTTGGGTGGTGGCCACCGGGGTGATGAGAAGTGGAGGTGCTGAGGGATATTTAAGGGGAAAATTGACAGCACCTCTGGAGGAGGAGCTCAAGGGTTCTGCGTTGGTGGCACTTCTGGCAAAGATGAAACATACTGGTGGTAGGAGGGCAATGAATTCAGGACTGAACACCTGAAGGAGGCGCTCAGGAGACGCTCTGAGCGGGCGGTCAAAGCAGGAGTTAATTACACCTCTATCTCCCAACATTTTTCAGTCATTCGTTCATTCATTTCACCAAATATTGGGTTCCTATCAAGTGCCAGAAAGGATCCAGGACAGAGTGGAACACAAAATAGCCAGAATCTGCTCTCAGGGCTGATACGGCAGTGGGGGACACCAACAAGAAAATAGGAAAACAAATATGTAAACAAAAACCTTTCTGGTAGTGTTAGTACTATAAAGAAAAGTAAGGGGAGGCTAAGGAGGAAACTTCAGACAAGGTCATCAGGAAAGCCCTGCCGAGAAGATGTCACTTGAGCCAAATGTTGAGTAGAAGCCAGATGTACAAAAATAGGAGGAAAGAGTGCCCAGGCAGAATGAACAGCAAGTGCAAGGGTCCTGAGGCAGAAATTAGTTTGGCCTGATGGAGAAGAAAAAGAATCAGCACAGCTGCCCAGATGCGGGAGCTGAGGGCAGGGAGGGGCCAGGCTGGACCACAGGAGGCAGGGAGCTTTCAAAGGCCGACAAGGTAGTACATGCAGAAGTGCCAGGCTTCCCAGGCCATTCAGTGGTTATTACCACTTTGCACATTCACTGCAGGGGCCACGAGTTCCATCCCTAGTCAGGGAACTAAGAGCCCGCATGACATGCAGTAAAAAAAAAAATGTTTTTAATACATGTGAAAGTGCTTCAGAAATGACTTCAAGAACCAGGTATGCATAAGGGAAGGCTATGGTGCTGTCACCAAGGAGAGAAAAAGGAGCAAGTCTTAACTGAAGCAAGGAGTTCAATTTCAGGAAAAGCTCAGGCTATGAGAGCCATGTCATATCAGAAAAATTTCCAAAACAGATCAGTTGTCCATTTTTTTCCTACTGCTTTTGTTTAGGAATGGCTACCTACTCCAGTATTCTTGCCCATCATCTCATAGACAGAGGAGCCTGGAGGGCTACAGTCTATGGGACCACAAAGAGTCGGACATGACTGAGCAACTAAGCAAGAATATGGTTAACAGGCAAACTGATGCAAGTGCTGGCTGGTCTTGAGGCGGGAGATGGAAAGAGGACCTCTCACAGCACAGACCAGGAAGGGGAGAGAGTAGGGGGAGAGGAAAGGAGATAAGGAAAAGGCTCTCCTTGTAGGCTGGGCGGCGGCTCCCTCTGCCTGTGCCTGAGCCCCAGCTGTTTGCAGCCACGGCCCAGCCCTGCCGGCCTGAGAGCGAAGCCGGGACCCAGGCCAGCAGAGAGGCGGAGGGACCCAGGTCAGGGCAGAGTGAGAGGCATCCAGCGGGGCAGACGCGGGCACCCCGGCCCCCAGGGCTGCCTGTTGCGCCCAAGAACACGAGCCACCCAGTCGACAGAGGGCCCTGACCACCCCTGAGGGGACACAGGCTACCAGACACACACCTGCCACCCCCAGGAGGCTGTTCACGCACCCAGCTCACCTCTTCCCTCCCGCTGCCCTCCACCTCCCACCTCTCATGACACACGTGCTCCCTCTCCTTCCTCCAAACCTTTGATCTGAGTGTCTGGAATGGCTTCTGTCCTCTGCTCTGTTGAGCCATATCCGTCCCACCCTCACAGCCCAGCCCAGCACTCCATTCACACCACCCAGCCCCACCCCACCACCCCAGAGAACTTCCTGTGACTGACACGAGCTCTCCTGGGCCAACACATGCACACACGCATGCGAACACGCGCACACACCCTGGGCTTTATCTGGAGGGCTTCACACACACGCCCTGGGCTTTAACTTGGAACCCACGACATCTCCTGGCCATTCACAGACCCCAGCAAGGCCTCCAAGAAGACCCTTTAACTGTCTCCCCGCCCAAGGAGGTATCAGGTACAAGGACAAAAGTAGAACAGCAAGACTGGAAAGAAGCTCCATCTTACTCACTTGATGAAATACACAGCTCCTTCCTGGGTAGAATCCATTTCCCAGCCCTTGGGCAAACCTGTGAGGAAGCAAAATCACAAAATCACCCTCTCTTCCACAAGCCCAATCTGCACTCAGGTGGGATGGAGACTAGGAGAACCAGGGCAATTCACAGATAAGCCAGCAGTGGTCAAATCAACAATCTCATCCTTTTCTGTCCAGTCGCTGTATCAGTGCTTCCAGTAAACAGTGAGAGAGGGGGCAGTGGAGGGGATGCCCCCATCCGTGAGCAGGGAAGCGACAAAATAGATCATTGCTCTGCAGGCTTCGCTCATTCATTCAACACATTTACTGCGCATCTGTTCTGTGCCAGGCCCTGTGCCAGCCCTCAGGGATGTAGCGGCGAAGGCACAGATGACTGCCCAGGAAGGTCCTCAGGATCATCCCTGATTATATCACAGGAGCAGAAGCTGGAGCCACGGCGGGTCACTGGCCCCAAATCTCATGGATAATTAGCACTTAAGACCAGGACTCAAGTCTCCAAGGGCTTCCCAGATGGTGCTAGTGGTAAAGAACCTGCCTGCCAATGCAAGAGATGCAGGTTCAATCCCTGGGTCAGGAAGAGCCCCTGCAGGAGGAAATGGCAACCCACTCCAGTATTCTTGCTGGGAAATCCCACGGACAGAGGAGCCCCGCGGATGGCAGGCTACAGTCTATGTGGTCGCAAGGAGCTGGACACAACAGAAGTACGCATGTGCAAGTCTTCAACTCCCAGGCCACTGTCATTAGCTCTGCTTCTGAACAAGACATCACAGACCTAGGAAATCAGCTCCAGAAAAAATGAGGCTTTTTTTTTCTAATTTTAACAGCACCTCTGAAAACAATTTATCCATGAAAATGCTTAGAATGGAGAATCACTGACTTGCAAAATGAAAGAGGACTGAGTAGCCAAGGAAGCTGATCTTGGCTCCGAGGCATCTAGGCAGTCCTCCAGGCTGCAGCCCCTGCTGCAAAGTGCCAGAGACGCCGCGTCTCCTTCTCCACAGGGTGCTCCGGGAGCCTCTGGCTCTGCCGCCCCCCAAAAGAGTCACCCTGGCCGAGTCCTGCCTCTCAAACAGTCCACCTCCAACTGCGGCAGAGGAGAACGAGCTTTCCGGGAACCCAAGGGAATCCAGCATGAGGTGGAGACAGGCCGGGCAGCGGTGCAAGAGCCCTGTGGCTGACACATTAGCAAACGGGCGCAGATTCTCTCAACAGTCAAACACCTGCCTGTGTAAGAGGTTTTACAAACTACGGCTACTCCGTGCTGGTCTGCACCTCTCCTGCATGTCACCAGCTGCCCTCGGACACAAGCTGCCGGACAGTGGGGCCTGGGCTGGACGGAGTGCTGGCCTCAGTCACTGACCTTCTCTTCAGTCACTGCCGGGTGCTGGCCTCAGTCACTGACCTTCTTTTCACTCACTGTTGGGTGCTGGCCTCAGTCACTGACCCTTCTCTTCACTCACTGCCGGGTGTCAGGGCTCTGCATTTCCACAGCTGCTGCTGATGGAAAGGCTGATGCTTCAGTGCAGCGGGCAGCCCCCCTCCCTCTCAGGGCGTGGTCCACAGAACTCACACCACCAGCCACCGCCTACCTGAGAGCCTCTTCCCTCTAAGGTACACAGTTTACCCCTACGAGCATATTCAGTCTGCACAGCAACGTTACACAACAGGCAGCAGTCCGAGCATTTTTACAGATGAGGAAACTGAGGCCCAGAGAGCTCAATCAACTTGCCAGAGGTCACACAGGAAGCGTCTGGGACAGGACAGGAGTCTGGTCGCCTATCTTCAGAGCTCACATTCTTTCCTCTGTGTTGCCCCATAAACGCTACTTGTTCCCCTCGGTCCCTGTGCGAGGATGCTCCCATTCAGAAGGGCGTGGGTTGGCAGCCTCCCCGTGTAGAAGGATCCCCATTGGGTCAGAATCATAAATAATCCTGCCACTGTGATGTGCCTGGGAAAGAGGCCAGCGTGGATTATGTCCGCTGCCTTTTCCAGCAACTTCCCTGCACACTGCCCTCTCTGCCCAGGCAACACCAAGAGAGCTTATATTCCTGTCCAGGCGGAGTGCCCACTAAGGCAGCTGCCCTTCCAGCAAGCTTCAGGGGCATCTTAACCCCTTCCCAACCTTGGACAACCAGTTGGCTGCAGCCAAAAATGACAGGATTGGCTCACAGGCTTGTATTCATCCTCCAGACTTACCTAGGGCTACGGCAAGATGGACGGACTCTAGCTGCAAACAGCCAAAACATGGAAGGTGGCAACACCAACCCAGAAGGAGATAGCTGCAGCCTTGGGATCCTGAGGCTTTGCTTCAAGTTGAAAATACAATAGTGACAAAAACAGTAGAAGTCACTTCTGTTGATGGTGACTCTTTTGCATAATCGGTGCTACAACCTTTTGAGGTTCATAATCCTATCCCCATTTTACAGACAAAGAAGCTAAGTCCCAGAAGAACTAACCACTTGCTCAAAGCCACACTAATAAAACTTCAAGCCAAGATTTGAGCTCAGGTCTCTCTGTCTCCAGAACTTGTGCATTTGACTCTGATGCTGCTTTGCTTATTGGCTGAGTGACCTTGAGCCAGGCCCTCTCTCTCTGCTCTTCCATTTCCCTACTTTAAAATGAAGGAGTCAGACTCCATGATCCCTGAAGTCCTTCTTGGCCCTAGAACCAAAATGAGTCCAGTTCCAAACTGAAAAGAAAGTGGGCTCTGGGCAAGTCAGCACCTTGACCTGCATGTCCAGCAGCGCTGCTGTGCCCCAAGAATGACCGGCATCCTGTGTGGCTGGGTGAAGGGCTGGGAGGCCAGCAAGGGGTGGGGGTGAGAGGGGGGTGTCCAATAATGTCACTCCCGCCCCTCCCCTTATGGTCCACGGTGGCATCCTGAAGAAGGTGATGAGCTGTTCACTTGAAATACCCCAGGCCTTATGACCCTTGGTGTCTCCATCTCTTCAACTTAGAATGAAACCATCTTGGCTCAGATGGGGCCCATCTTTCCCGCTAGCCTGGGAGGGCGCTCTCAGGGTGCAGAGGATTTCCGACTGGACAGAGGTATAAGAGAGGAGCAAGCTCTTTGCCCTCAGAGGTCAGTCCCAGTCACAGAGCACAGGGCTGGGAGCTTGAAAAGACCTCAATGTGAGCATCAACCCTCCTGCCCATATCCGCCCAGTGGTGGGTCAATGCTTAGCTGAGTCCATCCATAAAGGAAAAAGTCAGAAGCACAGTCAGGGTAGCGGGTTCCTACAGCCACCACAGGGCATCCCCTCCTCATGGCCTGCAAAGGCAGGGACGGACGAGATCCTTACCTGGACAGGAGGAGTGTCCACTCTGGATGGGTGATGCCGTTCCAGGGTGCACCCAGCTGGTTGACTTCTCCTCATCACTAGAGAAGACCAAAACGAACATGTCAGAGGTAAAAGAGGCTTCCCTGAGCAGGACACCCATCACCACCGTCACATCAGTACCGACTGTCCACTCCCGGACGCCAGCCTGCCTCTGTTCACTGACCGAGCATCTACTGAGCAGACTCTGAGGATGCAGAGATGAGGAATTCCAGATCCCTGACCTCAGAGAATGCACCGCTTTTCTATAACCCAGAGACAGACGTGTAAAAAGATAACTGGAATATGATGTGATAGGAGCTACACTCCTGACTACGCAGAGAGAGCATTACAAGTCAGAGAGGGAAGCACTCCCTGCATGGGGTCAGGGAAGGGGAACGGTGTGAAGGCTTCACGAAAGAGGTGACATTCGAGGTGACTCGTGAAGCCACAGGGGAAGCACAGAGAAGGTTCTTCACTGGCAGCTTATCGATGGATAAGAGAAGAGGAGGCTGGGTGGGTCAACAGTCCTCGAGGGTCTGCAGTGCTGTAACCGTCATCCACAACATTCCCTCACACTAGGAACTGCACAGATTACGCATCTGAGGTTCCCCGATGTTAATTTCTCCTAAGTCACAATCAGTAAGTGATGAAGCCAGGATCCAGGCCTAGATATGCCCCTTGTTACCCAGGCTTTTTCGAACACCTCACTCCCAGCAAGGTAGGCTCCCCATGCAGATCCTGTGGTCCCTAGATGCCACGGCAGGTGAATCCACCGACCTCTCTCAGCTCCCTGCCAACCAAGGACACCAATATTTCCTGAGCCCAAGGTATGCGCAGGACGTGACCCCCGAACCACCCTGCCTCCCAGGCTTTAGGCTGGGGTCTCAGAGCCCAGAACAGGACTCCACTCAGTAACTAATACCTTAATATATAATGTAGTTATATAAGATAATGAAATCCACCAAGAAAGTGCCACTAAGTTTCTACTAAAAAAAGATACAATAAACTGCACATAGTTAAAGTGTACAATGTAATGCTTTGACACACGTGTACACCTGTGAAACTACCCTGAAATCAAGATGTGAACCCCCAGATCTTCTCTGCGCCCCTTTGTAATTCCCGTCTCCTACCCACTGGTTCTCACTGTCCTCCCCCGTCCCCAGCAGCAACTGACACGTCTCCTGTTACCATAGGTTCACTTGCACTTCCTAGAGTTCCTGGGGTATCACACGCGTGGAATCACACAGACAAGCCTTCTCTGTCGGCCTCCTCTGCTGGTCTCTCTCCCACGTGCTGGCCCGTGGCGGTAGCTCATCCCACCGCAGGACACGCAGGTGTGCTCACCCTCCCCTGCTGATGAACACTGGGGGTGTTTCCAGGCCGGGCCGTTACAACTAAAGCTGCTTGGCACACGCGTGTGCAAGTCTTCACGTGGACTGCTGCTGCCTTTCCCTCCACTCCACTACTGTTCCTCTGCGTTTCTTTAACACCGGCTGCAGCAAGAGCATTCCCGGACGGCTGGGGGGCCGAGTCACGGGGCCTGGAGCCATGTGCACCATGGGAGAGCCTGGGCTCTGGTCCTGGGACGGGGCGAGGGAGAAGAACAAGGGACACTCAGCCCTTGCCCTCCCCTCCTGCCCTCACGCCTTCCTGGTCTCGTGTGATCCGCTCCCCCGCCCGCACGTGTCTCCACCCCTCAGACGATCACAGGACCACGGAGGGCACACCCACCACTCCCCCCACATCCTCTCCCACTTCCCCCCTGCCCCCCGCCCCTGTCAGCTCCCGGCCAAGAACGGTGCAGCCTCAGGTGGTTTCCACTCTGACTCTGGGCCGGTGGGGAAACTGTAGAAGCAGAAGGAGTGGGCTCATTGCAAATCTACCAGCTAGAATCTTCTTCAGGGGCCCCAGTCCGCCGACCCTTAGGTCCCAGGTTGCTGGGAAGGCCCAGGCTCACCTTCCTCCCATCCCTCTCCCCCACTCTCAATGGATAATCTCACCTCTCAACTCAACAGAAATAGAAGCCACGAAGGCAGGAGCAACCTCCCCCCAACACTTACACATATTTCCTCCCATCTTATAGTACTTGTCTCTACATTGGACAAAAGGTGGCCCTATCCCACTAAGAAGGGTTCGCGTGGGTCACAATCCGCATCATCTCCCATCTTTTCTAGACCCTTACTCTGTTGCGCATGGCAGGCTTTACATTCAACTTCTCTCCCCCTCTCACGTCCATCGCTTCAGCCCCATTCCTGTCTGTGTCTTCCGCTGGACCTGACAGTCTGTGTCTGTCTCGCTCTCAAATCTGCCTCCCCTTCCAGCTCCCTTCTCGGGCTCCTCTGCTTCCTGGTCGGACACCCCTGTTAGAAACGAGTTCCTTCTAACAGTCCCCATTTTCTGGCCTGCCATTCACCAACCTCTGCAGTCTGGTTTCTGTCCCCAGCCCTCCCCGAAACCACTTTCCTAGAGGTCATTACTGATGCCCCAGTTCCTCAATCCAGTAAACGCTCTCCAGTCTTAACCTCATGTGGCTTTTCCACAGCTGACCATCACTTCCTACTTAGCATCCCTCTTCCTCGCCATCTGGGTGCCATGCCACTCTGACCCTGGGGCTACCCACCTCCACGCCAGGTCTCCTCCATCTGGCCTCTCCTCCTCTGTCCTCTCCTTAAACGTGGTGCTTCCCAGAGACCCTCCCGTCTTGCCCTTCACACACTCCTGGGTGGTCCCAGCTGTGTGTGATGATGCTCCAGCCCAGGGCCTCTCTCTTCAGCCTCTAGCCTATGCACCTAGCTGCCTCTAGGACAGCACTTCCTGACGGTCCCATGGGAACTTCAAATTCAGGATTTCCTTGCTAAACCTGCACCTTCCCTAAAACCTGTTCCTCTTCCCATACTCCTGATTTCTGTCAAATTCAAGTTAAAAATTCTAAGATTTAGTATTTCCCTGGTGGTCCAGTGGTTAAGAATCAGCCTACCAGTGTAGGGGACACAAGCTTGATGCCCCAGGAAGATCCCACACGCCGAGGGGCAGCTAAGCCCAAGCCCCACAGTTACTGAAGCCCGAACTCTGGAACCGTGCTCCCCAAGCAGAGAAGCCACCAGTGAGAAGCCCGTGCAGCACAGCAGAGGGTAGCCCCCTCACCACAACTGGGGAAAGCCAGCGCAGCCAAAAACAAATGAATGCATTCTTTTTTAAGTCTGAGATTTATCTGGGGCTCTTCCCCCTCTCTCCCCTCATTCCTCAACATTCAGGAAGTAAATGGAAACTCTCAATTTTACGCCTAAAGATTCTCCCCGCCTTTAGGGAGAAAAATCTTTAATTCAAATCTCCTGGACTCTCCTGGACTTTGGTGGGGCTTCCCAGGTGGCTCAGTGGTAAGGAACCCGCCTGCCAAAGGAGGAGACAAAGAGATGTGGGCTCAATCCTCGGGTCAGGAAGATCCCCTGGAGGAGGAAATGGCAACCCACTCCAGCGTTTTGCTTAGAAGATCCCGTAGACAGAGGAGCCTGCTGGGTTCCAGGCCACTGGGTCGCACAGAGTCTGACATGACTGAGCACAGCTCAGACTTTGGTGACTGCCTCCTACCTGCCCTCCACACCTCCAGTGTCTCCCACGATGCCCCACGCAGCCCCCAAACCATCATTTCTGCAACTGCCAGTGAGAGCCTTCCAGAGCACACGTCTAACTGCGTCACTGCTCCGTTAGAAACCGCATTTGGTTTTCTTTCACCGACAGGATCGTGTTCAAACCCCTTAGCCTGACAAACGAGCCCCTCTGGAGAGGCCCTCTCCTACCCGTTTTGCCTCGGCTTCTGCGGCACCCCAGCTGGCCCATCCCATCTCTCCTGAGCCCCTCAGAGTGTTCCCGACAACCTGGGCTCCAGCAGCCATAGGTGCCCTCCGACCCACAGGCCTCCGCCTCAGGGCCCCTTTCATGCTAGTCTCTCTCCTCCAGAATGAGGTGAAATGTCTCCTCCTCCAGGAAGCCCTCCCTCAACTCTTCAGACCATTAGCTCTTTCTTCCTTGTATTCCTATAACATCATGCAATTACCTCTGGAATGTATCTTATTATTTCATAAGTATTTGCGTTTTCTCTCTACCACCTTTAAAGAAAAACCTGTGTCTTATTGTTTTCTTTATCTCAATGCCTAACACTGCAGCAGACAAATAGTGGATATTCAATAAATATCTATAGAATGAACAACAAAAAGAAGTTGGAAGGCAAGTAAGAAACTGAGAAGAAAGATGGGAAAAGCCAAATTAACCACTTTATCAGAATCCCTGAGGAGCTTGTGGAAATGCAGATTCCAAGGCCCACCCCAGATCCTCTGACTAAGACAGAATCCTTGGAGGCAGGGCTTGGGAACTGGCCTTTTAAACTAATTTTCTTGGGTGATTCTTATGGATTCTAAAGTCTCAAACCACTGACCAAAGGGACTCTTGTTTTAATATTGGAGAAGTTCTGTTATTTCAGAATCCGACCCAGGGTCAAGAACTTTAGTGGAGTTAATGTCTAAGATAGTATAATTATAACATCAACTTTGATCACAGTAATAACTATGGAAGAAAAGCCTATAGCAAACGTGGAAACAGTAACACCAACAAGAAAACCACTGGCTGCCTGCACTCCTGCAAAGGCACTTTGGAACACAGGGAAGGCAACGCACTCTGGGCTTGGTGGGAGCTCTGATTAACAAGTGGTTTCATCTCAGCCAACCACTCTCCACCTCTGCAGAGCTCACCTCCCATCTGAAACAGGAGGGGTTTGCATCCAAGCTTCCCATTCAGCTCTAATGTTCTGTGAGCAGCTATCTTGAGAAAGTGAAAACCCATCATGGGTTGGTAACAGTTCAAATGCTGTGCTTCTAGGCTTGCTATATTATCAGGAGATTTCTATCCTGGCAAAAGATACCTGTAGGAGAAGCAGGCCAAAACAGCGTCAGCAGAGTCACTCTGTTATAATGAGATTATGCCAGAGCCATTTTGGTTGATGAAATTAATATAACAGTGCTAATATATTACTGAGAGCAGCAGCGCCTCCCTCTCTAAAGAATGCCAGGTGTACTGTGGGCACCTTCTTCCCCTTGACCACAGCCCTGTAAAGGTGTGGGAGGAGAGGGGCTACCATCTGGGGAGCCCCGAGTCCCCGGGGTGAGGGAATGCGGGGCTGCAGGAGGGGGCTCCTGGGATGTTGTCACTTAGCCCACGTCTTCCGGTAGGAAAGGTGGGGGGGTGGGCACAAGGAAGAAAGGACCCTCTGCAGGCCCTGTCAGTGACCAGAGCTGGAAGGGAAGACCTGCGCGCTGGGCACCAGGTCCAGCATTCTCCTCGGGGACCCGTTCTGCCGGGGAGAGGGCAAAGCCAGCACCTGGCCTGCCTCTCTAGGGCGGGGAGTGCTCAACCTCTGCTGGACCTTGACCCACTGGGGAAAAGGCGGGAGCCACATTCAAACAGGCACAGTGATAAACTTATTAGTCATGCGGGTTGTTCCAGACACCGCTCCCCTCACCCAGCCTCTCCGGCTGGTCCCCAGCCCTGCTGCCTTTCAAGTTGGACAACTTGGAAAGGAAAGAGAGAGAGGGAGAGAAAATGACAGAGGCTCACATACTTGATGAAGAAGACTCTCCCACCGCGGTCAACTCCGTAGGTCCACCGGCCGGGCAAGTCCAGCCAGTCAATCTCATCGGCCATCTCGGAGTCCCGCAGCCCCTCCGGCTCTCTGCGCACCGGGGCGCCGGGCCGGGGGGCGGGCGGGGGGCCTACGGCGAGCCCCCCACGCCTGCTCCTCCTCGAGGCGGCGACGGGGGCGGGGGTCCAGGCGGTCCTCCGGCTCCCTGGCCCGGGGCTCCGGCCTCTCGCTGGAGGCAGTTGGCCGCCAGCCGGGCGGCAGCGAGCGGAAGACTTAACCCCGGCGGGGCCGAGCGAGCCCGGCCGCAGACGCGCGCCGCCCGCGGAGTCGGCGCTCGGCTCCCGCCGTCTCCTTAACTTAATGACGGGCAATTAGCGCCGAGGGGCTCCGCCGCCCCGCTCGCCCGAGCGGCCCGCGGGCAGCGCCGAGGGCTCGGGCCCGTCTGCTCGCCGCGGCCGGGCAGCCGGCGGGGCCGAGCGGGCGAGCGCGCGAGCCGGAGGACGCTCCCCGGAGGGCGCGGGGCGCCGAGCGCGAGCGAGGGCGCTGCCGCCCGGCTCCCGGCCCGCACGCGGCCGCCCGCTCGGTGAGCGGAGGGCGGGGCCCCGCGCCGCCCAGAGGGCCGCTCCCGGCCGACGGGGTCCGCCGCGGCCCGCGGGCCCCCGAGTCCTGACTCCTGGCGCGGGGGCCACCCGTTTGGAGGACAGAGCTGGGAACCCCGAACCGCAGGGACAAGTCTAGCCTCTGACTCGAAAGGGGGAAGTGATCAGACCTGGTTCTGCTCGGCGGGAGGTTAGCAGAGGAACAAAGGTCAGATGCTGGGAAGGCTGGCACGGCTGTGAGTAGCAAGGGGCCCCTTCTGGCTAGAATGTCAACCTCATGAGTCAAGCTAGTCCTTACTTACCTGTTTTTCTGAGCACTTCCTCTAAGAAGCCTGCCATGACTAAGGAAGAATCAGAGTGAGCCCTTCAGATGCACTCAGAAAGCAACAGCTTTTACATACCTAATTTGTGCAGAAAAGGGAAGGAAAGAAAAAAAAAAAAGAAAGGAGGGAATGTGTTCCATGTACGGAACATAGATTGCAGGCATTCAGTACTAGCATATCAAAATGGTATTGCTGGAGCCCACAATTCTGTGGTCCGTGGGGTCGCAAAGAGTCGGACACGGCTGAGCGACTGAACTGACAGTTCTGCTGTCTCTGGTCTGCATCAAAGTTGGACTCCAGTCAGCTTTCCCAGCTTACACAGGACCTGCCCCTGAGGCTCCCATTAGGTAAACACTGTCCTAATCCATGTGTCAGACCCAAGAGAATAATTAGATACCTCTCTTTAGAGGAAGCAATGTGTCACTTGGCAGTTGGCAAGTATCTGTTGAATGAGTAAGCTTATTGTAAGCATTCTAAGGGACATGCTGCCTATTCTACCCAGGTGATTCCTACTCATCCCTTTGGTACCAACCCGTGTGTTGCCTACTCCAGAAAGCCATTCTTGATTCCACTTCAGGCAGATTTATATGTCTATCCTCTATGTGTCATGTAACTTTATTAATAACCCTGTAGTGGAGCTTATCTGGAGAACGAAATGGCAACCCACTCCAGTATTCTTGCCTGGAGAATTCCACAGATAGAGGAGCCTGGCAGGTTACAGTCCATTGGGTCTCAAAGACCCAGACCTGACTGGGCATACATACAGTGGAGCTTACCACCCTGTAATGCAATCCTTGGTTTACTTATCTGTCTCCTTCAGTGGTCTGTGTGCCCCTCAGAGCAGGAGCTCCATTTAGTTCATTTTTATAGCCCCAGCACCTACCTAGGACACACAATTTATATTTGATGGATGACTGATCCTATCCTACCTAGAAATGGCTCTTAACTCTAACCGCAATCCTGTACTTTTGGACCCTATCTAGGGGCCAGATAAATATAACCACCAGCAACATCCGGGTGTGTGTGGGGAGAGCTTTCTGGAAAAAAGAACAACCAGTAAGCCTTCTCAGGAATCCTAAAGGCTGAACCTAGGTATGATGTGTGTACATTTGATAGATACTGAAGCCACAAGATGCCTCAAAGAACATCTCATCGTAGCCTCTTGACTTAAATGTAGGAAACAGAAAAGCAAAGAAGTGAAGGGAGAGTTCATGTCACTGAGCAAGGCTCTGCCCAGTGTCCAGGCCAGAACTCTTTCCATTACATGATTCTACCTCCAACACTGGAAATTCACTCTGCCAACATACAGGCTCATTCTTGGTGCCAGTTTGGGTCCATTGTCCAGATGCAAAAAGGAGCAAAAACCCATAATACCCAACTCTTTTCTCCCTTTTCAGATCCTACATGTTTTTAGTAAAGAAAGCTGCATTTGACAGTAAAGGAGAGCTGCATCTGAGAATCACAGGTGAGGAGGCACGCCCCTTTGTAGTTCCTGAATTGAGGGGTCTGGGAGTGTCAAGTGGCAGACTCCTCACCGGTCCCCTATCCCCAACCTTGTGAAACACCTGTTAAGGCCCATCCTGCTGATAAAGCCCAGAGCCACCTGCCCACCCCTATGATATCAGAGGATCTGAACCACCAGGACTGCTGCCAAGATGCCTCCAGGGAAAATACCAGCAAGCATTGCACTCCCTGTCCAACCTGAGCAACCAGAAGTGCGGCTTCTTGGGCTGAAGGTGGGTGGAAATACGGAACTGTATGACATATTTTTGAAAACATGTATTACACCACTGTCTTCTTGGAGGAGCAGGGGCTCCTGAGGATTTCTTCAAAAGATTTTTGTCTTGTTTATCTCTAATCTAGCCTGGGGTTCCTTGGGACATTTACCTAGACCAAAAAAAAAAAACAGCAAGTGGTTGAGATTTTGAATGTTTTTTACTCGCTTGGAATAAGAAATCAGGTTTGAAAATACTTTCTAACTGTGGTGTATTCTCGCCAGTGACTCTTTACATTCCAGTTCTTGTTTATTAATTATGATCTGGATTGATACTGCTAAGCAAAGATACTTTCTTTAGCAAAGAAACTAAAGACAATTCAGAAAGAGTAGAAAACTCAAATAAAAATAGCTATTGCTTCAATAATTACCTGGAAGAAGGCAGGAGAGTGATATGTTGAAATGAAAACCTTACCTGCTTTGCAATTAAGTCAGAAATTTAGTTTTTGTTTTTTTCCTTACAGCAAATTTTATCTCTTTAAAAGCAACAAAGCATGTGGATAAAATATATCAGCAATATTTAGAAATGATTCTGATTCTCTCATATATTTTGAAAGCTTAAGTCAGTTACTTGAATGTTATCGTGCTTCTGGCTTGGTCCAGCGGTAGGCTGAAAAACAGCTCCCCAGAAACTGTCCATGTCAAATCCCTGGAGCCCATGAATGTGACCTTACTTGGATGCAATTAAGATAAGGATCTGGAGATGAGGAGATTATCCCAGATTATTAGGGGTGGGCCCTAAATTCAGTGACACCTGTCCTTATAGGAGAAAAGCAAGGGGAGACCTGAAACAGACAGAAAGCAGGAAGCAGTGTGACCACAGAGGCAGAGGCGGAAGTGAAGCCACCACAGAGCAAGGGATGGTGACAGTCACCAGAACCTGGAAGAGGTGAGGAAGGACTTCTCCCCCAGAGCCTACAGAGGGGTGTGGCCCTCACACTTCAATTGCAGTCTTCTGCAATCCAGAACTGTGAGAAAATAAATTCTTTTTGTTTTAAGCCAGCTAGTTTGAGGTAATTTGTTATAGCATCTTGGTAAATTCACACAGTACCTATAAGAAAATCATAAGTTATTGAGGACTGAGATAAATGTCTGTTATTTTTACTTGTCCAATATCCAACCTCCTTTCTTCTGTTAATAGCCCCTGGAACTTCCTTTTGACGTCTAGCTTTTTGCCACAGTCAGTCCATATGGGTTGGATGGGCTGTCCCCACACTCACGCCAGCTCCATTGGTTCAGGAAAGGACACATGACTCAGGCCAGACCAGTGAGATTCAGTTTTAAGACGATCCTGGAGTTCCTGGGAAGAAGCCCTTTCTCTTTTGGATTCCAAGCGGGCAGGTGTCACTTTGGTGCTGCTGGGGTCTTTATGAGGGGGAAGCTTGCTGAGAGCAAAACGGGTCCAGCAGAAAGTGGAATCAGAGGGTGCAGACACACTGTGTCCTCGTATCCTAGAGCCCCAGGACCAGCTTACCAGAAGAGGCTCTATCTCTGGAATTTCAACTTGTAGATGCCAAGAAACACCCTTATTTGCTTCAGCCAGTTTCTGTCCCTAACAAGTGAAAAAGTCCTAGCCTGGACAAAGGTCAAAGTGTCTTGTGGCCGTGTTGCTTTGTTGTAACCAATGTTTCTTTGGGAAAGTCAATGAGATAACCACCTGCACTTCTAGTGACTTGAGAATGTGAACTCTTCCAATATAACTGAAATTTTAGATCAAGGAAAGGTCATTTGTGACCATCTGGCCAAAGTCTATAATTTCCCTCTAAAGGGTACTAGAGAACTCAGGAGAAGTACCCAGAGTTGTGGTAATTCCTCAGGAGAGTTGGGACCACAACTCAGGTCTCCTGAGAACCCAATCAGTAGAAAGCTATATTTAAAGGCATTTGCTTTATCATTTAAACATATTTGACCAAGAGACTCACAGTTAAGATGATTATAACTGATTCCTCTGCTCTGCTAAAGAATAACCACAACAGTAATTTTTGTTGAGTGCTGGTATTTAATAGCTATGCAGCAGGCTAGGTAACTAGCCACTGTTAATTATTTTACAGGAACTAGGAAGCAGAGGAAAAGAAATCAAGGGCCTCTCTGCTGGGATTATTAATAGAGATACGATTATGTAAACATGCAAAAGCCCAAACTGGTAGAAGTTGTGATTTGATAAAGGTTTTAGAGAGGTGGGGTTTTTTATTACTTATTTATTTTGTCTGTTCGTTTGCCTGTGTCAGATCTCAGACCACGTGACTCTCAGTGACTGTGGTATGCAGGCCAGTAGCTGTAGCACGCAGACGTGCGGGCCCTGCCACTCCCGGGCACATGGAATTCATGTTCCCCAACCAGGGATCACACCCTTGTCCCTGGCATTGTGAGGCAGATTCTTAACTACTAGGCCACCAGGGAGATCTTGAGAGTGGCACATTTTGTTATAAAAAACTGTTGAACTGATGCTGGTAACCAGAGGATTGTGGAATCCTGAAATTTCTCTACAGCCAGTTGAACTGAATTACATTTGTTCCACAGATATTTGCTGAGTACGTTCTGTGACCCAAATATTCTAGGTACAGAGGATCCAAAAATGAATAAAACGGAAAGTCCTTGCTCACATAGAATTTACATTTAATGAATACATAGTCTTGGAGGACAATGAGTCTATGGAGAAAAATGGAAAGAGTAAAGGATAGGAGTGTAGTGGATGCTGCTATCTTATATTCCACAGATTTCATATAGGCTTGGCAGCAAAGGCCTCGTTAAGCAGAAGGACATTTGAACAAAGACTTGAAGGAAGTGAGAGAACAAACCATGTGACATTGGGGAAACATGTTCCAAGTAGAGGAAAAAATAAGTGCAAAGGCCCTGAGGCAGGAATATCCTTGGAATGTTTGTGAAATAATGAGCCCAGCATGACTGAAGCGGAATAAAGGAGATGAGGACCAGTGGGGTGGGGACCAGTGGGAGAAGCTAGATCATTCCAGGATACGGGAAGATCAGCTGTTATTCTACATGAGACGGGGAACTACTGGAGGTTTGAGTGTCAGAGACATGATCGTTATGATTTAATGACTCTCTTAGAGGATCATTCTAGCTGCTATTTGAAATAGAGAAGAAACAGATTCCAGTTATGAGGCTACTGCAATAATCCAAGCAAGACACAATGATGGTTTAGTTCATTGTGTTGGTGGATAGAAGCAGTGAGTAACCATCAGATTCTGGGTATCTTTTAAAGGTGGAACTGCTAGAAATTGCTTATAGATTGTAATTGGACTGTGAGAGAACGAGAATGCAAGCATGATTTGCCCTTTCCTTTTCTTTGTGAGTGATGAGAATGCTCTCAAGGCTCACTTCCAAGGGTTCCTGCTACCTGACTAAGAGGGATTTGGCCTGAGCACCAGAAGGGACAGAGTTGCCACTGCCTGAGATGGGAGTTGGCTGCAGAAAGAGCAGGCATGGCAGGGAGAGTGGGGAAACCACTTCAGCTCTGAGCATGTCATGCTGGAGATGCCTATGAGATACCCAGACAGAGATGCCAAGGAGATGACAGTGTGTATGAGATTAGCGTCTGTGCCAGGAGTAGAGAGATTTGGTATTTTTCAGTGGTTAGATGGTATCAGTACCATGAAGCAAGTTGAGATCACAAAGAAAATGTGTGTGAGTAGGGAGGAGGCAGAGATCAAGGGCTGCGAACCAGAACAGGCTGCTTTTTAGAGGTCGTGTTAATGAGAAGGAACCTGAACAAAAGACTCAATCACAATGGCTAATGAAGTAGGAGGCGAACAAGAGAGAACCACGTCCTGAAAGTGAGCCTCGAGTGCGTTCACGTCACTCACGAGGAGGAGTGTGGAAACGGTGCCTGTGTTGCAGAAGGGCTGAGGTTAGGCTGGGTTCTGTCTGAGCAGGAAGAGACTTGTACTCCTGGGTGAGAGCGTGGAGACCGCTCAGGTTATTTTGCGGTTGGTCTGAGAAGGGCCCTGGAAAATGATCGTTTTAGCTAATGAGCCCTTGCTCACCATGGAGAGGAGCACCTGAAACGTGCTTCCTTCAGGCTGCGTCTCTCAGTCCCTGTGCTGGCTCCTCCTCGTAAGGAGGCCAGCCCGAGATGGCTGTCTGACTTCTCCTCCAGGACTGTGTCCTGGCGCAGAGACCAGGCGCTGGCAGCTCCCCAGAGCTGGGCCGTGGAGGGGCGGGTGGGGCAGGGCTAAGGGAATGAAACAGTCTATCATCACAGGCAGATACGGGCAGGCGGGGCCTGGAGTCACTGCCTCCATTTCCTCTCTGGGTCTCTTCTTGAATCCACAGCTTAGGCAATGCTCTTCCTGCACTGACTTTAAAGTCTGATCTGGGGTTTTTCTAGAAAATGGCAGCTAGTGCTGACTTTGGCATTTCCTGGAACCACTTTGGTTCAGTTTAGTTCAATAAACGTACAAGGCACCATTCTGCCTGTATCTCTGAAACCATTCCAGCCTTCAACCAACCAGTTCCTCCTCCTGTCTCTGCCACTCACCAGCCTGCTGGTCAGGCTTCTACGCTGGTTTCTGGCTCACCATCATCCTCTCCATTCCTGTCTCCCTTTCACTTTGGGGAATTTCAGTACTGATGTGAAGAAACGACTCAATGCCCTAACCTCGCAACACCTTAATCTCTGCAGTTCCAGGGACATTCACCTCCACTGCAGTAAGGTACTCACAACCAAGGCCGTTCCTTAGACCTTCTCACGACTCGGATTTACTCCTACCTGGAAGACAAAACCTCTAATATCCCACGTTCTCACCACAGTTTCGGTTCTTTGAATGCCCTCTTTACTTTCTTCCTTTTACACATGTTCCCTTGCCTTCCCACAGTACCTTTGTGCTCAGTCGCTTCGGTCGTGCCTGACTCTTTGCAACCTTTAGCCTCTTGACTTTCCCCCTAATCTACTGCTTGTTTCGCTTCCTGCACCGCTCTGCCCAAACTCTTGGCCTGTGACTTTATCCCCGCACTAACCAAGACTCCAGTCCATGTGTCCTCAGCTGTTACCCTACTGCAAGTTCCACTTGGAATTCAACTGCCCACCTTTTCTGCTCCACTGCCCAGAAAAACTTCATACCAAGCCACTGTAGGAATTAAATAAGTCGATGCCCCTATCATTCACACTCCAGTCTTCCACAGGCCTCTTTCTGTGTCTGTAGTCACGCTCAGCAGCAGACCGTCATTATTCCAAGAGAAAATAAAGGCCGTAAGGAAGGCACCGCCTTAACCTAGAATGCCTTCACTGCAGTCTCCCTATGCCTACTGTTACATTGTCTATATTTTCTGTCTCTCTTTCCTCCTATCCACAGTTACATTTTCATGTTCTCATTCTTACTGGTTCCTCACCAGGCTCCTCTGTCCATGGGTTTCTTCAAGAAAGAATACTGGAGTAGGTTGCCATTTCCTCCTTCAGGGGATCTCCCTGACCCAGCAATTGAACCCTTGTCCCTTATGTCTCCTGCATTAGCAGGCAGGTTCTTTACCACTAGTGCCCCATGGGAAGCCCTTCTGAAATCTTACTCAAATCAATGATCTCTTCTTCCCTGTATTTTCAAGCTTCCCCCTCTTCCAGTTCTTTCCCTAAAGCCTATAATGAAGTTACAGAATTCTGCCTTAAAAAAAAAAAAAAAAGCCTCATGCCAACTCCCCACCCCAATTACCTTATCACCACTTTCTCCTTCCTTTCACTTCAAGTTTCTTAAAGGAATGCCCTATGTCCTCGGCGTGTCTAATCCCTTATTTCCAGTTACTCACAATCTGGTTTCTGTTCCCTCAGTTGAAAATGGTTAGAATTCTTCTGACAAAAATAAACGTTTATTTCCAGGTTGCCAAATCCAGCGGACCATCTTCTGTCCCACCTTAGGTGACTCTCCTGATGACAGTTCTGCCCTCTCTCCTCCCTGCAATGGGTGCCCCATTTCTTTCACCCTCTACACCCTAGCCATCCTGAAAACCCTACAGTTGATTATCCTTTGTGCCTGTGGCCCTCTTGGCCTGAAGAATCCTCTTCTCTTTTCTTCTTCAGTTCTCCTTGAAATCACAGCCCAGGAAGAAGCCCTCCTCACTGGCCGCGTGCCCCATGTCTGTCGCTGTTACAGGACTCACCATGTATGAGAGCTCACTTTCCTATTTCCCTGGTCTGAAACTCCTTGGGAACAGGAACTCTTTTTTAAATCTACTTGTTTGTCCAGGATTTGACACAGTTGGCCACCACAACCTGCCTGAAGCTTTTTTTCCCCCAGGCCTTCATGACACCACATTCCCCTGGTTTATCTCCCACTTCACTGGCTATTGCTTCTTAAACTCTTGGGTTACAACTTCTCTGTTTAACCTCAAAATGTTGGAGTATTCCAACTCCACCAAACTCCGCTCTGGCATGCTTCTGTACACTCTCTGCATACTCTCTGCCTACTCTCCCTAGGCAAACCCCTCTACCATTTTATTTTTTTTATGTTTAGTTATTTACTAGTGCTGCAACTGGTCTTAGCTGCCACACGTGGGGTCTTTCATTGTGGTGTGCAGGTTTAGCTGCCTGCAGCATGTGTGATCTTAGTTCCCTGACCTCCCAACTAGGTATCAAACCCGTGTCCCCTGCATTTCCAGGCAGATTCTTAATCCCTGAACCACCAGGCAAGTCCTTCTTCCATTGTTTTAAATATCATCCACATGCTGCCGGTTCCCAAGTTTCCATTTGAGTCTGACCTCTCCCCTGGGCTTCAGATGTACAGATCCAACTGCCTACTCCTTGTAGGCAGGACACAGTGGCAGCATGGACCAGGTGGCAGTGTAGGTGGAAAGAGGGTATATCTGAAGGGAGGGCGATCCAATTGATTGTGAGAAATGGAAATCTAAGGTGACTTTTGGGTTAGGATGACCAACAATCTCTGTTTGCCTGAGGCGGAGGGGTTTCCTAGGGCGTGGAGTTATCAGAACTAAAACCAGGACAAAAGTGAAAGTGTCAGTTGCTCAGTCATGTCCGACTCTTTATGACCCCAGGGACTGTAGCCTACCAGGCTCCTTTGTCCATGGAATTCTCCAGGCAAGAATACTGCAGTGGGTAACCATTCCCTTCGCCAAGAGATCTTTCCCAACCCAGAGTCCCAGGCAAATCAGGACAGTTGGTCATACTACTCCTAGGTTTGGGAGGCCAAGAAATGGGGTGATTGTTAATTGGACCATATTCTGAGATAACGAGGACTCAGGGAAAACTAATTTAAAGATGTATTAAGTTTGAGATGCTTCTTAAACATCATCTTCCTCTTTGTCGCCAAACATAGTAAAGCTGACTCATTGTAATTTTTCCTTCTTATTCATCTGATCAGTCTCTGAGTCCTATCAACCATAATACCTTCATGACTCCCCACCTCCCCTTTTCCAGTCTAGCCATCTCTCTGGTTGAGCTTATTGCTTCATACCTATACTTGTACAAGAACATTCTACTTGATCTCTGTCTTCTGGCTTCTGCTCAGTTCAGTCCAGTCACCAAATGACCCAAGAGCTATTCCAAAAGAACCAATCTGACCATGTCACTGCCTTGCTGGCTTGACACTTTATGTAGAAGGAAACAGACCAAATTGCTTAGCATGGCTTTCAAAGTACTGTCTCATTCAGTCCCTACATAACAAACCTATCCTCCATCCCATAGAACCTATACCCAGTTTGACCAGCTTATTAGTCATTTCTCCAACATGCTGTCTATATTCTTCCATTTCTACCTTTTCTCTAAACCCATTTTTTTCTACTTGAAGTGTCCTTTACCTCCCTATCCTTTAACTTCTCTCTTCCTCCAACATTCACCTGATCAAGCGTACTTATTTTTCAAACTTCAACCCCATTTCTATTAATATTTACTGAAACAATGAGTGAAGCATCATAGTTAAAAGTATGGACTCTGGAACCAATCAGGGTTTAACTCCCAGTTCTCTACCATTCCCTACTTGTATAACCTTGGTTAGGTTACTATGTGTCAGGTCCCTCATCCGTAAATTGGGAGATATATACACATATCACATAATATACACTCAGTTCAGTTCAGTTCAGTCAGTCGCTCAGTCGTGTCCGACTCTTTGCGACCCCATGAATCGCAGCACGCCAGGCCTCCCTGTCCATCACCAGCTCCCAGAGTTCACTCAAACTCATGTCCATCGAGTCGATGATGCCATCCAGCCATCTCATCCTCTGTCGTCCCCTTCTCCTCTCACCCCCAATCCTTCCAAGCATCAGGGTCTTTTCCAATGAGTCAACTCTTCGCACGAGGTAGCCAGGGTATTGGAGTTTCAGCTCCAGCATCAGTCCTTTCAATGAACACCCAGGACTGATCTCCTTTAGGATGGACTGGTTGGATCTTCCTTGCAGTTCAAGGGACTCTGAAGAGTCTTCTCTAACACCACAGTTCAAAAGCATCAATTTTTCAGGGCTCAGCTTTCTTCACAGTCCAGCTCTCACATCCATACATGACTACTGGAAAAACCATAGCCTTGACTAGACGGACCTTTGTTGGCAAAGTAACGTCTCTGCTTTTTAATATGCTATTTATGTTGGTTATAACTTTCCTTCCAAGGAGTAAGTGTCTTTTAATTTCATGGCTGCAATCACCATCTGCAGTGATTTTGGAGCCCAAGAAAACAAAGTCTGTTACTATTTCCATTGTTTCCCCATCTATGTGCCATGAAGTGATGGGACTGGATGCCATGATCTTAGTTTTCTGAATGTTGAGCTTTAAGTCAACATTTTCACTCTCCTCTTTCACTTTCATCAAGAGCTCTTTAGTTCCTCTTTGCTTTCTGCCATAAGTATGGTGTCCTTTGCATATGTGAGGTTATTGATATTTCTCCCGGCAATCTTGATTCCAGCTTGTGCTTCTTCCAGCCCAGCGTTTCTCATGATGTACTCTGCATATAAGTTAAATAAGCAGGGTGACAATATACAGCCTTGATGTACTCCTTTTCCTATTGGGAACCAGTCTGTTGGTCCATGTCCAGCTCTAACTGCTGCTTCCTGACCTGCATACAGGTTTCTCAAGAGGTGGGTCAGGTGGTCTGGTTGGTATTATGTGTCAAATATGGTACTAAAAACTTTTCATACATTATTTAATTTAGTCCTCCCAACTTCTCTGAGAGGTATTATTATTATTCAAATTTTAGGTATGACCCCTTAATAGTCAAGTAATTTCCTCAAGGGCACACAGCTGGTGGAAATGGAAAACTGGAATTCAAGCCCAAGTCTGTCTGGATCAGTGCCTAGGTTTCCTTCATAGCACTGGAAAGAGCCCTGGGAGGGAAACCAGAGAGGTCTGATCCTTTAAACTTCCGCTTAGATGGAATAGGCAGTGAAGACTGTGTGCTCTGGAAGGAGTACAGAGAAACACAGAATCATGAGGAAGTAACACTAGGATCAGAGTCAAAGGGAGATGATGAGCCAGTATATAACCCTTGAAGTGAAAAGAAATAACTGATACATTACACATGGTTATGATCTTAATAGCAATATCAGGTTATATTCCCAATAGCAGTGTCAGAATTGTTACTGGGAAAGGTAAACTGAAACTGTTGACTTGAGGAGACAAATGCTGTGTGTAACATTTTGTGTGTTTGTGTGTGTGTGTGTGTGTGTGTGTGTGTGTGTGTGTAACATTTTAACTCCAGGGAACCTAGCACAAAATCAGGGACTCAAAGAGCTTAAGAGCTGGGCAAGAAAATGGAGTGACATCTTTAGAGTACTGAAAGAAAAAAAAATTAACCTAGAATTCTTTGGCTAGTGAAAATATCATTCAAAAATAAAGTGTTAGCCCGCACTCTGGAGCCCGTGAGCCAGAACTACTGAGGCTCCAAGACACGACTACTGAAGCCTGTTGCGCTTTCTAGAGCCTGCGCTCTGCAGCAAGAGAAGCGACCACAATGAGGAGCCTGAGCACTGCAACTAGCGCAAGCCCACACACCGAGATGAAGTCCTCGTTGTTGTCCCGTCACTCAGTCATGTCTGACTCTTTGGGACCCCATGAACTGCAGCATGTAAGGCTTCCCTGTCCATCACCAACTCCTGGAGCTTGCTCAAACTCATGTCCATTGAGTCAGTGATGCCATCCAACCATCTCACCCTCTGTCGTCCCCTTCACCTCCTGCCTTCAGTCTTTCCCAACATCAGGGTCTTTTCCAAGCAGTCAGCTCTTCACATGTGGTGGCCAAAGTATTGGAGCTTCAGCATTAGTCCTTCCAATGAACACCCAGGACTGATCTCCTTTAGCATGGACTGGCTGGATCTCCTTGCATTCCAAGGGACTCTCAAGAGTCTTCTCCAACACCACAGTTCAAAAGCATCAATTCTTCTGCGCTCAGCTTTCTTTATAGTCCAACTCTCACATGCATACATGACTACTGGAAAAACCATAGCTTTGACTAGACGGACCTTTGTTGGCAAAGTAATGTCTCTGTTTTTTAATACACTATCCAAGTTTGTCATAGCTTTTCTTCCAAGGAGCAACCGTCTTTTAATTTCATGGCTGCAATCACCATCTGCAGTGATTTTGGAGCCCAAGAAAACAAAGTCTGTTACTATTTCAATTGTTTCCCCATCTATGTGCCATGAAGTGATGGGACTGGATGCCATGATCTTAGTTTTCTGAATGTTGAGCTTTAAGCCAACATTTTCACTCTCTTCTTTCACTTTCATCAAGAGCTCTTTAGTTCCTCTTCGCTTTCTGCCATAAGGATGGTGTCCTCTGCATATGTGAGGTTATTGATATTTCTCCCAGCAGTCTTGATACCAGCTTGTGCTTCATCCAGCCCAGTATTTCACATAATGCATTCTGCATAAGTTAAATAAGCAGGGTGACAATATACAGCCTTGACATACTCCTTTCCCACTTTGGAACCAAGTCTGCTGTTTCATGTCCAGTTCTAACTGTTGCTTCTTGACCTGCATACAGGTTTCTCAGGAGGCAGGTATGGCAGTTTGGTATGCCTATCTCTTTAAGAATTTTCTAGTTTGTTGTGATCCACACAAAGACTTTAGTGTAGTCAATGAAGTCTGTGTGTGTACACACATGAAATGGTATAATATTATTTAAAGATCTACTGTGATGAGTTAACCTATACATTTAAACATTACAATAGCCACAAAAATGAAATCAGATAAAGAGGTATAGCTGATAGATCAATAGTGTAGATAAAATCACAAAAAAATACTCAATCCAAAAGAAGGTAAGAAAAGAGAGAAAAAAATGAAATCAGATAGGACAGAAAGAAAACAAAGAGCAAGACAGTAAATTTAAATTCAACTCTATTGATAATTACATTAAATATAAGTGGTCTAAATACTCCCAAGTAAAAGGCAGACATCATCATATTGGGTTTTAAAAATACAACTGTATGAACTTCCCTGGTGGTGCAGTGGATAGGAATCCACCTGTCAATGCAGGGGACGTGTGTTCAATCCCTGGTGTAGGAAGATTCCACATTCTGTGGAACAACTAAGCCCACACACCACAACTAGTGAACCTGTTGCTGCAACTATGAAGCCCACACCCCAGAGCCTGTGCCCCACATTAAGAGAAGCCGCTGCAATGAGAAGCCTGAGCTCCACAATGAAGAGTAGCCCCCGCTCGCCATAGCTAGAGAAAACCTCCAGGCAGCAACAAATATCCCAAAATTTAAGGTGTTGTTTTTTTTTAAAGAAAGCAACTATAACAGGCTTCCCCAGTGGCTCAGCAGTAAAAAATTCACCTGACATGCAGGAAAAGTGGTTTCAATCCCTGGATTGGGAAGATCCCCTGGAGAAGGAAATGGCAACCCACTCCAGTATTCTTGCCTGAAAAATCCCGTGGGCAATGGAGTCTGGCAGGCTGCAGTCCACGGAGGTCACAAAGAGTTGGACACACCTGAGCAACTAAACAATAAAAAGCAGCTATATGTTGTCTACAGGAAACCTACTTTCAATATGAGGACTATACAGTCCATGGAATTCTCCGGGCCAGAACACTGGAATGCTGAGAAGCCGTTCCCTTCTCCAGAAGATCTTCCCAATCCATGAGTCAAACCCAGATCTCCCGCAGTGCATATGGGTTCTTTACCAGGTGAGCCACCAGGGAAGCCCAAACACAAGGACAGGTGGGGTTAAAAATAAAAGTATGGTCAAACCTACATCTATGGCAGTGTGACAAGATTGTCAACCCACCAAAAGCAAACATAAAACTGGACAAACTGTCAAAAAGAAATATCTCAGAACTCTGGAAATGAACCAAAGGTGGATCCCCCAATATAAGGAGTATTTATTCTTGAAAAACTGCTAGAGCTTTGGGTATAAAGTAATAAAGAAAGTGGGTTTCTCAACCTCAGAATATGACATTTGGGACTGGATACATCTTTGTTGGTGAGGGATTGGAAAATATCTGGAGCTGTATGAAAATGAAATTACGACATGTGAACACCTTTGAGAAGCAGCTAGAGCAGTGTTTATAGGGAAATTTATAGCGTTGGGTAGTTACATTAGAAGAAAAGAAAGGTTTTGAATCAGTGCTTTAAGTTCCACCTTAAGAAATTTGAAAGAGACAATTAAACCCAAAGGATGTGAAAGAAGGAAATAGATTACAAATCAGAAATCAGTGGACCAGAACACAAAACAGAGCAAAGTACAACAAAAACAACAGGGGAAAAAAATCAATGAAGCCAAATGCTGTTTCTTTTTAAAGATTGATAAAATTGACAAACCTCTTGACAGGCTAAAAAGAAAGAGAAGAGAAGAGAGATAAATCACCAACATTGGGAATGACAGAGAAGACATCACCGATCCTAATGACCAGGCAATGATGTTGCTTGCTTTCACAACTTCTGTTCAAAAAGCTGCTAAATGTCTAACCAGTACAATAAGATAAGAAAAAAGAAATAAAAGGCATATACTGTTACTATTCAAAGATATGATATGCTGCTGCCGCTATGTTCTAAGTTCTAAGAACTTAGTTCTTATGTTCTAATGTTCTAAGTCGCTTCAGTCGTGTCCAACTCTGTGTGACCCCATAGACAGCAGCCCACCAGACTCCTCTGTCCCTGGGATTCTCCAGGCAAGAACACTGGAATGGGTTGCTATTTCCTTCTTCAATGCATGCATGCATGCTAAGTCACTTCAGTCGTGTCCGACTCTGTATGACCCCATAGATGGCAGCCCACCAGCCTCCTCTGTCCAAAGGATTCTCTAGGTAAGAATACTGGAGTGGGTTGCAATTTCCTTCTCCAAAATAAGATCATCTATGTAAAAATTCTAGGGTCACAGGATACGACGAGATCAATATACCAAAATAAATATATGTATATGAAAAACTATGAAACGTTGGTGATAGAAAAATTTTAAAGCCCAAATGGAGAAATGTACTCTGTTTTTGGATCAGAAGACAATATTGCTAAGGTGTCAATGTTCTAAAGTCAGTCTATAAAGTCAATGCAATCCCATTTAATACCTTAGTTAAGTTGGTTTTTTTTTTTTTTTGTAAGAATTAAGCTGCTTCTAAGATTGAAAGAGAAATGCAAAGATCTACAAGGGCCAAAACTATGTTGAAAAAGAACAAAGTGATTTCAGGACTTACTATAAAGTTAACAGTAATCAAGACAGTGTAGCATTTATGTAAGGACAGAGATACAGATCACTGAAACAGAATTTGAAATAGTATATAATCAGTTGATTTTTTTTTTGCCCACACATACAGCAAGCATATGGGGATCTTAGTTCCCTGACCAGGGATGGAACCCATGCCCCCTGCACTGGAAGCATGGCATCTTAACCACTGGACTGCAAGGGAAATCTTAATATAGTCAATAGATTTTTAAAAAAGATGTCAAAGTTACTTTTCAACAATTTATTATCTGTGTGTAAAAACATCAATCTCAAAACCTTACTTCATATCATATACAAAAATTAACTCAGGGACTTCCCAAAGTGGTCTGGTCCCTAAGACTCTGAGCTCCCAATGCAGGGGGCCTGGGTTCAGTCCCTGGTCATGCAACTAGGATCCCACATGCTGTGGGGCAACTAAGCCCTGTGCCACAGCTGGAGAAGCACCGCAGTGAAGAGCCTGTGCCACAGTGCAGACCCGGAACAATCAAATAATAAATAAATTAAGTCCATTTGAAAACAAACAAACAAACAAACAAAAAGTTAACTCAAAATGGATCACTGACTTAAATGTCAAAATTAAAACCATGTCCAGAAAAAGAAATAAGCAAAAATGTTTATGACTTTGCATTAGAGCAAGATTTATAAGGTGGGCAATTAAAAAAGCACAGACCATAGAAGAAAAATCGATACATTGGACTTCAGCAACATTAAAATTTTTGCTCTTCAAATAACATTAAGAAAATGAAAAGGCAAGCTACTGACTAGGAGAAAATATTTTATATACACACACACACAATTTGGTTTAAAAAATGGACAAAAGGTTTGAACACATACTTCGCGATATCATTAAACATCAAGGAACTAAAAATTTACACTAAAATAAGATGTCACTACAAACCCACTAGAGTAGCTAAACTTAAAAAGATTTATAATGTAAAGTGTTGGCAAGGGTGTGAAACAACTGGATCTCTCATACTGGCTGCCAAGTGGAACAGCCACTTTGGAAAACTGGGAGTTTTCTTATAAAGTTTTATATATATATATATAGTTCTCATTTTATCCAGCATATCATTCTTAAATCTATCCAAAAGGAATGAAAATGTACATCTACAGAAACACTTATAGGCAAATGTTCATAGCAACTTTAATCACAATAGCCATAAACTATAAACAAACCAACCATCCATCAACTAGTGAATGAATAAATAAATTGTGGTATACTCATACAATGGAATACTACTCAGCAACAAAAAAGAATGGACTGCTGATATACTAAACAGCACAGATGAATCTCAAAGCATTGCACTGGTAAAAGAAGCCAAACACAAAAGGGCACATACTGTATATATGACACCATTCTTAAATTTCTAGAAAAGGTGAAACAATGATAAAAAGCAGAGCAATGACTGCCAAAAGCTGGAGGCTGAAGAGGCGGCTGAACAGAAAAGAGTGTAAGGTAACTTTTTGGAGTGATGGAAATGCTCTATATTTTTATTGTGGTAGTGTTTACATGACTGTACACAAATCTTAAAGCTCATTGAATTTTATACTGAAAATTGGAGAATTTTATTTATATGTAAAGTATACCTCAATAAGCTGATTGAAAAAAAAAGTCCTTAACTAGGAAAATTGGATATGAATAATATCCTGCCTAATGAAGAAGTACCTTTCATAATACTGATCAAATTTCAATAAACCTCATGGTATCACTTGAAAGATCAGTAATGAAGACATAATATCAACTGATTTAAAACCTTAGGTGTAAAGTCATCACTAGTAATACTAGCTTCTCAAAATATCTCAAGTACTAAAAATAAAAATTATGTTTATATTGAAGACAGACCTTTTCACATATTTAATTGCTTCTTTGAAACACATGAATTAGTAAATTACTCAGTTGTTGTGCGGGATAGGGAGCCTATCCACTGGAAGAAGGAGACTTTGGAAATTGTAACTTGAGTTAAAGAAAAGTATATTGTGCACCCAAGACATTCTGGTCCCTGTGCTGAGGACCCCTCCACCAAAGAGGTGACAATCTACAGGAAGAAATGGAATTGCAAACATAATTACAATTCAGTGCGCTGAACAGTGATCAGAACGTGTACAGGGCCCTGTCACAGTAAAGACAGGACAGTGAGCTCTGAGGTGGAGCCATCAGGGAAGCCTTCAGAGGACAGATGAAACCTGATCACAGAAGGCAAATATTCCCAAGGGACCCTGAGGGGGCTCTATGCTAAATGGTAAGAAGAGATACTGGAGAGAATGAAGTCTTGTTTGTGACAACCTGGGACCTAGGGGGCACTGAGCTAAATGAAATAAGTAAAGACAAATATTGTATGCTGTCTCTTATATGTGAAATCTTAAAAACAACAACAAAAACTGAACAAATAAAAACAAGCTCAAAAATACAGATAACAGATTGGTGATTGCCAGAGAAGAGCATGAGAGTGGAAGAGTGGGTGAACTGACTTTTTTTTTTAGCTTAAATAAATTTAATATTTTTTTAACAACTGCTTGAGAAAAAAGGAAAAATGAGGAACACTGGCTAATGTAACCATCATCCTATCTGAAAGAACCTGGGAAATTAATTGCAAGAAAATGTACCTGCTTTACCCTATGGGGGCTTCCCTGCTGGCTCAGATGATAAAGAATCTGCCTGCAATGCAGGAGACCAGGGTTCGATCCCTGGGTCAGGAAGATCCCCTGGAGAAGAAAATGGCAACCCATTCCAGTATTTTTGCCTGGAGAATTCCATGGACAGAGGAGCCTGGCAGGCTACAGTCCATGGGGTCACAAAGAGTCGGACATCACTGAGTGACTAACACTTTCACTTTCATCCCAATGAAGGACTTTTCTTCTGTAATTCAATATTATTCTAAAAGTACTGCCATCTCTCGGGTAGTACTGGGTTATATCCCCCAGGCCAATCAGGCTGTGACTTTTCAGCAGACTGTCCTGGGGAAGGGAGATCTGTTCAGAGGTGAGTATCTAGAAAACGTGGCAATCAGAAGTGAAGAAAACAAGAACTCCCATGTAAATTCCTGAAGGTACAAAAACATGCCTAGCCTCCCCACAGTCAAGCCAAGCAGAAACAAAAGAAAGGACACCACTGCAAGCTCAAAGTGCCTCCGTCACTGCAGGCATAGGAAAGTTGTAGGCAAGCATGTGCCAGCCTCCATTCTGTACACCTAGAAGCGGATGGGAGCAGCCCCCTGGAGCCAAAGAGCAGTCCTGGATATCCACCTGGCCTTGGCTACTGAGCGAGGAACGGGTAACTCCCGCCCAAAGCCTCAGACCAACAGTTCTCGAGGCCCTTTTCCTCCTTCCACGCCAGTTGCATACACTGCTCTGTAATCAGGCACCAGGAGTTCCCATGCCCCAGGGAACTGTCTGGCTGTCTGGTCTCATTGAGAATGACCGCCCAGACGCACAGGAGTGCAACAGAAAACTGAATGTTGAACAAAGAGTTAAGTGAGATAAAACCCTAACGAGAAAAACTCTAACGCAAAAATCCAGCAAATATCTGTACCTCAGCCTCTTATATCTCACTTGCAATTACCTAAATTGCCATATTCATTTTATTATTCCTCCATGGAGACCATGAAGAATCAATTCATTTATTTGTGTTCAAAAATAAATTTTAGTTCTCCTTTAAGGAACAGCCCCCAGTGATGAGTGAAAGTTAAAAGTCGTGTCCGACTCTTTGCGACCCCATGGACTTTACAGTCCGTGGAATTCTCCAGGCCAGAATACTGGAGTGGGTAGCCCTTCCCTTCTCCAGGGGATCTTCCCAACCCAGGGATCAAACCCAGGTCTCCTGGATTGCTGGCAGATTCTTTACCAACTGAGCTGTCAGGGAAGCTATCAGGGAGCTATCAGTGATGAGTAGTTACCACAAAAAGGTGAAGTCACAGTGGGCCAGGCAGGCCTAGCATGGGCAAGGCAGTGTGGTTTGCCAGCTTGTTTATATACCAAGGAAATGACCTCCAAGCAACAGTCATCAGATTAGCAATAACAGGACTCTGTCAGGCACTCTTAAGATGGCAAGTCACGCCATCTGGTGGAATCAACTGAGCATCTCTAGAAACTCAAAGCCAATTGTTTTCTAAAAACGAGGAGTAGAAGTGAAACCTCCGGTGTGGTGGGGAAAATACTTTTAATACTTCAGTACAGGTGGTGCTAGTGGTTAAGAACCTGCCTATCAATGCAGGAAACTTAAGACACGCAGATTCAATCCCTGGGTGGGGAAGATCCCCTGGAGGAGGGCATGGCAACCCACTCCAGTATTCTTTCCTGGAGAATCCTATGGACAGAGGAGCCTGGCAGGCTATAGACCATAGCATCACAAAGAGTCAGACACGACTGAAGCGACTTAGCACGCAGGCACAATACTTTAGTACTCTTTAATCCTGGAAAAGAAAGGTCTCAGCTGATTTGCTCACATGTTAACTTCATAAATTAAGATGTACCTTGTTAATGACACTCAAATTAATTGATGAGTTATCTCTAGCACAAATTTCAATTACAATTGAAATTTGTAATTACATTCTAAAAATTTAGAGCTCTGCTACAGCTTCTCCCTAAGGACCTTTCAGTTCTGTGATTCTGTATCATCTATGGCTAAGGCACACTGAATTCTAATCAGACATGGCTGTGTTGATGAAGTCTCAGTAAAGACTGTATCGTAACTGACTTAAAGAAAGTTATCAACTCATTCAAGCATCTGTTGACTATCATGTGCCAGGTGCAGTCCTAGGTTATGTGCTCATAGAATAAACAAGACACAGAAAAAGACCCCTACTCTTACAGAGTTTATAGAGTGTGAAAGTAGACAAGAAATAAGTAAAAATGTTAAGATGAGAGCAGTGAAAACAATTTTAAAAGGTTTAAGATAGTGGGAAGGGAAGAGTTGGAGGATAGGGTTGTCAGAGGTCTCTTGGAGATGATATGTGAGATCCAAAGAGGAAACAAATCTTCTCATGATGAAATTTGTTTTTAAAAACAACCGTTCCAAAATAAATAAATAAAAATAAAAACAACCGTTCCACAACATATATCCAGATCAACTTTTTAAAAAACTCTTTTGGAAAAAAAAATATATATATACGGAATTTAGAAAGATGGTAGCGATGGCCCTATATGCAGGGCAGAAGAAGAGACGCAGAAGTACAGAACAGACTTTTGAACTCTGTGGGAGGAGGGGAGGGTGGGATGTTTCGAAAGAACAGCATGTATATTATCTGTGGTGAAACAGACCACCAGCCCAGGTGGGAGGCATGAGTCAAGTACTCGGGCCTGTTGGGCTGGGAAGATCCAGAGGAATCGGGTGGAGAGGGAGGTGGGATGGGAGACCGGGATGGGGAATTCGTGTAACTCTATGGCTGATTCATATCAATGTATGACAAAACCCACTGAAAAATAAAAAAATTTTAAAAAAAAATTAAAAAAAATTAAAAAATAATACAAATGAAAAAAATAAATAAATAAAAAATAAAATAAAAAACTCTTTTGGGACTCCTCTCTGGTTTCTGCCTTCAAAGTCAATGCATGAACCCCATTAGGAAAAACAGGCTTGCCTCAAAGCAGTATAATCCAGTTTTACTACCACCTCTTTCTTTGACCTTGAACATTTTGGGGATATTTCTAAAAGTTAATCCAGTGTATATATTAACCTAACATTTTGGTGGGGTAATTTGCAGTGTCAGCTTGATGGATAGTATTGCTAATGAACACACCTCTGACAATTGTGCTGTTCTTTTGCTGTGAAGGCCCTCATTCCTCTTCTAGGTAAGATCTATAAAACAGAAGTAAAAATAAAACGTTCAGCAAAGGCAGAAGGAAACTAGAAGAAAAGGATAGTATGGAGACAAAGGGAGGGGTAATGGAATAAAAGAACAAAACCTGAAAAATCGTTCCGAAGTGTTTTCTCTTAATAGTTCAGCTTTCTAGATCTGTTTCCATTAGATCTCTAGGGTATCCTCTTTCTGGGTCAAGCAACCTAATTTCCATAAGTCTGATTTCCCCTATCTTTCCCTAATGAGCTTGAGTCTGTCAATGGGAAAACACTGATGTGACTCAAATTGTTACACAGTAATAACATAACCCCAAACTCCACCATGTGTTCTCTATTCCACGTATAAAATAATGTCTCTTTAACTTCCTTGATCTCAAACCTGTCACTAATATGTATTAACTGAATGCAGTATAGGTCGTCTGTGAACCCTCAAAGTGAGCAGGGTTAGATCTATTCATCCTACTTACTACACTAGGGTTGCAGAGCTTGGTATCATACTGCCTTTGTATTTTAAAATCATGGGCCACATGCTGAGTCGTGTCCAACTCTTTGTGACCCGACCTGCCAGGCTCCTCTGTCTGTGGCATGTCCCAGGCAAGAACACTGGGGTGGGTTGCTGTTTCCCCCTCCAGGACATCTTCCCGATCCAGAGATCAAACCTGCATCTCCTGGGTGTCCTGCATTGCAGGTGGATTGTTTACCCACTGAACCACTTTGACCAGTAAAAAACTTAGTCTCAATGGAGCAAATCCAAGGAGAAAAAGACTGGTATTTTATATTGACCAAAGCATTCAACCAAGTCCATAAAAATCCTAATTTCCAATATAGGAACATTCCAAATAGCCAATATTTGTGTCATGATCAGTTAAGAGTATCAAAACCTCTTCACACACATAAAGAAATTAGGTCTCTTAGCTCCAGAAAAATGGTGGGCAACATACACTTTTAGAATGACCAGGATGTCTTTGTACATCTCTGTGTTAGATAGTTTTATAAATGAGAAAAAAAAATTCATTTTTAAAAGGTCCATAAACCAGGGTCCACAGGAAGTCTCCAGATGAGACAACGAACGTCCAGCTTTGGGTGTAACTCAGAGATCCTGAGGTCAGCGACTAAATACCGCTTTACACTTCCTATTGAACAACAGACATCGCCACCTCCATAGGGATGCCAGGACAGTCATGACAAACCTGGCGTGATGTGAACATGACTATTTTCATACATCTTCCTGGGGGAGAGACAGGCAAAAATGCTTCAATTAACCCTAAAATGGTAATAAAAGTAGGCTGTCAATTCAATTTGTACTAAACAGATTTATCTGCAACTGTTACTTTCTTTCCTTCCAGTTAAGAATACACCTTTAATAATTTTTCATTAGCTAGCAAGATTCAAATGCCTAAATTAAGAATGGTATAATTAAGAATTAATTCCATTAATAGGCCTGCTATAGTCCAAATGTCTTTTCTTCAGGATAAGAAGTTTGTTTTTTCAGATGTTACCATCACATTTATTCAATATTGTAAATGGGAGAACATCATGACTGACAATATCAGTTATCATTAATCATAATGCACAAAATAAAGCAGCAGACTTCCCTGCTACTTAGGAGAAACACTATGCTAATCCCAGCATATTAATTTACTGCTTCTGTGAATACTGTTTTACTATTTTCTTTGCAGCATTAGTACATAGCTGGGGCGAGCTTTAGAAATCAAATCCCCAGTCTCTAAGAAGGGCATTTCGTACTCTAAGAACCAACTTCTCTTAATACCGAAATGTAGTTTGCAATATTTACCCCCTTAACCATTTCCTCCTCTTCAGTTAGCTGAAGAGCAATTACCATGTCACAATAACCTTTTTAACCACATTAATCTGTGCAGCACCTTTTAAGTTTATAATGCTTCTACAAAAACACCTGACTTAATTCTGAAACTATTGCTCAGTAATTCCAGAAACAATGTAAAAGACAATATAAAGTTGAACCAAAATATCAAGTAACATTTAATAATTGCAAATATATTTATTATAATTTACAGGTTAACAGTTATATATACAATATAATTTTATAAAGTCCCAACAAAAACTGGTTACATTTAAATCATTGGATCTGAAGAAGCCAACATAGAAGTCTTCTAGTCCCCTAACTTCACCTCCCCTAAATTATAAAAAAATAAAATCTGATAGTTTTGATTTCAAGTTAAAGATGAGGAGATGGTGTTATCACATTTCAGCACTTAAAGGAAATGTTACTTGTCTGCACGAAGCCTTTCATATGCTACATTGATACATAAAGCACCACTGCAAGACCTTAAGTGTGTAAAATGTTCAACTAAAACTTCCAAGGATTTTAAGACTGAAGTTTTAACTTTGTTCTAGTAATTAGGATCTGGACAAAACTGGTAAGAATTGTTTTCCCCTTTTCCAACTTTAAAACGGTCCCTTTTGTCCTTCTCATCACTGTTCACTTCTTTTAAAGGAGGGCAGTAAATGCAAGAATTCTTCACCAAGCTTTTACATATTTAGTAGTGAGGTTGGAATCTCAAGAGAACAATTCTCTAAAATCCAGTAAATGTAAAGTGGTAATAGCTCAGTCGTGTCCAACTCTTTGAGACTCCATGGACTGACTGTAGCCTGCCAAGGTCATCTGTCCATGGACTTCTCCAGGCAAGAATATTGGATTGGGTTACCATTCCATTCTCCAGGGGATCTTCCTGACCCAGGATCAAACCCAGGTCTCCTGCATTGCAGGTGGATTCTTTACCATCTGAGCTACCAAGGAAGCCTAGTAAATGCAAAGATTTCCCATTATTTTCATATATGCAGACGTGCAAGATTTAAAACCCCAAAACACAACCTAAGTCTCTGAAATAAAATAGTATACTTCAGTCTGGTTTTAAAAGAATGCCTATACATTTTCAGTTTTCTTTTCAAGGCAAGTAATACCTTCTTTCCAACTGACACAGCTGATGCTTGAAACAGCATTTCCATGGTGTTCCACCAGACTCTATAAATGCATTCCCCATGATTACCTAACATAGAGGGGCACAAACACACTGAAAAAGAGCTCTGCAAAAATCTGACCAACTTTTATGCTGCTGTCCTCTCAGAGCAAACCAAACAGAAATAAAACAATGACCAGGTAGATTATAAACTGAGGTAGTAATCCTGCAAGCACTTCTGACGAAAAACTTGTCCTCGTTCTGAAACAACTTCAAAATTAAGACGTCATCTATTCTGCTCGTGCTTTCTATTACTTGTAATGGGAGGCATGTGACGTAAAAACAGACCAGTAACTTGTGGGTTAATATTCCCTCAACCTAACATATGCACATCATGTAGTGCTAACTAAACCAAACACAGTCAGTCACTGCAGAAACTTCAATTCAAAAGTAAGCTTCGGGATAAAGATATTAAAACTTTCAGTCTGTTAAATCTATAGATCTTTCCTGAAACTACAGGCCTTGCCATTACTTCTCTATTAAAAAAGGACACAATAAACTTGGATGTTGACTGAAGTCTATATTTTACATTTCAAACTGGAAAATTCAGAACTGCCCATTTCCAAGTTTACAGTGTCACCCTGACAAGTTACAAAAGTGACGGTGCTGAGGCATGTTATTAATAACACTGGTTTTCTTTTGAGAGCATATACAACAAAACCAATGCTCTGATATGTCTCCTATTCTTCATAAGAAAATTCTAAGCTTTTAAATTTAAAAGCAACTATGACACAATTATTACTTTCTGGAGTCTTTTAACAACAATTTCCACCTGTTGAAGACACAAAGAACTACTCAAGTGGGAATTACAATAACATACACAGAACCCTCTCCAAAAAAGAGTTTACAAAGAACTTAAATATATTGGATGTTAAAACTTGGCAGAAATATGCAGCTTCCCCAAAGTAGCAGAAAGTGCTACACATACAGGTTTTGTGGCAGTCCTTGGAAACATTTCCTAGATAGAGCTTAACCTAGAAATAAAAACCAACCACACATTTTCAGTCATTTTTAGGAAAAAAAAAAAAAAATGACACACGATAATGTACTTTAAGTTGGTCATATATACAAAATTATTTTTCTTAACATTGAAGTAGAAGGGTCAAATTACTGAAATAAAAAAAATATATAGAAAACATAACAGCCCCATAATTTCAGAATGTTGGGAGGGTGGGGAGAGCCCAGAGTTTTTAGACAGGTGCATATAATTTAAATTAGAATGGGAAATGGGCTTTGAACCCTATAAATAGTTTCCCAAGAAAATAAGTTTCCAAAATGCAAAATTACACCTTAAAAGGTCCCCTTTTCACTTCAGCAAGCAAACAAAATTCTAGAACAGATCCAACTAAACAAACAAGGGAGGATTAGAAATCACACCATCTCATCCTTCATTTTCAGGGCTTGGCTTCAAACCTGGACATTTTTGAGTGGGCTATGGTGCAAAACAATATTAAACTAGGTCACTGGATCCAAGCTGCACATCCTCTAAGAAAAAGTTGAAGGACAGCTGCCAATATTTGTTTTTAAAAGTAACCTCTCAAGTAAGAGGTGGTGTATGCTAGGGCCAGAGGCTGTCAAATCATCTTAATGTTGCTCAAAAACATTAAGTCCTTTGAAACATGTTTGCTGAAGTCTATTAAACATCTTTTCTCTGTGCTCAAATGTCAAGCAGTATCCAATAGCTTCTTCTGTTTCTTGAATTCGTTTCTGGAACCTGCATCCATCCCGTGCAAATTCTTCCCATGGTCCTTTTCGATCCTCATCACCACTTATATAATACTCAGTAACTTCTTCAAGGAAGGTTACCTATAAAGATAAAAGAGTAATTTTAATCTCAAATATAAGAGAAGTAAAGAAAGAAACAAACAAACTTGTACACTCTTCCAAAATGACAAATGTTTCTAAAGTATTTCAGAAATATATTCCTGAATGCTTTTATTACAGCACAAAAGTTCACTTCTTCCTTTTTCAAAAAAGTCACTTTTCAGTATTTTTCAATTCTTGAATCATAAACATGGAGTAGTATTCTTATATTTTTTTAATATTAATTACTTTTATAATCAGAACACAGAAGAAAAAGTTACTTAGTAATCAAACTGCAACAAAACATATCTTTAAGGTTATGCTACTATAAGAGATGTTGTAGTTAAGATAAAAACCCTCTGTATTCTTCATTATGCTATCACCATATATACATGCAACTGTGACTACTGCAGTATACATGATCACATGCAAGAGTGACAGTTCCTTTTAATCTCTACTCAATTTCTAATATGGAGAAGGCAATGGCACCCCACTTCAGTACTCTTGCCTGGAGAATCCCATGGGCGGAGGAGCCTGGTGGGCTGCAGTCCATGGGGTCGCTGAGAGTTGGACCCGACTGAGCTACTTCACTTTCACTTTTCACTTTCATGCATTGGAGAAGGACATGGCAATCCACTCCAGTATTCCTGCCTGGAGAATCCAAGGGACGGGGGAGCCTGGTGGGCTGCCGTCTATGGGGTCGCACAGAGTCAGACATGACTGAAGTGACTTAGCAGCAGAAATTTCTTTTTAAGATATCAAACATCAAATGTCAAAACTTGTTTTAAAGTACATTCAATACTTACATCAGCTAATTCCACTGTGGCCTGCTACTTTCATTCCCTTTACATCAGGCCAAGGAATACCCCCGAGGACAATTAGTAGATATGTAACACCTTACTAAATATTGCATTCTAGCATTACTCATTCATTGTATCACCAAGATAAATAACATTTATACAGTGGTTACCATATGCCCGGTTCTTTTCAAAGTACTTAACAATTTTCATCTCACTTAATGATATATACCCTATAAGGTATGTATTATCATCTTCATTGTATAGATAAGGAAACCAAGGTAAACTGACTCATTCAAATCACACAGCTTCCACGGGTGCAATCAGGATTCCAACTCTGAGCCCGGCTCCACAATCTGCACCATGTTTGCCCCTTAATAAAGCATTCCCAGATCTGAAAGCCTCATTCTAAGAATTAGGCACTATCCATTATTCCCATATATCTAAAGAATGGGATGTAGTCAAAGGTTGTAAATAACTTTACCATATTCCAGACATAATCTTTTATAAATGTTGCTTCTAGTGCATAGTAATAGTAACATCTACTTGACTCATCTCATTTTTCAGTCAGTGAGCAAGCTAAAAAGAGACATGAGGCTGGGCTGAGATCCCTAAACAAGAGTTATCATTTAAAGGAAAAGCAACTATGAGTTTTATCTACTCACCTCATTTAAACTGTGCAATAATTCATAAAATAGCCATTATTACTATTATTACTATAAGTCAGTCAGTCAAAGCCATGAAAGGTCAAGTTACTTCCCAGCTTTGGCTATCTTCCTAAATCTGTTGGCCCTAACCACTCAGGAGTAGAGAACACAGGTCTCCAGATGCCAAGTGCTCATTCTATCGCCTCACTTTGTTTCTTATCTATTCACTAAACAGGCCGTTTTGTCAGGGACCCTTTAAAAACATAGAGGAAAATGTTTACGACAGCATTAACAAAAGTGTGAACTAAAATCTAATTTTTAATATGCCTTATTTTGCTTCTACAGCTAAGACGTAAGAATACCACCATTTAGGGACATTTTCTACCCTAGGGAGAATTTCAAAGTATTAAGCTGGTCATTTGGAGCCAATGGATTACAGTTCTTTCCACTTGAAACTCTGATGCAGAATTTGAGGTCAATAATTCACCCATGCCTTTCTCTTTCCAAATAAAAGTAAAGGTAACTAAAGAAACTTTTGCTCCACAATAAAAGATAACCTGTCTGTTTGCAGGGATTTCTCTTCAATTAATAATAACCTTAGCTGAATTTAAAAAAAAAAAGGCAATTCAAACGATTCCCTAAATAAGGTTACCTTTATAATGTGTTGAAAGAGTAAAATAAATGCTCCATGAAGTTTTAAGACTAGCCTGGGAATAGGAAACAACTACTCAAGAAAACCAAGTAAGTACCATCATAGTTACGAATGATTAACCTATAGTGGGCCAATGGTAACTTGAACTGCTATCTTAAGAAAGGGTAATACTATTTTCAGTATTATTTTTGTCAATCAAAATTCCAAATGTCCAGATGTTTTTAATACTGAAAATATTTTCTTTCATGGCAAACAACCAGACAAATATGACTTGCTACTTGGTACCATCATCCTTTTGGGTTCTAACAGACAGGAATGAAAACAGTTATCCTGAAACTAGAGCAGTAACTGTCTGCAAATGACATACCACATTTAATACCACAAAACTCTACTGCTACAGTAGGACCTTCTCAATCTCTAGAATTAAATCATGTATACACAAAATTTAATTTTTCTGTTCCTTAAAAAAAGTGAAAAGCTGAAACTTGAAGGAAAACAGCCCAGAGCTGCCAACCCAAAAGAAAACAGCACCCTCGAGCTAACATCTATACACTGGCACCTTCAATTCAGACAGGAACAACACTCTACATGAGGGAAAAGAAGTGGTCATTTCTCAACCCAAGTATAAGAGCTTGGAATCTTTCCTTAAAAATATGCACAATTATGGCTCCAGGAAACTCATGCTTTTCCACATCAGAACAGAAAGTACGAATCATCAGGCATGTTAAACAAACCTTTTTTCTCCGGATATGTGTGTGTCTTTCTCCAGAAAGAAACACATCCTGTACCAAGTCTGGACATTTACTTTCTTGGCGCCCTAACAGCTGCCCCTTACAGGAAAGTAAGGTGTGACACTCAGAAATGGGCTCAGATGGCCTCTCTGAGTCAAGACAGCTTTTCCAATTTTTCCCTGCTGTTTGAAAAGGAGCCTTAAAATTTAGAAGGTTGTAGGGGTCGTCAGAATTACAAAAAGAATTCCACAGTTTGAGACTCTCTGCTTCATCTGCACTAGATTCCCAGTCATCATCATCTCCAGAATTATAATCTGGAGACTCCGGAAGGCTTCTAGTCTGGGGAGAATTCCCTAGGTCAGACTTGTCAGACAAATCCTTCTCTGAATCAGAAGGGTTTCCGGGAAGAATTTTGGCAGCAGTCTGAATTGTTGCTGTGAAGTTTTGGGGATTATAAGGATCCACACTATAGAAAGAGTTCCAAAGGTGGAGCCCTTCTGAGTCTTGTTCAAGGTCTGATTCTGAGAATGAGCTATCACTATCAAAACCGTCATCCTCAACGTCTTCGCCCCAATCCTCATCTTCCGAATCAGAACTTGTTTCCAGGTCACTGGCTGCACCCCCCAAAATGTAATCTATCAACTTGTTACTACAGGCTGGTCTGGTAGAAATGGGAAGGTCATCGTCTATGTCTGAAGCGTCAACTACACTTATTTGGTCCTCTCCAAGCTCCTGTCCAGTCTCACAAGATGGAATGCCTCCCGAGAGGCCCTGTCTTTCCAATCCAAAAGGAACTTCTCTAATCAACAATTCTGTTTTCTCCTCAGTGGGTTCCTGGGCGGTTCCGGGAACAGCTCCAGCAGCAGGAACACACTGAGTCGAACTTTCTCCGAAGTGCTTCGGCTCCATCCGGAGCAGACTGTGCTCCTCCTCTAGGCTGTGGTAGCCATGATCTTGGTCAGGGGTGGGTAAAGCCTGACCCTTGCTGGCCTGCTGAAGGAATTCCAACCGCTTCATGCGGAGATGGTGGATTTCGGGCAGGCCTTCTCTAGAGAGAGGCGGACATCCCTGCCACGAGGCGGGAGCCATCTCTGCGTTGAGCGGTTGGGGATAAGAAGGGGCCTCATCCAGGTAGCCGCTCTCTGGGCTCAGCGCCTGGAAATCGACCAGTTCGCAGCTTCCAACACTGCTCTGATAGCTCAGCTCAACCCGGGGCAGGCAGTCCAGGTAGGAAGGGTTCAGTAAATAGGAGACGACACTGACATTGCTTAAGCGCTGAACGTTAAGCGGTCCACAGGGTGAAGGGCCAAGCTCCGGGTCGGAAAACAGACTCGCTTGGACGCTCCGGGGCACCAGCTCCACTCCCCACAGCGGCTGCTCCAGAAGAAAAGCATGCGCTGCAGGGTCCGAAGCTCCTCCCTTGGCTTTAAGTTCTAACTCCAGATCTGGGGGCGAGCACTGCCAGTGGAGACCCCCCTCTAGCCAGTCAAGGGGACCGGCGGCTGAGTCGGCCGAGGGGTCGAGCCGCAGCGAGCTCAGAGCTTTGGGCGCCGAGGGGGCGGCGGGCTCCTCTCGGGCCCTCAGGGCTCTCAGGAGGCCGTAGCCTCCAGCAAAGTCTAGCCATCTGGTGGGGATCATCCCACCGAAAAGCTGGCTCCAGACCAGCAGCTTCTGAAGCACGCCCGGGAGCGGCGCGAGGAGCTGGGAAAGCAGCTGCATCCAGGAGCTACTCCGGGCCTCGGGCGGAGGGCTGGGAGCCAGCCTGGGGTCGGGTTCCGGGGCTAGCGGTGCGGGGAACCTCGATGTGCCTGGTCGCGAGAGCCGAGGGAAGAAGGAGGGCAGCCGGAAGCGGGGGTCCGGTTCCCGCGAGCCGTCCGCCGCCGGCTCCATCTCCTGTTGTCTGCAGTCTCTCATGGAGGCAGGGACGCGGAGCTCGAGGCCCTACACAGTCTCAGCCTTCCCCAGCGGCGGGGTGGGTGCCCCAGGCCGATCCCCGGGCCAGCAGAAGAGCCAACAAGGTGAGAGGCTCCGGCCGCGGGCAGCGGGCCACAGTCCGGAACAGCGGACACAGGACGCGGCGGCCAAGGCGACATCCATTCTGGCGGCGAGAAGGGGTCCTAGTCGGGCCCCCGCCGCTCCACCATAAATAGGAGCCCTTCCGCGGCGGCGGCAGCGGCTTCCTCGGAGGCACGGACCGTGGAGAATCCCCTCAGCAGCGCGACCCCGGAAGGGCTAGTCTGGGAGGGCAAGCGGTGCAAGCGAAGCTCAAAATGGCCGCAGGGCCAGCGCCGCGGCAGGACCGTTCCAGGCAGGCTGACGAGACGAAGGATGGCGGCCGGATACGCCACCAGTCCCGTGCCGCCTGACGTCACTCGCCGGGCCGGGGGCGGGCCCTTCCGCGCTCTTTCCTGCGGCCGCCGATTGGCCGCGCCTAGGTCCCTGTCGGCTTCCTTACTCTCGGCCGGTTGCGCGCGGGAGGTTGCATCAGCCGGATCCAGGCTTCGCGCGTGCGCACTTGCAGCTCAGCGGTCGCTTAGGAAACCGCCCCTCCGCAGCGGCCCGCAATCCCCCGCCCCCCCCGCCCCCCACCTCGGCCCTCTGGGCCCAAGGGAGCGGCATAGACTGGTGGAGGGGGCCCTGGAACTGTTAATGGCGTGGTACATACCCAAGAGTCCAAGTGTACACGTATGCCTTAGACTTGCATGTATTTATACAACACTGTGGTTCCAGTGTTATTCACTGCTAAGTAGATCATCACCCTAAGATTTAAGTCCAGTAAAAGTTGGGAAATGTGTAAATATATATCTGGTGTTAAAAACACTAATAATGTGGAGTGATTAATAAGTCTTAAGTGAAAAATGAATCATTATGCATTCCTGCCCTCTCGGTTTTAGGATTTCTAAATAACGGTTTAGCTTTACCTTGGATCCAGCTTTGAGGTCTTTCAGCATCTAACCCACATAAGTCTTTAATAAAAAAATGTGAACTGTTTCTCAAGTGGTGTCCCTGTTAGTTTCTTCAAATGAGGCAAACAGAGGAGGAAAGAAACGGAGCCCCTAGAACTGTTTACTCTCGTCTTTGCTTCCCCTTCAAGTCATATTCAAGTCGTATTTGTATCCTGAGCCCCTAGAACCATGGGATACAACACCCAAAGAAGGAAGCACAGAGAATTATCCTTTGAAAAAAATTGTGTGTATCAGAGGGTAAAGAGTCTGACTGCAATGCGGGAGACACGGTTTCGATCCCTGGGTCAGGAAGATCTCCTGGAGAAGGAAATGCGAACCCACCCCAGTATTCTTGCCTGGGAAATCCCATGGACAGAGGAGCATGGCAGGCTACAGTCCATGGGTTCGCACAGAGTCGGACACGACTGAGCAACTTCACTTTATAATCTTAGTTGCTACATTTGATTCTTGTGAGTTTGATCTTAGTCCATTTCTTTATTTCTAATAAAACTTTTAAATCAACACCTCTTAAGTCAAGTATTTGTTCAGAGGGAGTGTAGCAGGTTTGAGCCCTGGAGACAGCAGTAAGATCTTTCAGGAACCCAGAGGAAGCCAGCTGCTCCTCTTGCTTTGTTGAGACTGTTCGAAGAATGGCCAGTTCTTTCTAGGAAACTAAGAGGTCCGCGATTTCTATGGTTTATCCCTTTTTATCTTATTATCCGTATCTCTAGCAATAGCTCACTTACAATTCAGAAAAAATATATTAATAATGGGAGTAAGTTTAATGACAAGAGATCTAGGTATGCAAATTAAATACTCAAAGCTCAGTGGATTGGTGAGTGAACTAAATTTCTAATATCCTGCCTTTCCTATATAGATTAGAGGCACAGACATCAGTTAATATTTGCTAGGTATCCACTAAAGATTTTTTTCCCCATCATCTGCAAAATAAAGGCTCTGTACAGTCTGTCTTTTTCCTATATTTTTCTAGTCTTCTTTTCAGTAACTTCCCTTCATGCCGCTTTTACTCTAGGAACGCTGGACTTGTTTCCTGCCACTATTCAGTTTCTTAGTCAAGAAGGCCCTCACCTCCATGCTTCAAGGTTCAGCTCCAATGTCAACACCTTCTTGAAGTCTCTGCTGACCTTTGCAGTCAGAACTATACCGCTGTACTCCATTAGAGCATGTAACACACTGCTTTGTATATAGCCCTGTAAACATTCTCTCCTGCTGGTCTCTGCTTGTTGAGGGCTGTATACCAATACCTCGCACAGTAGTTCCCAAGGTATGATTTGGGCACCCCTGAGGATCCCATTTTAAGACCCTTCCAGAGGGTCCTCAAGGCCAAAATTATTTTCACAATAATACTAAGCTGTTATTTTTCTTTTAAACTTTCCTTTTCTCATGAATATATAGTACACATGTATCTTCTAGAGGGTACATGATATGTGATCTGGCAACAGACTGAATGCAAAAGCAGATGTGAGATCCCAGATGCCTTCTAGTAAGCCAGATATGAAAGACATTTGGGAAAAAATGTAGAATGATGCCACTCTTCTCACTAGACATTTTTTCAAGAAAACAGTTTTTTGCTGTTATTTATGTTAACATGTAATGGGTTTATATTTTTAAATTAATAAATATTTTAGAAAATCTTCTGGTTTGAGTTCTAAAACAATAATTATAAACAATAATTATAGATATAATTTACATAAACAAAATTCTTTGGGGTCCTCAACAATTCTTAAGAATTGTCCTTGCCAATTCTTAAGGAAGGGATCCCGAGACCAAAACGTTTAGGAACCACTGACCTAGGATGTTGACTGGCACATAATCGGTGACCAATAAATGTTTGTTGAATGAATGGAAGAGTAATAATACTTTAAAATAATAGCATCTTCCTTATGGCCAAGTCTCTTACATTCCACTCAGCTTTGTCACTAATACCACTTGCCTCCCCCAAATATTCCTTAAAACATCTTGAATGGGCCTTCCTTCCCCATCTAATCATTGGATATATAATTTCTACTCTCCTTACCTTGGAATTTGCTCTAAGGGGAAACAATGGGATCATAAAGTACTGGAAAACTTTAAGAATATGTGACTTTGCCTTGTCAGTCTTGGCAGGAAAATAAAGTGTGAGCCACCTCCTGAAGCCCGCTATCAAGCAGGCAGCGGAGGGAAGGCAGCTCTGTCTGCAGAGATAGCACTGTCTTGTCAGGGCTGTGTGCCTGCTGGTGAAGACAAGAAGTGACAAGCAAGCTGACTGGCAGTTTGGCCGAAGATAATTTAAACCTCAGTTATATTTATTTTAAAAGATTTTTCAGGGTCTAAGGTAAAGAGTGTAGCTTTTCCCTTCATTTTTCAGTCAGTACCACCTCCAAAATTATTTTTCAAGTATCTCACACTCTGGAAATCACCTCCTATCTTTCCAGCTCACTGCCTTGAAACCCCTATTCAGCTGCTACCACTGCCCTCGCCAAACCTCCAAACCATTGCAGTTACCACATTTTGTGATTCATCACCCTCCTTCATTCCTTCCTCACCCAATTAAGAATCTCATGATCCAGTATGAAAACTACCACCATGCAAAGACCCTTCATTCTCATGCTCTTCTCCTACTCCAGTATTCTTCTCTGGCAAAATTTCAACTCTAGGGAAACCCAACTATCCACTTATTCTGAGCTTACAGTCTTGCCAAGCTTGAGAAAAGCACTCAAACTTTCTATTTGTGATGACAAATTTCATCCATGCTAGGCACTCTTACATAGTTCGTTTTTATTTTTTTGGCCAAGGCATGCAGAATTCTAGTTTCCCAACCAGGGATTGAACCCATCCCCCCTGCAGTGGTGCAGAATCTTAACTACTGTGCCGCCAGAGAAGTCCCCTTAGATAGTTCCTTAGCAGCTTTGCATCTGCTACACTGAGACTGTTTCACAATGTTTATTCAAATTTCCAGCATTCCCATACACCTTCTCAGCTTATGGACACACCTTATACTTCACTGAGAAGACAGATAAAACAACATAAACAACTTCATTTTTTCACCACCAAATCCACCAATCTTCCTGCATCTGGACCCACATACTCTGCTTTTGATCCCATTATTAGCAAAGAAGCCTCTTGGATCCTATGTCTTCATGTCCTCCTGAGGAATCTGGCCTCCTTTATCTCCTCTTTCCTATAACACGTAATTTTCTTTTCTTAAACTAGTTGAACACTCACATTAACATGTGTTAATATCACCTATCTGAAACAACAAATAACTTCTCCCTAGATACTTGCATCTCCAAGTTTCCACACCACTGCAGCAAAAATTTCTCAAGAGTTGTCTACTCTCACAGCCTCCACTTTCTCTGCACTTATTCTGTATTCAAGCTACTCCAATGTGGGTTTCATCCCCAACACTCATTAAAACAGTTCTTACTGGGACATTCCTGGTGATCCAGCGGTTAAGAATCTTCTTTCCAATGCAGGGGACAGAGGTTCCATTCCTGGGTGGGGAATTAAGATCCCATATGCCATGGGGCAACTAAGCCCATACACGTCTCAACTAGTCAGCCCTTGCATCACAACAGGAGAAGTACACTGGATATAACAGAGTCAGTGCTGCAAAAAACAAACCAGATTTTATCAAGAACACTTTGCCAAATCCAGTTCTCTAACTTGTGGGTTGATGTGTGCACCCCTAAAAGATGTTGAAGTCTTAATCCCCCAGGACCTACGAATGTGACCTTATTTAGAAATATCGTCCTGTACATTAAGATGAGGTCATGAGGGTGTGCCCAAATCCAGCATGACTATGTTCTTATATAATGGGGAAATCTGCATACACACATGCACACACACAGGGAGAACCCCATGTGAAAATGAAAGCAGAGACCAGGGTGAGGCATCTACAAGCCAAGGAATGCAAAAGATTACCAGCAAACTACCAGATGCTAGGAAAAGGTGTAGAACAGATTACCTTTCTCAACTCTCAGAAAGAACCAGCCCTATACCTTGATCTTGGACTTCCGCCCTTCAGAACTGAGATTAGTTTCTGCTGTTTAAGCCACCCAGTCTGTGTCCTTTGTTACAGTAGCCCTTTTCTTCAGACTCCCATGACATCATTACTTTGGTGTCCCTACAATTCCAGGGACTCTTTCTCTTCCTCTAAGTGTTGGCTGCATCAGAGCTCAGTCACCTATTGGTTTGTTTGTTTTTAAGCCTCTCTAATCAGACTCTTGAGAGTCCCTTGGACTGCAAGGAGATCCTGCAAGTCCATCCAAAAGGAAATCAGTCCTGGGTGTTCATTGGAAGGACTGATGCTGAAGCTGAAACTCCAGTACTTTGGCCACCTCATGCGAAGAGTTGACTCATTGGAAAAGACCCCGATCCTGGGAGGGATTGGGGGCAGGAGGAGAAGGGGACGAGAGAGGATGAGATGGCTGGATGGCATCACTGACTCGATGGACATGAGTTTGAGTGAACTCCGGGAGTTGGAGATGGACAGGGAGGCCTGGCGTGCTGCGGTTCATGGGGTCGCAAAGAGTTGGAGACGACTGAGCGACTGAACTGAATCTAGGTGATCACATCCAGTTCCACAGCACTAAGTGCCAACTTCCACTTCTAAACTCCAGACCAACTCTTCCCTTGGGCTTCGGATTCCATCATCCTACTTCTCCACTTGGATGTGTGGACACCTCAGACTTACCATGATCAAAATAAAACTCTTGAGATCCGCCAATCGCATCTTCCCCATCCCATAATACCCCTACAGTCCTTTTCACCCAGTTGCCAAGCCCCTAATCTTAGGTGCTAAGTCGCTTCAGTCATGTCTGAGTCTTCATGACCCTATGGACTGTAACCCGCCAGGCGCCTCTGTCCATGGGATTCTCCACACAAGAATACTGGAGTGGGTTGCCAAGCCCTTCTCCAGGGGATCTTCCCAACCCAAACCTGCATCAACAGATTCTTTACTGCTGAGCCACCAGGGAAGCCCCCTACCAGTTCTACCTTCAAAATATATCCAGAATTGATCTACTTTGCACCATCCCCATCCTAATGTCACTCCCCTCCTAGACTACTGCTTCCATTCCTCCTTCAAACAGCAACCAGAATGATCTTTGACTACGTACAGTGCTCTAATCCTTTTCTCAAAACCTTGTAATGGCATCTCCATCACATTGGGAATGAAATCCAGAGCTCTGATGGACTTTAAGACTCAATTCAAATATCTCCCTGTGACGCCCATTCTGCCTGCCCAGCCCCTCCCCCCGTTTCCACCTTGTCCAGGACACAGCACTCTAATCACGTTTCCATGTCTGCCTCCCTCGCTGGACGCTGAGTTCCATGAGGACAGGACTCACACCCTTGTTATCTTAGTAGCCATAGTGCTTGGTACCCACTAGACCCAGAGAAGGTCATCCGTGTTGTGTATAGACATATCAGACAAGTCCCAGACCCCAGAATTACCTCCCAACTTAAAATGCTGCCTCACTTTTGAACTTTCAGGTCTAATCTAACCTTTACCTCCCAAACCCTAACAAGTCCAGTTATGTCATTTTTACCACCTCTGTTTGAACTCAGAAAATCCAGTCTCCTGGGCTTGCTTCTCTTCTCCCCGGGCACCCCTCCCCCCATACTCCCTAGTTCTCATTCCCACTCCCTCTGGGTGGTTCAGGTTTCTACCCTATTTGGCCAAGAAATTTCCTTAACTAAGACTCTTGCCAGATTCAAGTTCTAACTTTTAAAAAGTCCGTTGGGACTTGCCTAGAACTGCAGAGACATCTCAAAGCTACTTAGAAACACAGAAGGTAGGTTATCACATACTACTGTTACTACTAAAGGTCCCTTGGAAGCCCCACAAAATTTCCCAGCATGAAATATGACTCCACACTGGAGAGTTTTGAGAACTTCTGAGTAAACTGCTTGAACAAGGGTCACATCACCTCCAGCTTTCACTTGGGTTCAATTCTGGGCGACGGCTCCACTCTAACAACATAATCATTGTGTGGCATCTCAAAGGTTGTTTCCTCTCTTATGAAACAGGCTTGGTTAAATATCACTAGGCAGTAAACTTCCTAAAAGCAGAGAACTATCTTCATTTATCTGTGTAATCTTTGTTACCTGGTAGAGAGGGCCCAGTGCACAGCTCCAGGGACCGTATTCTTTGCGATGGAGGCACGCCAGCAGGCAGCAGTGACTGGAGAGCACTGTAAATGTTTGCTGACAGTTAACAAATGAGCCATGCCTACTTTCCAGCACAGTTGTAATGAAAAATGACATGTGTATTAAAACACTCCAAAACTACCAAGTATTACACTAACTTAAAGGACTGCATTAAACACTGCCTAGAAAAGGTAGCACAGGTTTGGAATCAAACCTGGGTTCAAATTCTACAGCCGAGGCCGACTGCCTATGCCCTTAGGCAAATTGCTTAATTACTCCTGTCTGTAAACTGGGAGATATTACTACTCACCCGATCAAGTTGTTGTAAGCAAAGATTCAGCTGACACATGCATATAAAAGTTATCATTTATGGAACCACTACTAACATTATCATCTTCATCTCATATGTCAGATGTTTTAATCTAAACATTTAAACATGAACAAATCTTGAAAATGATAGTTTTGTTTTTCTAAACATCATTTATTAGAAAATACAATTCCAGAGAAAGTAGGAGATACAAGGACATCTGGGAAGTGGGTACAGTACACAGATCTCTTTAAATCAGGGGCATCGAGGGTCAAAGTAAAATGAGCTACAGGCAAAAAGCCAGTAACACATCTCTGGTCCATTCACCTGGAGAAGTTCCACCTCTGTTCCCCACTCTCCCAGCTCCTGCTCACAGCAGCCAGCTATATTCTCGGCATTTTTACTTTAAAAGTTTATAACTTCCTTGCTGCACTGTGGCTTTAATCAATGGAGCTTCTTTCTCCAATTATGGAATGAGTTAACAAAAGGGGAAATTTCTGATCCTTGGTGGAGCTGGGGAGGACAATCCACAGAGTATCCCCATTTAACTCCATTCCCAAATCACTGGACACAGCCACCAATTTAAAAAGTTAATATCAAATTCAAAGTCGCTCCTTTTTTCAATGAAGACAACCCTTTGAAGTAAAGCACAAGAGTGAATTTCAAATCCATTTGATAGGGAATGAGAGTAATAAGAGATCAGAGACCCAGTCCCTCCCTCCCAGCTCAGCTCAATCCAGCCTCCACACAGCCAAAGAAAATCACAGGAAAAAACCCAGTTTTGATGGGATCCCCCACCCGCACCCCTTGTCTTCAGTTAGGGCATCCCTTTGGCTCCAGAATAATAGGTTTATGGCCCCACAGAATGAAAGAAATTCTTATTAAAAAACATGACAGAAATGGAGTTTGGCAGAGAAGCAGTGACAAAGGAGTGGCAGGTGATGAGGAAAGCTTCCCCGTAGCAGTAGACAGCCCCGCTGGCGCGTGCAGCCCAGAGCCCCTCCCCGGGGCCAAACCAGCCAGCAGTCTATCCCACTGGAGGAAATGGAAGGGACAGACCTATGGGGGATCACCCCAGCGTATTCACAGGGACAACATGGTCCCCAGAAAGGCTGAACGAAGGGGCAGAAGAGAGTATTCAAGGCATGTCCTAGCAGAGTAGGGGAAGACCAGAGGAAAAACTGCCCCAGACGAGCCCAGGTTCCTGAACATAGGTCCTCTGCAGAACCCCGTCCGGAAGGCCCTTCCTTACACACAGAGGCATCACACTGCTCTCCTTTGGAGGCAAAATCAGACAGGCCCAGCACGCAGGCCTCAGTCAAGCACACCCAGCCCTCCCTGCCCCTCCTGACCTGCCTCAGGGAGGGAGGGTGCTCCCCGAGGGTCCACTGGGCCTCTCCCCAAATAATTCCTATAGATAGAAACACAAAACAACAAACAAAAACCTAGGGGAAAGTCCAATAAGAACCTTAATCAAAAAAAGTCCAAATAGTCTTCCTCTTTGCCTTCTGAGGCACATGTAAGTCCCTTCTCACAAGGCTTCCTGTCCAGTTAGGACAACATTACTATTTCATTTTTTAAAAATAAAAATAATGATACCCACCCACCCTCCCGCTAAATGCTACTTCTACAGCGCACCTCACACACTTCAAACCAGGCATTGCTCCCTTGACACAAGGTAAACTTAAAACTTTGCTGCAACCTCACAGCCTCCACAGGGCTGCTCATCACAACCAACTCAAATGCCGTCTGCAGAGGAGGGGACAGCAGAGAGCATCTTCACTCTCCCTGCCTCCCACCCTGGAGGCCAGGACGGCAGGGAGGCCCACCGAGGGCCATGCCCCTACCCGAGGAAGGGACGAGTCCTCTCCCCGGCTCTACCGTGAGCCTGGGGTCCCGGGTCGGGGCTCCGCTGTGTTCATAAGGTCTCAGGACTTCGAGATCCCAGTGCAAACCAGCCAGTCTTCTCCTGGGCCAGGTCCAGCTCTCGCAGGCGGATGTGCACCTCCCCAAGGAGAACGTTCTCCCAGAATCCTTGCTCACTCAGCACACTCAGCTGCAGCTCCCGCTGCCGCAGGTCTCCCTTAGGGATTCCATCATACACCAGCTGCAAACGCCACATTGGGAAGGGAGGGAAGCAGTGAGAGAGGGAACATGGAAGGGGGAGACGCTTGTCTGTGGTGGTTCAGGGAATCGCCTGGTGGACCAGTGGCTAAGATTCCATGCGCCCAGTGCAGGGGGCCTGGGTTCAACCCCTAGTCAGGGAACTAGATTCCACTGCCACAACTAAAGACCTCTCATGCCTCAGTGAAGATTGAAAATCCCATGTGCCACAACTAAGAACTGGCACAGCCAAATAAACCAAATAAATACTGGGGGGAAACAAGTGAACCTAACAAAAGAAAAAATGTTCTGGTTAAAAAAGAATGGTAGTTTGTGGTGCTTTGATCTGGCTGAGCCTAAGACCACTTTACCTCCCTAACCAGAGTCCGAGGAATACAGAAGGCATACAGTACCCAAGGGGACCTTCGAAAAACCCTGTTCTCAGCTCAGGATTCCAGCAAATGAAGGTTCGACATTATCAGCAAAGGACCAGCAGGCTCCTCCTCCCCACAGACACGCCCAGTTGTGGAATCCCTCCCCTGCTGCTGCTGTGGCTGCTAAGTCGCTTCAGTCCGACTCTGCGCGACCCCATAGACTAGACGGCAGCCCACCAGGCTCCCCCGTCCCTGGGATTCTCCAGGCAAGAACACTGGAGTAGGTTGCCATTTCCTTCTCCAATCCTTCCCCTAAGTATCAGCAAACTTTTTAACGTAAAGGGCCAAATAGGGAATATACTAGGCTCTGTAGGCCATACAGTTTGGTCTATGTCACAGATACTCACCCTACTGCTACAATGTGAAAGCAGCCACAGACAAGACTTAAATGAACAGGAATGGCCATGTCCCTATATGGCTTTATTTACAAAACCAGGCATAGTTTGTTTACCAACCCCAGCCGCACCCATCACCTTCCCCACATACCATCTCATTGTAGGTGGGGTTGCAGGTTTTCCGGGCCACTTTGGTTTTCTTCTTAGTGGTTTTCTGAGGGTCAGGAAGGAGGTAAATCTTGACATAGGGGTCGGGATCATTCCCATCCTGGAGCAGTTGCTACAAAGGGAATGCAAAGCCAAGCCTTCTATCTGCCTCTGTGTCACCATTCCTGGGGTCACTCCCTGAGCCAGTCTCTCTTCTCCCACACCCAGCTTCTTGCAATGCACAGTAATTCATGTTTCCCAGCCAGCCTACTGTGTTCTGCCAGAAACACCTACCACGGTAACATTAGATGTCCTCCTCAAACATCAATCAGATCACCCATGATACCCAGTCTATACTCTGTATATGAATGCCCAGGGCACACCATAACTTGGCCTGTTCTGAATGAACCATAATATCCCCAGATATCTTCACCCAATGTCTGTATATTTTGTCATTTGACCCAAGAAACTCCTAGTGAGAGATAAGTAGAGAAATGAGTCAGAGAGATTAAGTTGCTTGTTCAACGTCAGCCAATCAGTGACTCACGCAGGCTGATCCTTTTAAAACTTAAGTCAGATCTTGGCATGCCTCTGCTCAAAACCCTCCAGTGGCTCCCATCTCACTCAAGGAAAAGCCATGTTCCTGAACGCAGGACCAAGGCTCTGGTCTGCCCTCTCTGACCTCAGCATCCGCTATTCTCGCCCCTGCTCCAGTGGTTTCAGTTACACTGGCCTCCCCCCCGCAGGGCCTGACACACACTGGATGGGCTCCCGACTAGGGCTTTACCTACTCCTGATGCCTGGACCAGTCCTTCCTCAGATGTGTGTTCACAACTCCCTCCTTCACCTCCTTGCATCTCTGCCCAAATACCTCCTGATCAGTGAGGGTTTCCCTGGCCACTCTGAGAATCCGCTGATGCCCTCATTCTACCCCGGTATTCCTCTTCTGCTTTATTTCTTACCAAAGTACTTACCACTATCTGACTTGCCAAGTATTTTACTGAACTGTTTGCCTCTTCCTACTAGAATGTAAGCTCCCTGAAGGCAGAGGTTTTCTTTTGTTTACCCTGGTATCCAGAGCGAACGTATCAGTGCCTGGCACATAGCAAGGCACTGATGAAGATCTGGTGACTGAAATGAATGACTGATGCTGTAAGAGTGAACCCCGTCATCTCTGATTCCAAAGCTCAGGGACCTCCTGCACACATCAATGCCCCAACCTGCGAAAGTCCAGCACTCTGTAGGTATTCTATGAGTTCCCTTCCCCTTCCACTCATAAGGTTCTCAGAAATATGTCAAATATTTAGTAAGCATACGCTCCCTTGATTATGCTTGAAGGAGATCTTCAAGGAGGCTGCCTGACCTCTATAGCCAGGAAATAGGCCCCCTGGGTCTCTCCCTTATAATAATCACCATAATAATAATACCAGGCACTATGTTAAGTACTCTACATGCATTATCTCATTTAACCCCTATAACAACCCTATGAGACAGATGCTAACATTATCCTCATTTTAATGAGGCTAAGAGTAACTGGGCTACTTGCCAAAGGCCACAGGTATTAAGAAGCTGTGCCCAGCATTGCTTGGTCATTCCATAGGCCTAGCATGGGAGCAGGCCCACTGGGGATTCATTTAGTAACTTTTGTGATTACTCTCATGATAGGGGGGTATAAAAAGGTCTCATCAGTCAAAAAGTACCAGAAGAAAGATAAAGATCCAAATAAGGACTGTGTATGTACTTACCAAGCCCCGAATGTGCATCACCATGATGAAGAGTTTATTGTTTTTGTAGGAGATGGACAGTTTCACCTCTCCTCCAACCTTCCCGACTGGCCGGGCCCATGTGCCTTCTGCAGGGACAAAGGGCACAGAGCAAGGTCAGGGGGCCAGCCCTGCCCTGTCTGGGGCCAGGCAGATGTTTCTGTTTCCTTCTGATCCCCTGCCCTGTCTCCACGTCAGATTCCTGATATCCCATCAGGGATCGGTCACGTAGCATCTGTGAGCATGACCTAGGTTGGTGACTGCGAGCATGACCTGGATTGGGGTGAGTCTATCCAATTTCGGTATGTAAGTAGATCCAGTCCCTGAAAAATCTGCTCAAGGAGCTGTGGACCTCACAGATTCTCTAGCCAGTAAGCAAAGGAACAGAGACGAGTCAAGGAGAGAGACTTGGGAAGAAATGGGGACAGGAAAAATTACCTTTCGGAAGGTTCAGAGAAGTTAAATTGGTTCTTAAATTGAAGAAAGTAGGGAAAACCACTAGGCCATTTATGTATGACCTAAATCAAATCCCTTATGATTATACAGTAGAAGTAACAAATAGATTCAAGGGACTAGATCTGATAGACAGAGTGCCCTAAGAACTATGGACAGGGGTTCGTAACATTGTACAGGAGGCGGTGATCAAAACAATCCCCAAGAAAAAGAAAGGCAAAAAGCAAAATGGTTGTCAGAGGAGGTCTTACAAATAGCTGAGAAGAGAAGAGAAAGGCAAAGGAGAAAAAGAAAGACATACACAACTGAATGCACAGATCCAAAGAATAGCAAGGAGAGATAAGAAAGCCTTCCTCAGTGATCAGTGCAGAGAAATAGAAGAAAACAACAGAATCAGAATGGGTGAGACTAGAGATCTCTTCAAGAAAATTAAATACCAAGGGAATATTTCATGTAAAGATGGGCACAATAAAGAACAGAAACAGCATGGACCTAACAGAAGCAGAAGATATTAAGAAGAGGGAGGAAGAATACACAGAAGAACTGTACAAAAAGGTCTTAATGAACTAGATAACCACACTGGTGTGATCACTCACCTACAGCCAGACATTCTGGAATGAGAAGTCAAGTGGGCCTTAGGAAGCATCACTACGAACAAAGTTGGTGGAGGTGATGGAATTCCAGCTGAGCTATTTCAAATCCTAAAAGATGATGCTGTTCAAGTGCTACACTCAATATGCCAGCAAATTTGGAAAACTCAGCAGTGACCACAGGACTAGAAATGGTTAGTTGTCATTCCAATCCCAAAGAAGGACAATGCCAAAGAATATTCAAATTACCACACAATTGCATTTATTTCACTTACAGATGTACAAGCAGGGTTCAGAAAAGGCAGAGGAATCAGAGATCAAATTGCCAACATCCATCAGATCACAGAAAAAGCAAGGGAATTCCAGAAAAACATCTACTTCTGCTTCATTGACTATGCTAAATCCTTTAACTGTGTGGATCACCACAAACTGTGGAAAATTCTTAAAGAGATGGGAATATCAGACCACCTTACCCGCCTCCTAAGAAATTTATATGCAGGTCAAGATGCAACAGTTAGAACCAGACAGGGGACAATGGACTGGTTCAAAATTGGGAAAGGAGTACAACGTCAAAGCTGTATACTGTCACCCTGCTTATTAACTTATGCAGAGCACATCATGAGAAATGCCAGGCTAGATGAAGCTCAAACTGGAATCAAGACTGCCGGGAGAAATATCAATAACCTCAGATATGCAGTCAATACCACCATTATGGCAGAAAGCGAAGAGGAACTAAACAGCCTCTTGATGAAGGTGAAAGAGGAGTGTGAAAAGGCTGGCTTAAAACTCAACATTCAAAAAACTAAGAACATGGCATCTGGTCCCACCACTTTCATGGCAAATAGATGAGGAAACAGTGGAAACGGTGACAGACTTTATTTTCTTGGGCTCCAAAATCTCTGTGGACGGTGACTGCGGCCATAAAATTAAAAGACTGCTCCTTGGAAGAAAAGCTATGACTAATCTAGACAGCATATTAAAAAGCAGAGATGTTACTTTGCCAACAAAGGTCCAAGTAGTCAAAGCTATGGTTTTTCCAGTAATCATGACTGATGTGAGATTTGGACCATAAAGAAGACTGAGTTTCAAAGAACTGATGCTTTTGAACTGTGGTGCTGGAGAAGGCTCTCGAGAAGTCCCTTGGACAGCAAGGAGGTCAACCCATCCATCCTAAAGGAGATCAGCCCTGAATACTCACTGGAAGGGTAACAGAGTGAGCACAGCCCTGAGCAGGCAGGCCCTGCTGGTCCTCATCACTCTGCACCTGTTACTGGGCTCAGGTCCCTCAGCAGACCCTGGCCACAAGCAACCACTGTCAACGAGCAATGTCAGTTTCCCGCTCAGCTACTGGTCAGGGCCGCAGCGGGCTGCACCCACTGGTAACTGTCAGTGAGGGAGCACTGGGGAAGTGACCAAGTCAAGGGTTGGTGGTGGGGAGTCATCAGATGGAAGTGAGGTAAGAGGCAGATCCAGGCCTCCTTCTTCTGGAGGCCCTCCAGCTTACCCAGCCTCACGCCAGTAGTGAGCTGGGGGGCCCGGGGAATAGACTGAGGATGAGTACTGGGAGCCCTCACGAAGGCCCTCCACTAGCCCTGGCCCCGGCCCTGAGAAGCGGTGCCCCTCTCCCCCATCCCTGTCTCTGTGACCCTTTAGCAGTGGCCGTCTGCCTGGGCACAGTCTGGGGGATCTGGTCTCCCCACTTGGGCAACCTGAGGAGACTGAGGACCAGCTGGGTTGGATGCCAGGCTCCCTCAAGGATGCCAGCTGGGCAAGACATGGGAACCTGGTCCTGAAGGAGCTGCCAACTGAGATATGCCTCCCCTTAGCCAGGACTGGGATCTTGGAAGGTTAAAGTTGTGCCTTGGGACTTTACCCTGTCTTATCAGGACAGAGAATAACATGCGTCAGGCAGAGATTCACGGGAGCAGAGATTCACAGGAACATCCTTACCTGAACACTGACCTAACTTCAAGAACAAGACTCTGACACTAAGAAGTCTGCAAGAACTAACCACACCCCTCCCTCACCTTTTGCTTTTAAGGGGCCTTGTGGAAAGCTTTCAGTAACTTTGGGGTTCTTAGGGCATGAGCCACCCAGCTCCTTATATGAATCTGTAATAAACCTTTCTCTGTTCCTGACTCTACTATTTCCTATTGATGGTCCTTACTGTGCATTGGGCACAGGGGCTTGCAAATTCAGTAACTGAAGGACTGGTGCTGAAGCTCCAATACTTTGACCATCTGATGCAAAGAACTGACTCATTAGAAAAGACCCTGATTCTGAGAAAGATTGAAGGCAGGAGGAGAAGGGGAAGACAGAGGATGAGATGGTTGGATGGCATCATCGACTCAATGGACACGAGTTTGAGCAAGCTCTGGGAGATTGTGAAGGACAGGGCAGCCTGGCGCACTGCAGTCCATGGGGTCACAGAGTCAGACACGACTGCGTGACTGAACAACAATAGGGAAGCTGGCAGAAGTGTCACAGACAGCACTGTACCTGAGGACCTGGGAGCCAGGCTGCTGCCTGTGGCCTTCTCATCCCTGGGCAGGGGGTGGAAGAAGGTATACACCAAATCACACTGGAACAGAATCAGAAAACAGGTCATTCCTCAGCGAGACAATGGCACAATGAAATGTTACAAGAGATTTACAAAATGTGATAACCAAATGTAATACGCAGTTCTTATTTGGGTCATGGCTTAAAAACACCAACTGTTTAAAGAATTTTGGAGACAACAGGGAAATTCTAAATATGGGCTAAGAACTGGGTGCTGTAACAACAGTCCAATTGTGTAAAATGATATCCTTGATTTTTAGAGATGCATAGTAGTTAGGGGTAGCATGTCATGATGGCTTTGACTTACTTTAAAATATTTCAGAAAAAACAGATGAAGTAAACATGGCAAAAAATAATACCTGTTTAGGTGATGAATATATAGGTATTCATCATACTGTTTCTCTATTTTTCTGTATGTTTGAAAGTTCCCATATAAAAAAGTTTTGAAAAAAGAAAGCAAATAAAAGTAGTCACATCAACTCAAAAGCAGTCCGTTCTTGGCATTCCCTGGCAGGCAAGTGGTTAGGACTCAGAGGTTTCACTGCCTGGCCCCAGGTTTGATCCCTAGCTTAAGCCAGCCTTGGACAAAGACTATAAATCCTACTTTTGAGAATGTTTCCTAAGCAATTAGGGAAACAAAAACAAAAACTAAAATGTGTGACAATACCCACTCTGCCATTAATAGTGAAAAGTGGGGGAGGGGCATGATCTAAATATCTTTCAAGAGGCGAATGGTTAAAGAGATGGTATTGCAAGTCAGTGTATTAACCTGGCATACATATTTAAAGTTATGTTACCTATAAACACTTAAGTAAAAATAAAAAACCACTAAAAAACTGTAAAAGTCACATTTATACATGGCCAGATAGGAAGGAAACAGGGAAATGTGCTTAGGCGGTATTTAGGGCGATGGGACTCCTGATGACTCTGACTTTATGACCATTATAACACCAAATTATAACGGCATTTGCTTAAAAGAAAAACCTAGGTGGTGCGCACACTCAGCTTGTTCAGGAAAGCCTTCCATCTCCTCAGGCTCCTGCCGAGCCCAAGCACTGTGTGAGCGCACCGACACAGGTCTGTGCCTCCCTGTGCCCGGCTGCGGGTCTGGGTTTCACGTTTCTGCGCGCGGCTCAGCGGGCTGGAGCCACAACCCCCCGCCCCGCCGCTCCCCGGACGGACCCAAAAAACGCAAGCGCCTCCCGTGATGGCCGCCCGCCTCCGTCCACACTACCCACCCCTCAGCGGCGCCAGGCCAGGAGGGACAGAGGGCCACCCACCTCGGCCACCTCCGGGGCCGCGTGGACCAAGTGCCAGATGTAGCCGTTCAGCTCCTCCCGGCGCCGCTCGGCCCCCGCCTCTCCTCGCGAGCGGCCAATCACGAAGCGACTGGGGAAGCTGGCGGCCGGTGGGGAGACGGTCAAGAAAAGGAAGCAACAGCCTTTAGTCCCATTCCACTTTCATTTTCAGCCACCTGACCCGCATTTCTCCCGGCCTCGCATCCCAGGGACCGCTCCCCGACTCCACGCCTGGCCCGGCTCCCCAGGTTTGTGCCAGGACGCGCGCCGCGGCATCTCACGCTGGGCAATTGTAAGGACCCCAGAAGAGAAAACCAAACTGTTGAGCAGGGCACTGCAGCTGCCCAGGAGTGCTCAGGCAGCTCTGGAGCCGCCAGTTCTCCCCCTCACAGTAAAATTTCTATTTGAAAAAACGCTCCTTAAAATTGTTGTAGAACACATCTAACATAAAATTTACTGTCTTACCCTTGTTAAGTGTACAGTTCAGAATTAAATGCACTCACACTGGGATGCAACCACGATCACCCTCCCTCTCCAGTCTTTTCCTCCTGCGAAACTGAAGCTCTGTACCCACTAAGCAGCTCCCCGTTTGCTCCCTCCCCCTGGCAACCACCATTCTACTTGCTGTTTCTATGAATCTGACTACTTAGTACTTCATAGAAGTGGAATCATGCAGTATAGTAATATTCCATTTTGTATATACACCACGTTTTCTTTATATATTTGAAAAATACTTTTACTCTTTAGAAAATTAGACAATTCACAACATCTTCAGACACCATCAATCCCCTGCGGTTAGGCCCGGTTTGCAGCCTGGGGGTGCACTCAGGCTTGTTCTCCAGGCTGGAGAACCACTTGAGAGCCTCAGAAGCGCACGGCCAGCAGGGGGCGCGCTTGTCAGCGCACATTGCCAGTTAAGAAAACCAAGGACGCAGGTCTTGACTGCCAAGGGCAGTGCTGCCCAGCCCCGGTCTGCCTGCCCTCCTGGCTACCCCTCAGTGCAGACAGGAGGTGGAGCAGTTACCTGGGCAAGAGGGAAGAAGGGAAGAGCAGCCGCAGCTTATTGTGTAACTCCTGGAACTCCTCAAATGTCCGTTGGATGTAAGTGGCTTCATGAGCATTCTCTCGCATAACCTTTACCACGTAAACCTGCGAAGCCCAAATCTTAGTGAATACCTCCTGCCAAACCAATGAAGGAAGGGTAGGTGAGGGGACAGAGGGGGTATGTGTGTGTGTGTGGGTGTATGTGTGTGTGTGTGTTGGAAGAGTTATGTGTTCCAGAAGGAAGAGGATAAAAATGTCTCTAATGGAGATGAAGATAATATACATATGCAGGAAAATGAAAGCAAAGATTCACAAGAATTCTTAGCTCACAAGACCCTTGGCTCAGCAGGAACAGCCATCCAGCTCAGCTCCCTGACTAGGCAGGCCACTTGGGCAGGGGAGGGGAAAGGGTCTGCAACTGACCCCAGCACAGGGTGCTCAGTCAGCTCCAGCACCCACAGTGTGGAAGGAAAGAAACAACTGCAACAAGTGGGGTGGCGGGGGGCAGGAGAGTCAGACTGCAGCAGACACTTACATAGCCCTTGTTAGGGTGGAAGACCTTCTCGTGGCGACAGAGAAACACATCGCTTATGCGGCCTGAGCTCTTGAGAGTGTGTGTTCGCGGAGCAAACGAGAGGGTCAGCCGATCATCTGAGCCTAAAAACTTCATCTGAGCCAGGTTATGAATAAAAAAGTTGAGCTTTGTGGCTACACTGCCAAGACTGGACTCTATCAACCTGCAGAAGGATGGGAAGAAAAGGTTGCAACCACAGACCCAAGTCCCCACTGCCTGGGCAGAGCTGGGCAGATATTCCAGATATCTCAAGGAATATCCCCCAACACCTGAGGCTAACACACAGCTCAGATCAGATCATTTCCCCTGTGTGATATCCTCATAAGCACATGACTGCACACAATGATCTGAATACAGTTTATTCCTGTGAACCATGGGGGTCTCATCTCCCCTCACTGCCCACCAGGGCCAAAGACAGTTAATCCAAAGCAGGAGGGGACTGAGGGATGCCACCGTGGGGTTACCATGTCAAAGTCTAAACATTGCTGTCAAACTGAGCTTCAAGTTTCAGCACAATGGATCCCCACCAAACAAAATCCAATACAGAGATTTTAGTTCTGAAGGAAAGGTACTGTACTAACCCCAGAGAAAATTAAACCTGCTAAGTTCCCAAGAGGGTACATAATAAAATGGACAAAACCGTAGACATTAGTACATAGGCACTTTCCTGCTTTCATACATAATGTGTCTAAAAACATCAAATATGGGAAAATGGAACCATGAAATTCCATGTTCTAACAAGGGGGAAGGTCCTGATCGAGAGAGCTAAGAACTATTACAAAATCCCTATTGTCCAAGGCCCCACAGACAACGTCCCTGACCGAGACTTGGTGAGAATGCAAGCAGGGGATCGCAATACCTCCGTGTAAAGGCTGGCACCCAAGTTCAGGCGGGAGACTGAGCCTGAGAGAAGTAAAACGATTTACCCAAGTCAGACAACTGACCCACGTTGTCAACGCTAAGCTCTGCCTCAGAACAAAGCCTCTCCCGTCGCCCTAGCCCAGCTTTTCCCCATTGAGCAGCCTGGAAATTACCTGCCCAGAATGGGCAGCACTGTTTCGTATGGAGCGTCTCACCTGGTGAAGTAGGTGGTGGCATTGGCCTCCGTGTCCTGAGGCCTCAGGGCATCATACACGTACTTGAGGTCTTCCAGGTCTGAGAGTTCAGGAATCCCGCAGGACAACATCTAGACGAGCAAACACGACAGGGCGTCTGTAACGACCAGGAATTCAAGGTTTTCTACAGCTTCGCTCCCCAACCCTTCTGGAGGGTGGTAGAGAGATGTGGTGGGCAGTGGCTGGCAGGCCACCGGAGCTGGGGGGTCTGGAGCAGGAAGTCAGATACCAGCAGACACCACTGTCCCCAGGTGGCCTGGGCCCTGCCCTTTTCTCGGGCTCAGAGAGGCAGATCTCCGGAAATGGAGACTTAAAGATGGTGTCAGATGATAAGAAGGAGGGGTTCAGAAAGGGATGGAGCTCCTCACCAGGCCCAGAAGGTTGAGGAAGAGGTGGGTGTGCTTGCGAATGAGGTTGTAGGCTTGGCAACAAAGGTCAACAAAGTCATGGAAGCGGCTGGAAGGCTTGTCACCCCCGTTGATGACGTACGCCATGTCCGAGGTGAAGACAAAGGGGGCGCGGTCCCTGAGCCAAGGGGAACACACAGGCAGAAGATCAGCATGGAGGAGGGAGCGCACCGTGTGGGCTGTCGGGGGAGCTTCCCCTCATCCCTCAAAACCTGCGTGACACTGGATCACGGGTTCCTCCAACACTGTTTCTTTTTCTACTTTAACCTTGGAAGGTCCCCAGACACGTCATTCACTGGTCCCTTGGCTGTGAGCTCATGGCTCCCCCGGGTATCTGGGACTTCTTTTGGCTGTGGTCTGGGCTCGTTTCCCATTGCTCAGCCCTCAGCAGGGAGGGAGAAGGGCTGGTCCCTGCCTTCTTCTGCAAGGCCTCAGTGCTCTCTTCCCCAGAGCTGCTCAACCCAGGGGTCACACCCTACAGTGGGCTTGTGTTCCAGCTCTGAACCATTTCTGCTGACCTCCCGGGCCTACACACACATCCTGGCTTCAGGGGACCGCTTACCGCTTGATGTTGCCAAACATCTGGGCATGGCCCAGGAAGCGGCCGAAATCTATGTGGAACATGTGGCCGGTTGTCTTCAGCATGATGTTGTCATTGTGTCTGTCACAGATGCCCAGGACATAGGTGGCCACACAGCAGCCAGCACAGGAGTAGATGAAGTTCTCTACAGCCTGAGTGGAGGGCACGCAGAGGGGAGGGAATAAAGTCATGCACAGGAGCCCCAAGGGCAAAACCAGGCTAACCCAAGCCTGCCCTGACCCTCTCCCAGGAGTCCAGGGGCTCTCGCATCTGCCTGTTCAGCCTTCATCACTACTGACATACACACTGAAGCATACAGAAGCTTGTCTTGTATCTTATGGGGCAAAAAGGAGATGGGAGGCTTATATGTATATATCCACCTTCTGCAATATATCCATTATCTGCAATACAAGACACTTTCTACACCCTTCTTTCTCCTCGGGAAACTGGTGGGAAGGACAATGGACTGATTCAGGAGCCCAGGCTTGACCAGCCAAGAATCAGGCAAGCTTGATGTTTACAACTTTCCCACCTGGTTCTGGTGACCTTAACTCAAGCAAAGCACCGAGGCAGCAGGGTCCCCTCCTGACCCTGCTCAGAATTCTTTTGTTCATCTCCTCGTCCCCAACAGAGCTCCATTTCTGGTATTCTTGGTAACCAATAAATGCTAATCTAATTAAATTCACTTCACTCCAAGGAAGAGCTGAGGGAGCTTTAACACTTTTAGAGGTGTTTTACACTTGAAAATCAGACATCTTTAGTTGGTAAAATGTGTTATAGCTATTTCTGAGTTTAAAGCAGGAGATGGAGGAGTAAGGGGTTGGATCTACCTTATTTTATCTGGTTAATATCTGCCCCCTTATCTGTCTTTCCAGTAAAAATGTATGGAATTCGTGAATGGACACCTTTCATCCTCCAAATCCTCTTTGGGAGGTTCATAGAATTCCTAAGAACTCAAGAAAGACTCCTAAGCAGAGGCCACAGTTGTCAGAGCCAAGCAGGAAACTGGGCATGAGAGAAAGTTTCCCAGCTATAGAATATGCCCTTCCCGCCGCCCTCTGAAAATTTCTACCCAGCCTTCAGGGACCTTCCTGAGTTCCCAGACCCGCCCAGCCTGCACTGACTCCTCCCTGCTGATCCCCTACAGGCGCCAACACTCACTCAGAGTTTAGTACTCTCCCTTTCCCAGGGTCTAGTGAGCTTATCCCCCAGCAGCCTCTTGGCTGCTCCACAGGCCTACTTCAAAACACAGAAATCTCCCAGCTACTTGTTAAATTAAACCAGATGACTAATCCCCTAGGAAGTTAAGAATAGAAAGTTTGTAAAGAACTCACAGAATGTACATTTTGGAAGAAAAAGATGACTTCTATGATAGGAAAATACGTAACTGAAAAGAAACTGCTCAATAACCCATCAACTCTCAGTCTTGACCATCTCTACCGACCTGTCTTCCTGTCACAGGTATTCTTGCTACCTGAAATGTATCCTGTTTTGACTTACGAAGCAGCTGTATGCCTGTCCTATGTCACAGAGTAGATGACTAAAGTCTCCTCACCTAAGTTATACAGGGTGTTAGCTGCTTACTGGCAGGAAGTCTCAACATGTAAAGAGAGCACTCCTGATTTAAGGGGTTTCATGTGTAGGATGGGGGTACTCTGTTTGCTGAGTAGGTGGCCAAGAGACAAACATCTCTAGCTCTTCCCTCCTGGAAGGCACCATAAAAAACTACCAGCATCATTCTCGTAGGAAGGCTAGAAGAGGTGTGAGTCACCTTTGAAAGACTGATATTAAACATGGAGATGCTGAGTTAATTTCTGTGTGCATTCTTGTTGTACAAACTTCTATAACATTTATTATGACTCTTTATTACATTGGCAAGGAGTAATCACAATTCCAACACCAAGTATAATGCCTCTCTATGGTGGCTATTTAATACCTGAAAAAGACATGTTAGTATAAATAGCAATATGGAGTTGAGGGCGGGTGGAGACAATATTACTTCTTTCCAAGGGTAGAGGACCTTAACATTCACAACATAGAGGAGGTGGGTTTGGAGAGATGGGGAAAGGAAGAAAGGGCTTTTCTGGCAAAGGAAGCACCACCGTCTAAAAGAATCTAGGAAATGGAGGTGGCTCCCTAAGCTACAACGTAAGTGACCGTAAGATGGGGAGGCGCAGAGGAGGAGACCACAGGGGTCGGCGGGGCTGGGTTATGAAGGGCTTTGCCACAATGTCGTGGATGATGAGCTCATCTCTTAGGACACAAGGAGTCCTTGAAGAACAGAGAGCAGAGGCATGACATTAGCAGTCTGCACTTTATTTTAAAAGCCTCAGAAATCAAGGAGAGAATGATAATGGGAAGAGGAGAGGCATTCCACTGGTTCAGGGGGCAGACAGCACGCAGATAAAAGAAATGGTGAGAAGAAGTAAGACAGAGTCAAGAGGCCTCTGGGAAACAGAGTCAACATGGCTCGCTAAAGCAGAGCGGAGGCATCAGGCAGACTGTGACTCAGACTGCCCTGGCGGCCCACTGGTTAAGAAGTCACCTGTCAATGCAGGGGACATAGATTCCATGCCTCATCTGGGAAGATTCCACATGCCGCGGGGCAACTAAGCCCAAGTGCCACAACTCCTAAGCCTGTGCTCCAGAGCCCGCCTGTGATAGCTGCTGAAGACCACGTGCCCTAGAGCCCGGCTCTGCAGCAAGAGGAGCCCCTGCCAGGAGAAGCCCAAGCACAACGACGGAGACCCAGCACAGCGTAAAGCTAAATGAAATAAAATAAAAAGCAGAAGACTCATGGCTCTGTCTTGGGAGACCACACAGAGAGTCTTATCACTCAGGAAACAAACAAAAATCAGGTTTCAAGAGGATAAAGAGAGCCAGAAAGCTCGGTTTTGACTTGAGTTTGACACAGGTCAACACAAGCAGAGGTCCATCAATCAGATGGTGAGAGGGAAGAGGGGATGGCTCTGGAAGTCATCAGCAGCGGGGGTAAAGTAACAGGAGATGATGAACTGGCCGAAGAAGAGTACAAAGAGCTCAGCAGGCCAGGAATTAAACCCTGGGGAACGCAAGCACTCACGGCCTTGGAAGATCATCTAATTACATATTCACTAAACAACATTCTGATTATAATTTGGCTGCCCATGTAGGTTCTCCCTAAGGGATAAAAGGCACTGGTCAAGAAAAGTCAGTATATACCGATCCCCATAAATTAGCATTCTGGTTTAAGGCCCTCCTCTTAGGAGCATGGTGATTATGACTCACTCTCTCTCCCTTAAACATGATGAAGCCAGAGGCAAGAGCTGTGAGGCTGCGCACCAGCCACAGGGCCCAGCAGGCCACCGAGCCCTACCGCCCAGGAAAGCCCCTCCAGAGCAAAGGCAACTACCTGCTCCATCGTCTCTGTGTCATCATCCACCTGCACCCCTGCATGCCACAAACTAACTCCAAAACTGGAAACAACTGAATGAACCTTACTTCACATCTATGGAAAAGAGGAGTTGGATAAAACAGATAGCCAATGGGAATTTGCTCTATGACTCAGGGAACACAAACAGAGGCTCTGTAATGACCTAGAGGGGTGGGATGGGGAGATGGGAGGGAGGTTCAAGAGGTAGGGGATGTATGTATACCTATGGCTGATTTATGTTGATGTTCGGCAGAAAACAGCAAAATTCTGTAAAGCAATTATCCTTCATTTAAAAAATAAATTAATTAAAAAGAGGAGTCGGATAAAATGATCTCCTAAGTTTCTTCCAACTCTTGTTCTGCAAAGCATCACTGGACTCCTCAGAAGGCACAGGAGGACCTGAATAGGACCCCTGACTAAGAGGGCACCCCTTCCTCCAAACTCAGTCTGCCTGAGGCTTCCCAGCTGGATCAAGAGGATGTGCTTGGTCAGCTTCTCAGGCATTTAACCCACCTCTAGACACTGGGAGGCACCAGTCCACCAGGAGTGTTTCTCCCCTCTCAGCACAGCTGAGCTGTCTTCGCTGTGTACACGCAGGCCTTGTGGGAACACAGCAGGGCACCAGGCCACGCGCATCCCACCCCAGCCTCACCCCCCCTTCAGTCCTACCTTCTCATACTCGTCCTCCCCAGGGTTGTGCTTCTGCAGCCAGTCGGCGAGGGGCCGGTCCTTAAAGGAACCGGTCACCCCGTGCTCCACCTGGATCTTGCGCAGGGTCTCAGAGTTGGGGATCATCTCCACCATCCCTGTGAGGGGAGACACCGAGTCACTCTCCAGAGCAGAAAAAAGCTATCTGTCAGGAGAGGACTACAAGAGCTTTGCTGGATGCATCCCTATAAACTAAGCACTAGGACATTTGGACAAACTTCGATAATAAGGGGAAAGATCAACCTTACACCTAAAGCAACTAGAGAAAGAACAAACAAAACCCAAAGTTAGTAGAAAGAAGGAAATCATAACAATCAGGGCAGAGATAAAATAGAAATGAAGAAAACAGCAGCAAAAATCAATGAAACGAAAGGCTTGTTCTCTGAGAAGACAAGCAAAATTGATAATCTTTAGCCAGACTCATCAAGGAAAACAGTGAGAGGATTCAAATCAGTAAAATTAGAAATTAAAAAGGAAAAATTACAACTGACACCACAGAAATACAGCAGGTCATAAGTAACTACCACAAGCAACTATATGCCAACAAAATGGACAACATGGAAGAAATGAACAAATCCTTAGAAAGGTACAACCTTCCAAGACTGAACGAGGAAGAAATAGAAAAACAAACAGACCAACCACAAGTAATGAAATTGAAACTGCAATTTAAAATCTTTTAACAAAAGCCCATGACCAGATGGCTTCAAGCATTTAGAGAAGACCTAACACCCATCCTTCTCAAACTGTTCCAAAAAACTGTAGAGAAAGGAACACTACCAAGCTCACTCTACAAAGCCACCATCACCCTGATACCAAAGTCAGACAGAGATATCACAAAAAAGAAACTTACAAGCCAGTATTAATGATGAACACTGATGCAAAAAACTTCAACAAAACACTAGCAAACAGAATCCAACAACATGTTAAAAGGATCACACTCCATAATCAAGTGGGATTTATCTCAGGCATGCAAGGATTCTTTAATATATATAAACAAATCAAGGTGTTATACTATATTAACAAAGAAGAAAAACCATATGATCATCACAATAGATGCAGGAAAAGCTTTTGACAAAATTCAACACTGGTTTATGATAAAAATTCTCCAGAAAGTGGGCATAGAGGAAACCTACCTTCACATAATAAAGGCCATATATGACAAACCCACAGCAAACATCATTCTCAATGGCGAAAAACTGAAAGCATTTCCCCTAAGATCAGGAGGAACAAGACAAGGATGTCCACTCTTGCCACTATTATTCAACAGTTTTGGAAGTCCTAGCCATGGCAATCAGAGAAGAAAAAGAAACAAAAGGAATCCAAACTGAAAAAGAAGTAAAACTGTCACTGTTTGCAAACGACATGATACTATCCACAGAAAATTCTAAAGATGCCACCAGAAAACTTCTAGAGTTCATCAATGAATCTGTTAAACTTGTAGATTACAAAAGTAATGTACAGAAAGATCTTGCATACCTAAACACCAAGAACAAAAGATCAGAAAGAGAAGTTAAGGAAATAATCCCATTTATCACTGCAATAAAAAGAATAGGAATAAACCTACTCAAGGAGGCAAAACACCTGCACTTAGAAAACTGTAAGATACTGATGAAAGAAATGAAAGATGACACAAACAGATGGAGAGATACACCATGTTCTTGGATTAGAAGAATCAAGATTGTGAAAATGACTACTACGAGAAAGCAATCTACAGAATCAATACATTTTCCACAGAATTAGAACAAAAAGTTTTACAGTTTGTATGGATACACGAAAGATCCCAAATAGCCAAAGCAATCTTGAGAACGAAAACAGAGCTGAAGGAATCAGGTTCCCTGACTTCAGACTAAGCTACAATAATTAGGACAGCATGGCACAGGAACAAAAACAGAAATGTGGATCAACAGATTGGAACAGAAAGCCCAGAGATTAAACCCACACACCTGTGGTCACCTAATCTATGACAAAGAAGGCAAGAATATACAATGGTGAAAAGACAATCTCTTTCAATAATTGGCACTGGGAAAACTAGATAGTTACATATTAAAGAATGAAATTAGAACACTCAACACCATACACAAAAATAAACTCAAAATGAATTAAAGACCTAAATATAAGACTGGACAAAATGCTTAGAGGAAAACACAGGAAGAACACTCTTTGACATAAATCACAGCAAGATTTTTTTTGATCCACTTCCTAGAGTAATGAAACTAAAAACAGAAAGAAACAAATGGGCTCTAACTAAACTTAAAAGCTTTTGCACCGCAAAGAACACCATAAATGAGATGAAAAGACAGCCCTCAGAATGGGAGAAAATATTTGCAAACAAAGCAACTGACAAGGGATTAATCTCCAAAACATTCAAACAGCTCATACAGCTCAATATCAAAATGACAAACAACCCAATCAAAAAATGGGTAGAAGACCTAAATAGGTATTTCTCCAAAGAAGACATACAGATGGCCCAGAGGTACATGAAAAGATGTCAACATCCCTAGTTATTAGAGAATTGTGGATCAAATCTAGAATGAGGTCTCATCTCACACTGGTCAAAGATAAAAAAAATCTACAATCAATCAAGGCTGGAGAGGGTATAAAAAAGGGAATCCTCCTACACGTTGGTGGGAATGTCAAATGATACAACCACTATGGAAAACAGTATGGAGGTTTCATATGACCCAGTAAACCCACTACTGGGCATATGACCTGAGAAAATCATAATTCAAAAAGACACATGTATCCCAACGTTCATTGCAGCACTATTTACAATAATCAGGACATGGACACAATCTAAATGTCCATTAACAGATGAATGGATAAAGAAGATGTGGTACATATACACAATGGAAAGCTGCTCAACCATGAAAAGGAATGAAACTGGGTCATTTGTAGAGACGTGGATGGACCTAGAGCCTGTCATACAGAATGAAGTAAATCAGAAAGAAAAAACAAATATTGTCTAATAAGGCATATTTGTGGAATCTAGAAAAACGGTACAGATGAGCCTATTTGCAGGGCAGAAACAGACACAGACACAGAGAATGGAGGCAGCAGGGGATGACCTGGGGACTGGGATAGACAGGCCACAACCATGTGTAAAGCAGAGAGCTGGTGGCAGCTGCTGATAGCACAAGGAGCTCAGCTCAGTGCTCTGTGCCAACCTAGAAGGTGGAATGGAGGGGCTGGGGGACGGGAAGACTGGGAGAGGGGGTATATGTGTACATGTGGCTGGATACATGGATATGTGGATACATCTAATTCATTGTACAACAGAAGCTGGCACAGTATTGTGGAGCAATTATAGCTCAATTAAAAAATATATATATACTAAGGGGAAAGATATTCCCCAGCTTTCATATTCCACATTGTGACTCTGTGGCCTCCCCAGCTCATATCCATGATCTTTTATTGTTTTAACTTTTATTACGAGATTTTCAAATACATGTAAGAATAAAGAAATGGTACAAAGAACTCACACATAACCATCACCAGTTTCAAAAATTATCAACATTTTGCTAATTTTGTTTCATCTATTTCAATCACCCAGCCCTGCCTCCCTCTTCTCTCCTCCAGCCTCAATCCCATCTGGAGTATTTTTAAGTAAATCCCATACATGTCATTTCACTCATAAGTATTCCAAGTATAACTAACAAGGACATAATTATGGCATTAAATCTAAAAATTTAGCAATCATTCTTTGATCTGATCTGATCTAGCCCAATCTACATGCAAATTTCCCACAACTGTCTCAAAAATATCTTTCCACAGTTGGGTCTGTTAGAATCAGAATCCAAAGTCTACACAGTATACATGGTTGCTATGTCTCCAAATCTGCTTTATTTTATGAGTCTCTCTCCCTGCCTTCCTTTTTTATGCCATTCCATAGTTTCTAAAGGAATAATCCTGCCCTTTTCATTTTTCTGGAGAAGCACAAAGTTCATGTGAAGGAACGGCAGAAGGGCATTAAGCAAGGACGCCCCCCACAGCAGTTGCAAAGCCATCACACCGCCCACCCCTGACTGACCTCTCCCCCGGCCAGTGGAGAAGCAGCGGAAGATGACCATGCGCATGTCCAGCCCCTCCTGGACCCAGATCTTACTCATGATGCGGATCATCTGCAGGGTCAGCATGTCCTGGCGAAGGTCGTCCCCACACTAGATGAAGGAATACAGGGACCAGAACCACCTCGATCACCTCCCCCAGCTCATACCAGGCCCCAGCTCTCCCAGGAGGGCAACCTTGACCCAGACTACAGTGGCCAGGAACTGCCCAGTTCTCCACCTCACCCTCGGACCTGCTCACCCAGCTCCCACCAGGTCAGACACCAGAGAGGGGCCAACAGCCACACTTTATCCCTGTGGTAGTGTGGTTTTCCCCAGCCCCACACCCCCATCTGAAGTGAAGTCTGGGTCCCCTTCTTCATGCAGCCCTCCTAACCATCCAAGTCAAGGGTTTACACCTTGGATTTGGAGCTTACAGAGAGCACATGTACGTGACTAAGCCACGCTCATGTCTTTCATTTTCCCTCCAGACTGTATGCTCTGAGGCTGTATTTATTCCTCAGAATCAGGGACGGATCCGTTAGAGGGACCTCAAGATTCATCTAAATCCAACCTGCACCTGATACATGAATTTCCCCCTCAGCATGCCTGTCACAGTCATTCAGCCTGAACACCCCAGAGACAGGAGGTTAGCACCTTATCTGCTCCATTGCTGGCCTTCTAGAAAGCACTTCTGACAGGCTGCCAGCTGCCTCTCTGTACATTCCAACACTGTTCCTAGTTCTCTGGGCCCACACACAGTTGATCTGTTTCCTTTTTCAGCCGATAGTCTTTCAGGCTCTATAGTGGCAGCGTGAGTGCATTTAGCAGGAAGAGAAGGGCCCTGAGGCTGCTTCTGCCCACCTTGGATTCCCTCCTCTCCTCTCTCTACCGCCTACGTCCCACCAGGTTTGAGAGGGGGTCCTCACCTTGAAGATGACACGGATGTTCTCGCCCAGCGGGTCCACATTTTGGAAGGAGAGCTTGAGGGGAACGGCGTTGGAGTTGAAGTAGGAACAGTCCTGTCACCGTCGAGAGGGTAGTGGTGAGGGTCAGGGTGGCCCAGGCCCACGCAGGAAAATGGCCGCCCCACTGCTCCAGCAGCGGCCGCTCACCGTTTCCTCAGGTCTCTGTGGAGCGCACACTCCTGCTCTGCCCTCCCATCGCCCTCACCCCGGTCTAGCGTGTTAGGGCTTCAGCTCCTGCACCTGACCTCCGGCCCCTTCTGTTCACTCCACTGCTACGCTGCATGACTGCTGGCAAATCAGGTGTCCCATCTATAACTCTCCTCTAAAACGGGGCTCACAGGACTTGCTTCATGAGAGTGGTAAGGATGAAATGAGACAGCCAAAGGGAAGCACTGAGAACACCGCTGGGCACAGGGAGAGCGCTGGGCGGACGGCAGACCAGCAGCTGGCCTTCAACCTCGGCATCACCAGGAGACCCTGACCCAGCCACACTCACCCCACCACACACTCACCCACAGCACACACTTACCCACCACACACCACACACTCACCCCACCACACACTCACCCCACCCAACACCACACACTCACCCCACCACACACTCACCCCCACCACACACCACACACTCACCCCACCACACACTCACCCCACCCAACACCACACACTTACCCCCACCACACAACACACACTCATCCCACCACACACTTACCCCCACCACACACCACACACTCACCCCACCACACACTCACCCCACCCAACACCACACACTTACCCACCACACACTCACCCCACCACACACTCACCCCACCCAACACCACACACTTACCCCCACCACACACCACACACTCACCCCACCACACACTTACCTACACCACACACCACACACTCACCCCACCACACACTTACCTACACCACACACCACACACTCACCCCACCACACACTCACCCCACCCAACACCACACACTTACCCCCACCACACACCACACACTCATCCCACCACACTTATCCCACCACACACTTACCCCCACCACACACTTACCCCCACTATACTTACCCCACCACACACCACACACTCATCCCACCACACACTCACCCACACCACACACTTACCCATACCATACACCACACATTTACCCCAACCACACACCACACACTTGCCCACACCGCATATTTACCCACACCACACACCACACACTTACCCACACCACACACTTACCCCCACCACATACTTGCCCACACCACACACTCACACACACCACACAGCTGTCAAGCGAAAGACCACATGCGTCAGGGCTGGGAAGAGGCTCCACATAAGCCTCTCTTCCTCGTCTCTCTCAGTAACCTGGTCAGTGAGGACCCTGCTTCCATGAGCCCTCCCCACTCTGAGAGCCCCACACCCACCAGTCACTCACCCTGGGCACGATGCCCTTAACCAGCAGACTGGGGCTGAGGGGCAGCCGGCAGGAGCCGTTGAGGGCGAAGAACTGCTCCACCTCCTCCAGGCCGGTGCGGAGGATGCCCTGTGGGGGGAGCAGGGTGGGGTGAGGGCCGGAGGCTCCACCGAAGTCAGGCCTCTCCCCGGGCGGGTGCCCAGTAGTGGCTGGTATGGAAACAATCACCAGAGAGGTATGGACAGCCTCCTGCAGACGGCAATGAAGGAAAACCCCTCACACACCCCTGCCCGGGCCAGCGCCAGGCCACAGCCCAAACACCTGCAGAGACAGAGTGGATGACAGAACAGCTTATGGGGGCCGCGGTGAATGCACGGTGGGCGGCAGGCCCAGGAGGAGCTGCCCCTTGGGCCGTGGCCAGAGAAAGCCAATAATCTAGACTTCATCACCTCCCAATCTTTAAAGGTTAGCAACCAGGATTGCTAATATTGATGTAACACAGGCCCGTTCTACACATATAAAGGTGCCCCCTCTGGTGGTCCTGAAATGGGGCTGGCCGCACAGTGAACAAAGGATGACTGAATTTGAGCCCTCACTTGGCCCTCTGGCTGGATGATCTTGTGCGGTGAACCACTCATACCACTTAGCTCAGCCTTTAAGGCAAACAGTTAAATAAACACTTTAATACTCAGCAAGCCAAAGAAAGCACACCCATGGTTTGTAGCCTGTAGATGAGAGAATCGCCTCCTTCCAACCCCTCACCAGCGATGGTCAAGGGCCGTCCTGCTGGTCAGGAGGCCCAAGGAGTTACGACTGGCTGCAGAGGCCCAGAACCGGAATTGCACAGAGGCAGCCTCGCCCTGCTCACCTGCCGTGCAGAAGGAGCAGCCTCCCGGACCTGTTGGGCCAGTTTGGCCAGGGTATTAACAAGCCAGCACTGGCGGTTAAACTCCTCTCTCAGCCCCTTGCCACAGCAACACAGCAAGGCGGCCAGCAGATACTGGTAGCGGATGCTGAACTGAGAGTCCTTGAGGCCGTCCTTCAGCAACCTATCCGGCAAAGGGAAGCATCGCAGTCAGAATACCAAGGGATCACAGGCAAGGGGGCTGAGGGATGGCCAGACCCAGCTCCAACTCCCTGGAAAACCCACCCCAAACTTGGGAAGGAAAACAGACTCTGGATGTAAAACTAATACAGAGGTGTTCATCCACTTCTCAGCTTGCCCGTGCTGTTTTTAAGTAGAGTGCAAAGTCCTCATGCACCTGGTTTCTCCTTTACATTTCTGCCATGTGAGGGTGGAGGGGAGGGCCAGGGATGATCCCCACTCTGCTTACCATAGGGGTGGGCTGAGACCCCCTGAGGAAAAGGTGCTGGCCCAAATACTGCAACCCAGACGGTTCAGCTCCCCACCTGGCAGTGCTAAATCGCTTCAGTGGTGCCCGACTCTTTGCAAACCCTCGGACTGCAGCCCACCAGGCTCCTACGTCCATGGGACTCTCCAGGCAAGAATACTGGAGTGGGTTGCCATGCCCACCTCCAGGGGATCTTCCCAACCCAGGAATAGAACCTGCGTCTCTTTGGTCTCCTGCACTGGCAGGCAGGTTCTTTACCACTAGCGCCACCTGGGAAGCCCCCACCCTGCAGGCCGAGAGTAAAATACTCCCAAGTGAGGGAGACAAGTCTACCTCTCCCTTTCTGCACAGTTTTACCAGAAGAAGTAGTGAGTCACTCTCAAGTCAGAGACGGCTCGTTTCAGGAGGAAGCGCACCAAGGGGCTGTCCAGGTAGCATTCGTACTTTAAGGCCTGGGTAGGAGACAGGGAACAGGAGGCTTTGCAGACTGTCCGTACTCTACACCAAGCAATGTTCCTGTAGGATACAGTCTGTCTTGGGGCCTGGGGGCGGGACCATCAGAACTGGAGGCAAGGCCAGCCCACCCACCTGCACAAGCTGCGGCAAGTAGTCCAGCAACTCGGCATCGGAGAGGGAGCCGATCCACTGCACAGCCATGCGACGCACCTCCTGGTCTGGGAACCTGCAGGATGGAGCCCAGGACGCTGACAACCCAGCCTCAGGCCTGAGGCACAGGAGCGAGCAAACACCCTCACCACAGGGCCTCAGAGGCATGGGTGGAGAAAAGGTAATGACTCCCAGACTCTGCCAAAGCCACTAGGAGTCCTTAAGCATCTTTTCCTTGAGAATGGCCCAGCCCACAGTCAGAGAAAGCCTCAGGCCATGGAAGTCACTCTCGTTCCCTGTCTGAGCTAAAGAAAATGAGACAAAGTCCTCAAACCTACACCCAAAGATCTCTTCCTTAATTCTCACTCTGCTAGAAGTTCCCATCATCAAAGAGCCCTCATGAGAGTCAAAGTGTTATCACTTCTTGGTACCATCCTTTAATGCAAAACTTGTCTGGTGAATAACAGAGACCATGGAATTATATATAAGCCAGTATACCTAGCCAGAGTTAGTTTAGCAGAGATTAGCAAATCCATTGCCTCAAAAAGTCCTGAAGGTAAAATGTATGGATTAGACACACTTTAATTACTAAGAGTAGTAGAAAATAAGCCAAGAACAGTGGGTACCATCTAGGAGTTTGAGACTGGAAGCCTGTGTCCCCACAGGAAAGAAGAAAGCGGTGGCTTTAAAAGAATTAAGTAGTAAGATTTGGGTTAAACAGGTGTGTGCATACATCAAATCTCAGCAAATGTACACATAAGGCTCGGGCATTTATTTATATGTATATTTCATCTCAAAGGAAAAACTGTAAATAAACATTAACAAACCCCAGTTAATGATATGCTTGCTAAAGAATTTAGGAAGGAGTTATGATGTCTCAATTTACTTCAAAATGCATATAAAAATAAGATATATTGATGGAAGTACATATAGAATAAAACAAATGTAATAAATGCTAAAGGTTAGAATCTAGGTGGTGGGAATATGGATGTTCACTGTTTTCAGTTTTGTTGTATGTTTGGAAAATGTTCATAGTATAACATGAGGGGAACGGGTGGAATGCAATAGAGAGAAAAAGAAGTGGAAAGCCCAGAATTTCCACGCCCACTTGACCGCTCTCCCCAGGACTGGCTCACTCCAGCACCGCAGCCTGCCTCGGGCAGGACTTTTGGTCGGGAAAGGTGGGTGTCGCGACTCACGTGGCGTGCAGGAGCCCCAGGGCGTCCTGGTGGTTCATGGGGGTCCACTGTGCCAGCAGAGCATAGGTGTCGGGGAGGCAGGCCCACTCCCAGCTGGGGGCGCTGGCGAGCACCAGGGGCAGCGCGCTCACCTCCGCGTGGCAGTAATACCGCTTCTCCCACAGGCGCTTTTTGTCCGCATCCGTGAGCCTGGGGGCGGGGGCGGTGGGGGGTGAGAGGGTGCAGGGCCAGCTGTCTGCAAGGCGCTCAGGAGAACGCTGCGCTCACCGATTAAAGAGCTCCCCAACTTCCCTCCTAGTACCCGAGGGGCGCTGTGAACGCCTCTGTCCAGGCTACATCCAAGAGCCCTTAAGTCAGATGGGGAAGGCAGAGGCTGTCCCTAAGGGGTTGCAACGTGTGAAGCGAACTTTGGGAGCCAGAGTCCAAATCTCAGGGACACAGGGCCCAGGGCACCGAATCGGCTGCCCCTCCTGCGGGTGCCTGGGGGCATCACTGAGGGCAGCTCCCAAGTAGAGCCACCAGAGGGCAGCAGTCCCCACGCTGGGCTCTGGAGCTAATCTGGCCTGGCGTGTGATCAGGTGTCCAATGGGGGAGGGAGCTGAGGGGCTGATGAGTAAGGGGTCAGCGGCGGGGGGGGGGGGGGTGGAGATGGGGGGGTGTGCCCCATGGGACAGGAGCCAGCAAGAGAAGCCCCAGCTCTCTCATTTCCTCAGCTGCCACAGACAATGGCATGCCAGAGCCAGAGAAGGACACAAGAGGACAGCCCAGGGAGTGCCCAGACCCCGCCAGCTCCTCCAAACCCGCTGAGAGAAGTGGCCCCAAGGGTGAGGTCAGCTTGGGCTCACAGACCCCCGAGAGCTGCCAGCTTGCCTTGACAGCGGATGTTTTTGGAAAGTGACAGGGCCAGAGAAACACCAAAGTTGTGGGTGTGGCGGGGGCAGCAGGTGGGGGCACGGTGGGAAGCATGGAGCCCAGCAGCCCCATGGGCAGCAAACAGCGGACAGCTCATCTGCAGTGGGCAAAGCTCTGCTGCTCCTGTCCAGCTGATCCTGGCTCAAGTGCCCATTGTGGGGAGGGGCATTCCCAGACCTAACATCCTCACTCTGAGCTCTCCACTCTCCTAAGGCTGGCTTTTGAAAACCCTAGGGGCTGCGGGGCCCCCTCTCCATGGCTTCCCGCCTAGGTGGCAATCAATGCCCACCCCAGCCCACCTCGCCTCCCAGAGCAGGAGGACAGGGACCTGCTGGGAGGTCAGCTGGAACCTGAGAAATTCAATGGAAATTCAAATTCAATGGCCCCAAGAGAGGACGGCTCAGACTACTAATATTAGCCCCTTCATCATAAAGGGCTCTGAAGAGCTGAGCCCCGCTTGGCAAGGGCCTCACCAGTGCAGGGACTCCTTCTGCATGATGTTTTTAAGCACATGTTGGTCTTCCTCCCGGAGGCTGCCAAACTCATAGCGGGGGCTGAACTTGTCTCCAGCAGGGCTGGTGAACTTGATGTCAAAGGCCGAGGTGGGAAAGTCAATCTTCGAGATGACATCAGGAAAGTGAGGAGAGAGAACCGCAACTGGGTGGGGCTGCCACGGACCTGGGGCTCCAAATCCCTCCTACCTGCCAGCATTCCTGCCTCCCTCCCTCCCCCTCAGAGTCTTTGTAAAATAACCTTGCTGGACCTAGTGACCACTACAGTCCCTTCCAGCTATAACCTCCAGCAAAAAAAATGAGACAGAAACAGAGGGACAGAAAGAAAAATGGTCAAGTGAGGAAGAGGTTGGGCTGAGATGCCTCTAGGTGAGGGGACTGGTCCCAGGCCAGAGATTTGAACAGATGCGTGATGAGGCTGAGCCACTGGAGCCTCCACGCTGAGGCTGGGGAGCCTTCAGTCTTGGAGGGTACCGCCTGATGGAAAGTGGGGCCACATGCGGGGCGAGGGCCCTGTCAACTCTGAGGCCCGCAATGCTGCGTCCCCTTGCTCTATTCTGCCATGTTCATCCTCCTATAAGGGATGTCAGAGCTCAGGGAGACTGTCCTCAAAGGGAGGTCCACATTCTTTCATTCAAGAAATGCTTACTGACAATGCTTATTTACATCTAATATATGCCAAGCATTAAGCCCTGGATACAGAGTAAAAATGCCTGCCTCTGGGAGCTTTTACTCTATATCCATTTTGTCTCTCTTTTTTTTTTTTTCGTTTTCTGTATCCAGTTTGATATTCCATACTCCATACCAAAGCATCTCACGACCACAAGGGAGCCATAGAGTGGTAACAAGACCCTGGACCTGACCAACTCCTCCCTGGTCCAGAGAATGGGTCCCCCCACTAGAACACTGAGTGGCTGTGCGAGGGCTTCCCCACAGGCCCCAGGAGGGGATGGCTCAGACTACTAATATTAGCCCCTTCATCATAAAGGGCTCTGAGGAGCTGAGCCCCGCCTGGCAAGGGCCTCAAATCCCGCCTCGGGCTCCTTGAGATCAGGTGACCTCCAGGACTCCACAGAGACGGCCCTCCCGCTCTGCTCCAGCCTCATGCACCTGGCAGCCGCAGTCACACCACCCCACACCCCAGCCCCACCACCCCACACCCCAGCCCCGCATGCTCTCCTGCCGCCCCAGCCCAGACATCCAGGGAGCTTTGGCGCCGCCTCCAGGGGGGCCCTGCGGGGAAGGGGCAGGCTGGGCCCTCACCTGCAGGATCACACTGTCTGGCTGGTGGAAATTGGGCGCACTCCAGCGGGCACTGGGGCTTTCCTGTGTTGCTGGCCATAAGCCCAGAAGCTTCCGGCCACAGGTCAGGACTCTAAGGGGGATGGAAGGGGGGGATGAGCCAACAAACCCAGTGGCTAAGGACATGGTTTTCCTCTTGCTTCCCCATCCAAAAATCTGCCTTTTCTGCTTGAATCCACTGCCCAACTCTTCTCTTTCATTCTCCCCCCAGATTACCACCTTTTCCTTCTTTCAAGCCCTAAAAAAACCCCACTCCCTCCAGGAAGCCTTTCTAAGCTCACCACACCTGGGATGGATGCCTTCATGAGCTAGAGAGCAAGAATGGAGGACCTCTGAGGTCCTTCCAATGACAAGACCAGATGGCATTACCTGAGCACGCATTTCCATGCCCCTTCCCACCAGTTCTGGGCCACAGGTCCTGCCCAGTAGCTGCCTAGTCACACCTCTGCCCAGGCCCTCCTCCCCACAAGGCCACGCTGGTGCCCTGGGCCCACATACTGCCTGAAGTTGAAGAGCGGAGCAGTGACCCAGCCCAGGGCTTCGGGCACCCGCCGCTGTTTGTTGGCCTCCGAGGAGCTCCCAGGCGGGGGCACGGGCAGAGCGTAGAGAGTGGCACACAGCAGGGTCTCCCGAGGCAGCCGGTTCACCTGCACAGGGAAGCAGATCCTAGGGAGGACAGGAAACCAGATCAGCCAGTGCCACCCCTGTGGCCTCCAGGCCAGGCAGCCAGGATGTCAGGCTGAGGCTGAGGGCGCTGCCTCCCATATGCTCCCTGGGGAAGCCTTCCTGCAAAACTAGGACAGACCCCAGACTGCAGGTAAAACTTCCCTCAAGGCCCTCGGGATCACAGTCTGGAGTCTCTGCAGGCCCTGGGGAGAGTCAGGCAAACATCCTCTGACTCTGAGGCTACTCAGTGTGACCAGACAGAATTCACTTAGCCAGAGTCACCCAGAGTTCAGGTAACAACATGACCCAAACTGTCTGCTGCACTCCTTCCCGAGTTTCAGGATTTCTGCAGAGGGTCCCCAAGAACCTGCTTGCTGACAGTCCTTTTCCACGGAACAATCCCTACCACCAGGAAGCAGCAGCAGGATCTCTTCCTCCCGCTGATGGCACCCCCCCCAACCCGGACAGCCCTGCCGGAACCTGTCTGTCCTCCCCTAACCCCCTCTTCTCCTAACCCACCAGACACAAATAGTTTGTTCTCATCCCCAACATTTTGAAAACCAAAGGGACAAAAAGAAGGGGTTCCTCCCCGCCTCCGGGTAGTGAAAAAGCAAACTGGCAGGATCCCAAGAAGTCAGACTCAGAAGCCCCCGTGGGGCCTCAGCCCAGATGGTCTCCGCCTGCTCCCAATCTGAGTCACACCACACCCAGCCGCGCCCTCCAAGTTCAGGATAAGGCCCTGGGGTGGGGTGAGGGGGAAGGGGAGGGAAGCTGTGGGAAGAGGGAGGACCCGCATTACCTTTCGGGGAAGCAGTCTCAGGGCCAAAGTCCATACGGTCACACCCTTCTGGCCAGCCCCGGGCCCAGCAGCTTCTAGGCCCGAGGGCACAGAGGCAGGGCTGCCACCCCTGCGGTGAGCAGCTTCATGATCAGCAGCTCCCCCCACCACACCCCTCACTCCTGGGGGAACCTCCACCTAAGCGGAGCACTCCTGCCTCCCTGCCAGAGACTGGCAGGGCCCTGCCCCGGCCCTACCCCGGGGGCCCACAGCTATAATTAGGACCCCTCCAGGAGCCAGCTCACATGCCAGGCCCGGCCAGGGGCAGAGCCAGGCTACTGGGCCTATTTTGAGAGTTAGCTGATCCCCACACTACGGTGGCAGAGAGGACCGGCTGGCCCCACAGCAGAGAGGAGATGGAGCTAGTCCTGAACCTGGGTGCCCGGCTTCCAGCTGGGCACCCAGGGGAAAAGCGGAGTGCGGACACTTTCTGAACCGAAACCAGAAAGTCTGGCCCTAGCCAAGGCCCCCTTCTCCTCGCCCCTTGGGTATATCCGGTATTCTGAAATCTCCCCGTGGACCTTCACCTGGGTCAGTCAGGACAACCAGTAGGTGAGCTGCAGCCTTGGGCCTCCTCCCTTCTGCAACCCATCCCTTAACAGCACGGCACAGCGCCAGTTCCTGCCGGCAGGGGTTCAGGAATGTGCCCTTCCGGTCCTGGTTCTGCCTCTCCCAACCTGGGCCAGCTATTCACACCTCTGTGCCTCAGTTTCTTTATCAGTGAAAAGGGGAACAGAGCTTCACGTGTGTGACGTGTGTATACTGTGCTTTTTTCCTGTGTGACACTGTGGTTGCTGCACTGGAACGAGCTACACATTTAGTCCTTTCACGCACAAACATCTTCATGTGTCAGTCACCGTGTCAGTCACTTGGAACAGAGAAACCGGAACTGAGAGAGCTCCCCCAGCTCAAAACACGACAAAGATGATAAAGAAGAAAACATTTATCATGCACTAGGTATCGTGCCAAGCACTTTACTTGCAATGTCTCGTCTGCTCTCAAACGACCCTATAGGGTAGGCCGTATCGCCATCCATTTTGGACTAAATGACCTGCTCAAGGTGGCACCTGCAGGGAGGAGAGGATGGTGGACCCCAAGCCTGTGCTCTGAACCCCACACTGTAGCACGCCCTCCCACGCGCCTTGGTCTTGATCAGGAAGGTGCCCGAGGGGGACCTGCAGAGGCAGCGCTGAGACGACCCCTTCCATGAGGCTCTAGGAAGGACACCAGCCCCACGGGTCTGAGGCCACAGGGCACGCAGCCCAGGGCAGGACATGCTGGGCTGCTTCCCTCCCTCTGACACCGCACGGGAAACGGCTAACTGTGGGGCCTGCCTGGGCCAGAGCACCGTAACACACGCCTCTCTTAGCGGCAGTGCTAACTGAGTCCCAAGGGGATGATGGAATTCAGGAACCTTTTAATGCAGCCACTCTCGCCTCCAAGAGCCTCTCCTGCCCTGGCAGTTGCTTAGTTAGAGAACTGTATTCACACCTTTATTGCTCTCAGAACCGTAAAAGTGTGACAACAGGAGACAGAGGCTGCATCTGTACTCCTCGTCCCCCAGCCGCCACCTGTAACACGGCCCACCTCTCCCAGATCTCCAGGCTCTCCATTCACCTATTTCAACACCCCGGGGCCTCACCGAGGACCCTCCTCAATCTCTTAAATCTTCTGCTTTGTACATAAGGACTCAGAGATAAGTCAGTCTGGGAAAGTGAAGCTGGGGGGAGGCACCAAACTCCGAGTGGATGGAGCACAGCACAGGAAACACGGAAGGCGCACAGAGTTCCGCAGTGTCACCATCAAGGCGCCCTCACCTCCACTTCCTTCCTGTTCTGCTTGGCTGATGCCTACCTTCCTGACAGCAAACTACTGTTAATACCACGGTGTTACTACCCTGTGCTTGTGGTTTCATTTTATGTCTGTAACCTACCTCACTTCAGTGCCACAAATGCCTCTGAGTTGAACAAATGTCCCCACTTCACAGTCTGAGAAACTGAGGCCTCAGAGAATCTAGGACTACAGTCAGAACTAGAAACAGAGCTTCACTCCTACGGCTCCAAGCCCATCCTTCTTCCCCACAGGCAGCCTTTCCCCCTTGATATGTAAGGGAGAAAGCACATGGTCCTGTCTCCCTCTTCTACAGGAAATTTAGGAACAAGGGAGAAGATGAGACTATCAGACTAGTTAAACCTTTCAAGGGAGACAAGATGAAAATGATGAATTATTATTAAGACTAATGTCTATATGGTCCTTCATGGTTTACAACACGCTTTCATGGTCACTTCTCATTGGAGACTCAGCCACTTTAAAGGCAGAAATTACACCCGTCCTCATTTAAGAGGTCGGGAAGTGGAGACTCAAGAGTTTGAAAGGCCCTCCTGGTTAGTCAGTGAGAAAGCCCGGTTTAACCTGGGTCTTCAGAGGCTGAGAGGGTCTGCCATGGGCCCTGGAGCCTTGGGGAGGCCGGCGGGAGGGCTTACTGCTGGTCCCAGATGACGAGGTGGAAGAGGTACTTGGAGAAGTGGACCCGTCGGGTCTGCAGGGGGCTGCACAGCTCCTTGCCGCCATGGCTGAGGGAGCAGGAGAGGTAGAACTCTTCATAGCTACAAGGGAAAGAGGCAAGTCAGGACCCTGGCTCCTAGACGGTATCTCGGCACCAAACCACGCTAAGCTCCATTTCCCCCGCTATCACTCCTCTCGGTCTACGGGACTGGAACATGCAGCCAAGGGGCAGAACAGCCAGGTGGGATCTGGAGACGCGGGCTCTGGGAAAAGCAGCTCAGCCTGGGTGCCCCTGCCCGCTCCGAGGCTGCATGCGGAGCCCTGGTCTCTGCCCCCTTACTGGACGCAGCCCGCAGCCCCTGCCCAGGGCCAGCGCCAGCCCCGGGAGCCCCGGTCTCTGCCCCCTTACTGGACGCAGCCCGCAGCCCCTGCCCAGGGCCAGCGCCAGCCACAGGCCCGCGTGCACATCTGCGCCGGTGCGCCTGCGTGGGGAGGGGGTAGGTATGGGAGGAGAGCGCGACAGATGCGGATGTGAATGCCGACACAGGGGGGTCCCTGCGCCGACAGGTGCCTGACAGAGGAGGGCAGACAGGTGCCTGACAGAGGAGGGCAGCGAAGGCCCGGGCTCCCAGAGTCTCCCTTTGTTCTCCGCCAGTCGCCCAGAGGAATACATTAAGCAGGGAACAAAGAGAGCGGGGAAGGGGGCGGGGGTCCGGGAGGAGGGCGAGGTTGGGGGGGGGGGGGGGGCACAGGCCTGATCCCCTCAGGCCAACGGGCCGGGGCCAGGAGGGCCTGAGGACCACGCTAATGTGCCCCCCCCCCCCGCCTGCCCCCGCGGGCCGGGGGACTCCAGACAAAGGGTCTGCCTCGCCCCTGCCCCGCCCACTGTGCGCGCAGGGGAGCCAGGGGAGCGCGGTCACGGCGGCGGGAGGGTGCACTCAGCCTGGGAAGCCGCCATCTGTCGCCGCCAGCGTGTCCCCCGCCGGCCTTGGGTGGGAGGGGCAGGGATGCCTCTGCAGCCAGCACAGAGGGGAATGCCAGCCCCGGCCGCCGCTGCCCCTCCCCCGCTGCGTGTCCCTCTTCTGTGTCCCTCAGTGGGCACGTGGGGCACCACTCTGCCACAGATCCTGCATTTAGGGCCGTGGAGTCCCATGCAGACAGAAAGGCATCTGAAGCGACCCTCGGCTCGCTCCCTAGTCCCGGGCCGGCAGCCCGCGCTCACCTGGTAGCCCAGACGATCGGGATGCGGTGGGTAGCATAGACCGTGAAGGCCAGCGGCCCGGAGAGGTGGCAGGCCTCCTGCACCACAGCGTGCTTGCGGCTCCCAGGCGCCGCGGTCTGGAAGTCTGCGTTGAACGTGTTGCAATATAGCTCCACCAGGTCCAAGATGGCAGCCGTCAGAGCTTCCACAACCTTCTCTGTTTAAGGAAGAGGGCAGGAGGAAGAGCCCTGAGGGTCCATGAGCCCCGTCGTGTGGACAAGGCACTGCCTGGGACCGCGGTCCCCAGCCGCCAGTCACCGTCTGTGCTGAAATGGGGGAAAGCAGGAGCAGGGCATATGCTGCTCATAAAATGAAAGATGCTCAGTTTTAAACACCGTCCTTGTCCATATGTACTGCTACCTATTTTGTGTTAAATGTCCTTTCTTTTAGGAAATAGTAGGAATAAGAGTTATCAGTTACTTGGAAGTCACTGCTTAGCAAAATAAGACCGACAATTGTATGTTGGTCACCAAAATAATATTTTTTGGTCCACAAAATCTGAAAGACTGGGAATCGCTGACCAAGAATCCTAGAGATATGAGCAACATATTTCTAGGATATGGGCAACATTCTGCTTGAAAGACTTAAGAGGGAATCCTAGGGAAAAATTCTTTATGACTGTCTCCCCAGGCCCCTGCTAAGTAGGAAACACAGGGCTTATGAGCCTACAACCTACGTAAGTAAAAATTTTCCCATTTGGAAGGCGGGGCACTACGCCCACCCTCGCACTTAAACCAACTCATCTCATCTCCCAGGGACACCATAGGAATAACTAGGAAAAATAATGCAAAAACATTCTGTGGAAAGAAATGTGCTCTCCAGCTGTGCCCACGCCTCATATAGGAAAAGACACACACACACAGGCAGACCTGGACCCATAAATCAAGGGAGCTGGGGAGAAAAAGGAATCTGGGCAGAGCCTGCGGTTTCACCTGCAAGAGAGCAACCCCCTTACCTCGGTTTTCCCTCACGGCCAAGACGGTGGGATCCTGTTGGGGAGAAAGGAGGGGAAGGGGAGCTTCAGGGCCACAGTCCTTTCCGTCACAGCTTTTCACAGCCGCCCTCATCTGGACCAGACTGGACCGAAATTCAAGGAGCAGAGGTTCCCCAGGGAGGATAGAATAATAGTCTATACCAGATTCGTGTGACAGTGATCCAGAGCAAGGATACAGTCCTCGCGTCCACCCAAACGAGCCAGGATACAGCCATCGCGTCCACCCAAACAAGCCTGTGTAGCCCTCGGGCCACTTGCGTTTAGATCGCATCGCCTGCCGTGCGGCTGGCCCTGTCTGCACAGCATGCAGCCCCCGCCGTGGAGCGGCGAGTCCCTGGCTCGGGGAGGAGGTTCTGGTCTTGCCCCCAGGGAGTGTGCGAATCGCCAGGCGGTGCCTCAGGGACTGAGCAGCCTTGGCCTATGCTCCTGGCCTCAGTCCTGGCGGCAGGCCCCGGCCGCACTCAGGCTCAGGGACACGACGACATGCTTGGCCTCCATTTCCCAGGAACTTTGTGACTGAGTGTTCAGACGTGAAAGGTGCAGGTGGAGGGAAGAGCCCTTCAGTCAGCAAACACCCCGCCACCTGGTTCCGGGGGCTACTCCCCTCCTCCCCCACGCTAGCACTCTGTGCCCCGTTACCTTCTGGATTTTAGGCTTCATTCGGGAAGGGCAGGGGGGCAGCTGGTTGAGAGCGCTGGTGATCTCAGGGGTTTCCACGGCGGCTAGGGCGTTGCAGATGGCCTTGACGGACTGGACCACCCTGTCGGCCTTCAGTGGGAAGTCCCCCTGCGGGAGGCAGCACAGTGAGGCCGGCAGGCCAGTGCTGAAGGGGAGCGGGCTGGGAGGGTAACCAGTGGGACCCATGCTTTATTTTCAAACACCCAGTGTCAGTGAATACCACACAGCTCCTGATGAATTAAAGGAGCCGTGCCCACGTTCCCCAGTGCTTTCAGCCATCGTCACCGAACCTCGTCTTATCTCCAGCCTCCCTCTGTCTGTTAGTCTGTTTATACTACACAAACACATGCGGGGTCTCACCGGGTGACGGGCAGTTTTAATAAAATCAATCCACAGAGAATGAAGAGCAAGGGGGCCAAATGCACTGAGGGTGAATTTGCACATGCAGCTTTATGTCTCCCAGTCATGTCGAGGCTGTCCCGGGGGTCTCATGTCAGTCCCACAGCCATGCCATGCCCTCTGCACCATGGCTCCAACGGTTTTCTAATCTGGAATCCCTTCACCTTCCCTGCCCTGACTACCTAAGTAAATGCAGATCACAGACTAGCTAAATTCTCACTTCCTTCCCAAAGCCTTACCTAGCAGTCCCCCTCTACATCACTCTCCAAAAGCCCTTGATTACCCAGTACCAACCTGTTCTGTCTAATAGCTTTATGTTAATATTTCATTTTTCTGGCAGGAACACAGGCTCCCGGAAGCCTGACACAATTCTTATGCTTCTCCACCCACAGCGGCCACTAACATTGGGCCAGACTAGTACAAAAAAGGCATTCAGAGAACTCATCTCTCATCACAGTAAAGATCTAAGCAGAGGCTGCTAGAGCAGGGAGTCTGGCAGTCAGTGGAGGGGTGAGCTAGATACAAAGCTATATCTAGCTCCCCCAAAAGGATGACCACCATTTAAACAGTATCAATGAGACAGGGATTGTTTATGAAGACCACTATCCGATTTTCTTCAACTTCACAGCATGTGGGGCACATGTTTATTCCCATGGTTTTCAGGTTTAAAACTCCGTGTGAATCCGAGTGGGGAGAATCCTGGCCCTTCCCTACCTTGGGGACCTTCCACCTCCGGATGGTTTACCACCTGTGACTCAGCACATCGGAGGTTCCTGGCCTTGCTCACAGGACATTCAAGTTTTGCAGCGGGGCAGCAACTCTATGTCTCTTAGCTTTGGAGATGCCCTACTCCAGAGAGAGGATCTAGGAGTGACTCCTGACCTGCTCCCACAGAGGAGCAGAACCCTCCTGAACACACCTGCCAGCCGCCAGACAGCCTGCAGTCTTGGTGTGCCCATGTGCTAGAGGAATGAAAAGTGCTCTGCTAATAGATTTCAGGGTCCGCTCCGGATCGCTTTAGTGCTTGCTAATCCCAGGAGGACTGGGGGAGAGGAAGAAAGAAGTTTGGGGCCAGCTCCAGAATTTGTACTCACGTCAGCCAACAGGAAGGCATCCACCTCATTGTGATAAGTGTCGAACAGAAGACTGAGGGCCTGCCTGGGGAGTTGGGGACAGGGAAATGTCATAGGAGAAGTCAGGACAGACCCAGTGTTCTGGAAGACCCATTTTCTCCCTCCTCCTCCTCAGCTCAGGAATCAGGCTCTGGTTTAAGGGGGTTTCTGCTCTTCCCGTCTGTCCCATGAAGACTGAAGGCCAGAAGTCCCTTCTGTGGGCCCCCTCTTACTTGGAGAACGTGGTCAAGTACTAAGGGAAGGTACGTCACACACCCTGGAGTGGGGATCTTCTCCTGTGAGGCTCTGGACCCCCACCCTTGACACCTGCAAGAAGCCCGGCCCCAGCAGAAAGGCAAGCGGGGTGCCTGCTAGGGCCCCCTGGCGGTCTCTGCTTGGCCCACATCCAGGACGACAGCCGCTCTCACCTGCTGATGGTCTGCTTGACTGGCCTCTCTTGCAGGTGGACGAGGTAGTTCAAGGAGGAGGGGCTCTGGTCATCATTCGCCTGTGTGAGAAGCACCCTGTTCAGAGAAGGGCGCTGCCTTTACCGCAGCCCAGCGCTCCTGCCCCAGGCCCACGCAGCGTGTTCCGTGTCGCCGTCTGCCCGCCGCCTCCCCATCCCGTGCAGCCCTCCACCTCCCCAGCACACACGAACCGTGCGGGCCAGGTCACTGCGCACGGCCTTCTGCTCCATCAGCTGCAGCCGGATGTCGACGTCAAACTTGCGACAGTACTGAATATACTCGTGGCTGCCCAGGGCGTGCTTGCTGGAGGGACAGGGGGACAAGGCCGTTAGCATCCTAGAGACTCAGTGGAACTTTAAGGGAAGTGCACACCTTAGCCTAGGGGCAAGAGAAACGAGGAAGGTGGGGGCAGCATACCTGTGTTGTGCCCGCTGCCTTGGCTTGGGAAGTGTCACGGTAGGGCTCAGGGAAAGAAATACGTCTGTCTAAAGAAAAGTACCTAATACAGTTAACCCCTGGTCTGTGCAAACACTAACTGTCCTAGGTGTTTATTCCCATTATCACTGGTTCACCTCTAGGGGTGGGAATTTCTGGAGAGAGTGGGGAACAGGGATTTCTCAGGGGCAGTGTTTAAACTCCATCCTCCCTGGTGGCTCAGACGGTAAAGCATCTGCCTACCATGTGGGAGACCCGGGTTCAATCCCTGAGTCAGGAAGAGCTCCTGGAGAAAGAAATGGCAACCCACTGCAGTATTCTTGCCTGGAAAATCCCTTGGATGGAGGAGTGTGGTGGGCTACAGTCCATGGGGTTGTAAAGAGTTGGACACGACCGAGCGACTTCACTTTTCCTCTTGGCTCTGGTATATATGTGTGTTAGTTGCTCAGTCGTGTCCGACTCTGCAACCCCGTGGACTGTAGCCCGCCAGGCTCCTCTGTCCATGGGATTCTCCAGGCGAGAATACTAGAGTGGGTTGCCTTTCCCTTCTCTAGGGGATCTTCCCTACCCAGGGATCGAACCTGGGTCTCCTGTATTGCAGGCAGACTCAATACCAACTAAGCCACCAGGGAAGCCCAACTTTGGTATATAGGACACATTAGAAGCCAGCCTAAGCACAGGTGGTCTCAAGTCACCCCACACTGTGGTCTTACATCTCACACCCCTCACTATTACCATCTGGGGTGCCAAGGCCAACCAAGCAAACCCACCAAAATTTTAAGTGGAATTATCCCCAACTAATCAAAGCTCTGCTTCTCACCTCCCTCTGTGGGTCATGTGACTGGGAATAAAAATATAATCTCTACAGACTACCTGCATGCCATTCCCCTGCTCAGAGGACAACACACGAGACCTCTGTGCCCCTCCCCAACCCAGGTTCCAGAGAAGGCGCACTAGGGGGTCCCCCGGTGACCCAGCCCCAAGTCAAACCTTGGTCAGAAAGGAAGCCCGGGAGAAGGGCAGACTGAGTCCCCCCTGCAGGCCAGCTCAGCAGGCCTGGGCCAGGTCCCAGCAGCTGGGGAACAGAAGCCGGAAAGGGACTTCCTTCCTCAGCAGAGCTGGGAGTCTAGGCCAGAAATGGAAAGGAGAGCAACGCAGAGGGCTCTGTGCAGAAGCTGACAGAAATGCCCAGGCCCATGGCCAGGCCAGGCCACTAGGACCTAAGTGGGTTTTCCACATCCAGAGGGGCCAAGCCTCTGAACTGGGTGGCAGCAGAAACCTGGGGGTGGGAGCAGCTGGGCGGGGCATGGGGCTGGCGGGAGTGACCGGGAGGAAGGAAGAGGTGGTGGAGGTGGGGGAGGTGGCAGGAAACCCGGGCCTCCCCTGGGAAGGTCTCAAGGTTCTTATCAGGGCAGCCTGCATCCTGGACTGCCACTCCCCCTCAGCGTCAGCCCCTCTGCTAGGCCAGGAGAGGAAACCCAGGGCCTCCTGGGAGCCAGCAGCCTTCTGGAACCCCCGGAGGGGCCTTTCCACCTCCACTCAAGGCAGCTATCTGTGCTCAGGGGTCTGGGCTGTTCTGTTACACGAGAGGGAAGAGACGAGCCCTGATGGAGGAGGTGGCTCCTGGACCAGGAGTGACGGACACAGTCCCCGGGGAGCGCGCCTGACTTTCTCTGTGGAAGGCCTTCCTCTGCTTGCATTCAAGGTAGAAGGAGACAGGCTTGACCCGAGGACCAACCATCCTGCTCCACCTCGCCTGCGACACTCCCCCTGCGTCTTGACAAGACGTCAGAACCTGAGCACTTATCCACCACCTCTGGACTCAGGGGCTGAAGGACTAGGGGCCATAAAGGAAGTGACAGTATCTAGCTGACCTGGGTCCTCTCTTTGGACTGGTCCTTCTCTGGGAATATTTAGGGATTGCTCATTGGGGCGTTTTCATCCATAACCCTTGCTGCATTTTACAGAAGAAGCTGAGGGTCAGAGTCTCACAACCCGTAAGAGGCAGCCAGACCCCGACCAGCTGTGCTCAGGCGCCCACGGTGCCCACCGCTTCTTCCAACAGTGGCAGGGCCTCTCTGCCAGGAGCCCCTGAGTCTGGGGCCCCTTTTATTCTTCTGGGGGAGAGTAAGTACACGTTGAGCTGTGCTCCCTGGAGTTGTGCCACGAAGGGCCCTGCCCTCTTCCTTTCTCTGCTTTCCTGTTGAGGGCACAGAGACCAGGAAGTGCCCACAGTACCCCTAAGACGCCAGCCAAGAACGGCGCTAGCCACAGATCAGGCATCCTTCCCTCTCAACCTGCATGGAAGGGAAGGAGCAAGTGGCGGTGTTCCCCGCGCACCCCTCAGCCCTGAGAGGCAGCCTCTTCTCCCTATTCCCAGCATCGGCTGCACCAGGTGGTCAGGGATGAGGGCAGCAGGCGGCTGAAGCTTGAGGGGGAGGGCAGATCTCTCTGTTTCCTGATGCGCTGACCTCTGGCTGATTCCGCAGCCCGCCACACAGCCATGCCACCCAAGGGGTGCAGCCCCCTCTCTGCCAGCCCAGCCCCCAGAGCCTGGCGCAGTGGAAAGAAGACTGGTCCCCATCAGACTTTCCAGTGAGGCCGCTTGCTGCAGCGGGCACCGAACGGACGGGCGCTAGAGGTGCGCCTCTGGTGGGGAGGACAGCCAGCCCCACATGCCAGCGAGGCAAGGGCTCGCCAGCAGAAGGGGGAGGAGAGCAACTGTGGTTCCCACCCCCCAGCCCCCTAGGGCACTCTGCCCAGTCCTCATCCTGCCCCCAGTCGTAAAGACACCGCACGTAATCTAGGGCAGGAGAAGCATAGCCCCCCACCCCCCCCACACATCTCTCCACGTGCAGAAGTCTGCAGGCAGATATGATCTTTGCCCAATCCCAGTTCCAAGCTCTTTCCACAGCAGATTTGTCTCAGGAAGCCGGCCAAGCCCTCTGGAAGACCGAGCTCCTGGGGACAGCGCAACGTGGCTGAGAGTATGCCCAGAAAGCAGGAGTCCTGCCTGCGCCCAGGCCTTGAGCCCAGCGCCACCCCTGAGAAGGCCTCTCACGACCCTGCGACCCAGAAGGCACGTGCCACCTCCTGCCCGCTTGTCCCCACCCGCTCGCTCACTTCTGCAGGAACTCCTCCAGCCCACAGGGCTTCAGCACGAAGTCACCCACGTCGACGTCCCTCAGTTCATCACGGGTGTAGCACAGGGTCTGGTAGATGAGCAAGTCTACAGTGGAGGAGCCTGAAAGGGGGGTGAGGTGGGGCGGGGGGAAGGAGGGGGTCACTGGGGCAGGCGAGGCCCAGCCCGAGCCCCCAAGCCCTGCAGCGCCATCACCAGCCAATGAAGCAGTTTGGGGTTTCAGAAGTCACCCCTGCCCCACCTCTGAGGACGCCCACGCTGCCGCCCCCACAACTTACAGTTGCAGGTAAAGGTGAGTGGCTCCCGAAGGCTGTCGCACAACACAGTCACCTTCAGGTTCACCTCATCCCCGAGATGCTCCGGGCTCGGGGTGACAGCGCTCCAGACATACCCGGTGAGGGAGTAGTCCTGGACGTCAGAGCCAGATCGGAGGCTGTGCAGGAAGAGAGGGGAAGACAGGGCGGACAAGACGCCTGCTGGGACCTCTGTCCTGAGGCCCAGGGGTCCCTCCGGCCCCACCCGCCTGCCGCCCTCCAGGTCTTCAGGCCGGGATGGGGACACTGGGGAAGCATCTCTGCGAAACCTTGCTCCTGACACATTTGTTACAGTTGCAAATGTTTCTCAAGCTGAGTTGAACATTAGGGACAGTTCTAAACAACACAGCTTTCCATAATAAGTTCCGAGGAATATTTTTCTGAATCCATTTCCTTTCTCTTTTAGCTCCAGATAAGATTACACCCGTTATCACCATCTGGGGTATATTTGCTCCTAAGGGCAACTGCTCCTGAAGTGATTGGAATAATTTGTTAGAGCAAAGTTTCATGCATTTTGTCCAAACGGTGAAAATTCTAAGACTCCAAAAGAGCCTACAAACACCGGTTGCAGGAAGCACCCCATAGTTATAATTGAGATCTATTACATGTGGCTCTTCTTCCTCCCTAGAAAGTTCTGAAAGGAGTGAGTTTTCTCCCTGCCCCACAGCCCGCCCTAACCCCATCGTTAACTCTTACACATCCAGCATGTGGCAAAATGCAGCAACTTCCTCATCTCTCTCCTCTGAGACCTCAAACAGCTCATGGCCATTGGCGATGGCGTGGGGCCGGGAGCCCACCTTTAAGAGAAGAACAGCTGACTCAGAGCCTTTCCCTCATCATCCCCTTCCCACAGGCTGTTCCTCGATGCAAACTCTTAACCTCTAGGTGTAAAGGCTTCCTGGTGAAAGGGGCATAGGAAAATGTGGGACTTTCAGGAATATATTTATCTACTGTCCTGGGAGACTAAGAGCCAAGTTGAAAAAGCACTTGAAGCCTTGGCTGAGTTTGGAAGCCTGGATGAGATGGACGTGAGTGTGGCCAAACCTCCTTCTGGAGAGGCCAGTGTCTAATAAGCTCAAGCCTGCAGGTCAGGCAGCGCCCAGCTCGCTGGATCCCGGGGCCGACTTTCTGGGGGGTGCTCCCAGAGGTGTGGCGGGAAGCTGAGCGGACAGCTGTTTCCCCTGTCCCAGAACGGAAATCAGTGCAAGCAGGTTGCCCAAACAGTCCCCAAGGAAGCGGGGCCCTGGGCAACGCTTCAACATCCACAGCAAGCCCCAGGAACCCAACACAGAGAGAGAGACTGAGACCATAGATGGAGGCGATGACTCAGACACACGTGCCTTCCCGGTCAATGCTGTTTGGGGAATAAAGTGTCAAAGCAGCTTTCTGGGCAGGAAAGGACCTGCTAAAAGGGTGAGCTCCTCCCGGCTCTGGAGTCTGCTGGTCCCCCACAGCTGGAATGTCAGGGAGCCAGCCTGAGCCCCGCTTCTGGTCCAAGAACACGTGTGTGCCGCCGGGGATTCTCAGACAGGACCTCCACCACAGGGCTGTCCAGTCACCCAGAGAGTTTTAAAGCAGCCCTCCAACAAGGCCTGCAGCACAACCCCAGGGGGAGGAAGTGGAGGAGGGGCCGGTGCAGGTCTGGCCTGACAGACCTGCCCAGAGCCCTGGGGGAGGCCACCCCAAGAGCACGAAATGAGGCTCAGATGGAGCGCAAGCCGGCATCAGGTAAAAGCGCCGCTTCCGAGAAGCTGAGAAGCCGAGAAGCCGCGCCAGTCTGCTCACACCAGCCCTCACCTCTCAGCCTGCCCGCCCCGCCCCGGGGGCAGACAGCAGCAAGTGAGCTCCTCGTTTGAATATCCAGAGCGTTTCCTCTGAGTGACCCTCGCTCACTGGCCTTGCCCCCCTGGGCGGGCGTGGAGGGTGTGCAGAGAGGGGAGGGAAGCATGGGGGCAGCTGGCACGGGAGGCCCCGGCCCTGCCAAGTTCGTGCAGTGTCCCAGTCAAAACAATAGTGCCCCTGTCAGCAGCTCACCCACAGAAGTGAGAGCGATAGAGTGACGGAGACAGAGAGACAGAGACGGAGGGTAGGGGAAGGCAGCGGCAGAAAGCAGAGCCGCGGTGAAGGGCCACTTACAGGCCCTTTCAGTACCACTCACGGGCTCCATCAGAAAATGAAACAAAGCCACTTACGTTTGCCCGGCCGGCAGGCCCTGGGGGCATCGCCTGATGCTGGCCGGGGGCACCTGCAAGGCCGAGGCTGGCGGCAGGGGTAGCGGACTGGCACTTGGAGCCAGCAGATTCCTTAGCTGGCCCCGCAGCCCCGGGATGAGGAGGGCCACTCCGGCTGGAGGCCCGGCGAAGGCGAGGAGGTGGTGTGGGCCGGAAGCCGGAGGGGGTCCCGCTCCTGGGGTGAGCCCCCGCACCAGGCTGGGGTGGGGAGGACCAAGTCCGCATGTCCCCCTAAGACCTGGCAGGAGCTCTGCTTTGCCCTAGCTTCTTCAAGGAGACTCTGGACCAAGTTTCCCCCAAGAATTCTGATAACACACAGGGGATGTGGGAAGGGTGAGAGTTGGGGGCGGGGAGGGAGCCACAGGGGCGCCCACCTACCAGGGTGGCCTGACTCAGTGCGAGCAGGCCCGGCTGTGGGGGAACAGACTCTCCCTGTCCCTATAAATAGCAGGAACAGCCCCACCTCTCGGAGCAGGGCCTTTAAAAAGCCCGGCGCCCTACAGCTTATCCCAGGAGCTGCCTCTGCTCTGGGGGACTCTCCTAACCAGCACAGGAAGGAAGGACCACGTGGCTTTTCCAGAGTCGTGGAGGATCCCAATTACTGGGACGTAACGTGGGAAAGCCCCAGTGTCCGTTAGACAATGGATAAGGAGAAAACAAGGATGGAATGAAGTGGAACGCCACTAGCACAGAAGTCATCAGCCACGGGGTGCCTCTTGACTCCTCTGGGGCCAGGGTTTCCAGGCCCCAAGCATGAAACACAAAGCAGGTTTCAGGTCCTGCCCTGAAGGAGATGCTCCTGACACTTTTTAAACCAGAAAAAAATCAAAGCTGCCCTGGAACCTACCCTGTGCTTCTGTGTAAATACTTTGCTATTTTATACTATGTACTGATAAAAGTGAAACTATTATTGTCATGCTGCATACTTTTTTCTAAATATTTTCACTGCAAAATGAGATGGATGATGGTGATGATGGCCCAACAACATGAATGTACTTAATGCCACTGAATTGCATACTTTCGACTGGTTAAGAGAGTAGATTTATGGGATGTATATTTTATCCTAATGAAAGAGAGAGGCATGCGCGCGCACAGAGGACAGGGAGGAGACAGACAGCGGGGCAGAGAGACAGAGACAGGGAGAGAAGTGGGGGAGAGACCACAGAGAGAAAGTGAGCGAGAACAATGCAGCTCTGGGGTGAGAGGCAACAGGGCCCTGCACCGAGGCTCATCAGGCAAGACGTCGGGAGGTCTGGCCAGGACTAGGACTCTGTGAGCACCAAACATCGGCCAGTCTTGTGACCGAACCCCATCGTCACGCAGCATTTTTGGCAGAGCAGAAAGTCACAAAGCAGAGGCCATTCGGCCATGGGGTCAACGCTGCATCTCCTCACCCCAGGTCTCCCCTTATATCACAAAGCGGGCATTCAGAAACGCCCGCACCCACAAGGGCCGCTTGGCCGGGACACATGAAACTTAGCCCTGAAAAGGAGTTGCCTCTCCTGGCATCCCTCTTCCCCGGGGGACAGTGTCAGAAGCAGAGGCAGGAGCGGACTGAAGGGGCGAGGGTGGAGCAGGCCTGCATTTGGACAGCGAAGAAGAAAGAGGGGCTATTCTTTGTTTCTGAAGGACAAGGGGAATGGGCACAGAAGAAACACAGAGGTCCTCACCGGAGCTGCAGAAATGCGGCGGTTCTTGCCGGGTGCAGCGTTTTTCCTGTTGGCGTAGCGGGAGGCGTATGTGCGGGGGGGCACCTGGGGGGGCATGGTCTTGCTCCGGGCCACGGGCTTCCCAGGAGTGTCCTTGGCAAAGTCCAGGGGCCCCCGACCCTCCTTCCAGCCCCGGGTGGCATCCCGCAGCATCTCTGCATCGTAGGTCGACTTCAGGTTGAGTCGTGTGATGGCATCGTTGATGCCGTCGTAGTCCACGGACCCCAGCGGCCGCCCCGGACTCCCACCTCCTGGCTCCTCCTCCTCTTCTAGGATCCGGGGCCCCAGCAACTTGCCTGGAGGTTGTTCAACCAAAGACAAAGTGTTGATGTCACTGGGCTGGGAAACCTTGGAAGAGGAGGGGGACCCCTTTCTGGGAGGCAGGGGAGGAGTGTCCCAGATAGAGACTCGGGGAGGCAGAGGAGGTGGGGACAGTTTCTTAGAATAGTCTTCTCTGTCACTTGGTCCTGGGGACAAAGAGAGCCCCCTATCTGAACCATCAAAAATGTAGAGATAGTCTTCGGCCAGGGAGCCTTTGGGCCAGGGATCTGGGCCAGGCTGGGAGCCCTGGGAGGTAGAGTGGTTGGGCAGCCCTTCCTGTGGGGAGACTGAGTTGTAATTGAGGGTAGGATCAGAGCCAGAAAGACCGCGTAAGAGCTTGAGGTCCTTCCGCCTTCCCGCTGGCTTGCTGTAGAAGTCCAGGACAGGCTCATCCCAGCTGATCAGAGAGGGGTCTGCGTTCCGCTTGGCCCTGCTTTCCTCCTTGTCGTGCCGAAGCCGGGACAGCGCATCGTACTCCATCTGCAAGGCTTCAGCCATGGCCAGTTCTTTGCGGCTGATGCCCACCGACTCCAGGGACTTCCAGTGTTCCCCACTGCCCTGAGTAGAAGACATGGTGAGGATGGGGGACAGAGCAGACAAGGAAGTCTCCTATTTCACGGCAACGTCCAGTCTGCAGGGTTGTGGCATGGTGTCTGGGCACCTGCAAGGGAGGGGTAAAAATATCAGTCATTCAGTCTCAAAAAGAGATGTGTCAGTAATCTGACTGGGCCCTAGAATCTGGGCCACTGCCTGTTTCTTGAGTGTCTACAACAGATGGAAAGAAACAGGAAGATGGAGGAAAAAAGAGAGATACCAGGACAACTTTATGTATATGTTATACCCATCCACCCTTCCATTCATCCATACGTGTTTCTATCTCTGGTCCCTAAATCCCATCCTCATCTCGCTCACAGGCACCCATAACCCTAAGGAAAGGGGAGGCAGTTTGCATCAGCAAAGACGAGAAGACAGAGACAAGGGCTCTTCAGTCAATTTAAAGAGGACAGCTGTCCAACATGAACGGACCTAGAGATGATCATACTAAGTGAAGTAAATCAAACATAGAAAGACAAGTTCCATAATGATATCACTGATATGTGGAGTCTAAAATATGACGCAAATGAACGTATCTATGAAACAGAAACGGAGGCACAGACACAGAAAGCAGACTTGCGGTTGCCACGGGGGCGGGGGTGGGGAAGGCTTAAGAGTTTGGGATTAACAGATGTATCAAAACCTGGAAACAACCCAATATCCATCAGCAGGTGAGTGGATTAAAAAGTGTGATACGTCCACACAACTGAGTACTACTCAGCAACAAAAAGGAGTTAATTACTGATACATGCGATAACACGGATGAATCTCAAAATAACTATGCTGAGAAAAAGAAGTCAGACAAAAGATGATGAGCATGTAGCATTCCATTTATATAAAATTCTGGAAAAGGAAAACTAATCTACAGTGAAAGTGCAACTGTTACTTGCTCACTCAGTTGTGTGGACTCTCTGCAATCCCATGGACAGTAGCCCGCCAGGCTCCTCTGTCCATGGAATTCTCCAGGCAAGAGTACTGGAGTGTGGTGCCATTCCCTTCTCCTAGGGATCTTACTGACCAAGGAATTGAAACTGCGTCTCCTGCTTTGACAGGCAGAGTCTTTACCACTGACCACATAGTTGTATGTCAAAATTTATGAAGTTGCACACTTTAAATACGTACAATTTACTGTATGTCAATTATACTTCAATAAATCTATAATGAAAAGTATGCTAAAGCCCAATGAAATAACTAGTCAGACTGCATGGAGATCCTCCCCAAACACATCAACACAAGCAATAAAACAAAACTGGCCAACAGGTAAGACCCAGGTGCCTGATGAAGGGAAGGTGTGCCGAAAATCTTGATTTCCCTCAGCCTTAGGAAACCAAACAGGAAGATCACACACACACACACACACACACACACACGCCTGGCCAGCTGCCTCTGCTGTGAGCAGCCCTGTTCATTTACTCCAGTGTTGGCTTCCTTCTCTTTCAGGAGCCGTGAGATGAAACGGCATGAAGACATGGTCGTGATGACAAGGTTAGCCTGGCCCAGTGGTTCTCAACCCTGGCTGCATATTAGAAACACTGGGAGAATTTTTAAAAGTACTGAAGCCCAGGTACTTTCAAGAGATTCTGATTTAATTGGTCTTCAGTAAGGCAGTGGTATTTTTAAAAACTCCCCAGGAGACTCTAGACTGGAGCCGAAGCTGAGAACCACAGACCTGTGTGTGTATGTGTGTTTCAGATTAGATTGGGACAGCTGAGTGTGAAGTAAGTCACTTCTAATGCTTCTCACCAGCAGCTGAGTTCACCATTTCTAAAATTATCAAAAATCCTTCATTTTATTGTACTGCTTTGCCCAGCAAGTTACAAACATATAAAGCATATCCTTCATGATAAGAAAATTGAAAACATCAATAGGAAAAAAAGTTCAGATAGATTCATGGTGGCAAGTTCCATCACACACCAAATGAGTTAGGACAAGAGCATCCTTTACATGCTGTCCCCTCCCAGATTCTGGAGCATCCATTAGGCACACGCTGGCTCCATGAGTCTTAGAATGTATTTCCCCAAAAATGGAATAGACCAAGCTCAGTTTCAGGGTATGCAAAATGGCTCTCTGCTGTTTCCCCTGTCTGTTGCGTTTCTCCACCCTTCAACATCTCCTTATAGATTACTTTTTATCCACAGAGAAAAAGAGAGAGTCCTGCTATTTAAAATTCCAAGGAATCGGATGAGCAGATGGAGAGACCCAGAACTTGGCTGCCCAGAGATGGGACACTGGACCCGGGAAGAGGAGACCCAGTGCTTTTGAAAGGAGACAAGAGATAAACACTCAAAGCTGAACTGAGCTTGCGCTGTGCTTGGTCGCTCAGTCGTGTCCGACTCTGCGACCCTGTAGACCGTAGCTCGCCAGGCTCCTCTGTCCATGGGGGCTCTCCAGGCAAGGATACTGGAGTGGGTTGCCATGTCCTCCTCCAGGTTTAATCCAGAAAATGGCTGTATTTTTAGTCCCAAGCTGGAACAAGCACAGTAGTGACACAGCTTGGCCTGGCACCACTGTGAAGAGAGAAACTGAGGCCATTGGAAATAATCTCTCAACTTCTGGCTTCCCTTGCCCACTGACTAACTGATGCATGCCTGCATTCAGCCTCCTTTTCTTTGGTTGGCCTCTGGGGAAGCAGCCCCCCTCCCGCTGACTTAGAAGCCCCCTGGGCACTTGTCCAGCCACTGGGTCTCCTTCACACGATGCTCCACAAACTCCCCTCCCCTCTCCCGGACTTTCACCTCTTCTCCTTAACTGGCTCGCTGTCTTCAGCACTTAAACATGTTCAAGATTCTTCTGGCCTTAGAAAGGAAAAAGAAGAAACAAAAGCCAGAACCCTACACACGCCCTGATCACCCTGACCTCCTGTCCTTCAGCTCATACCCTCAGTGCTCCCTTCCCGTCCCCACCAAGAGCAGAAGACACACAGTGTTTCTCAGTTCTCCGTTATTTACTCCTCAACTCACTGTCACCTGACTTCTGCCCCCAACATTCCACTAGAATGCCCCAGCAACAATGCCTAGGCTTACCAGTCCCACAGAGGTTTCTATCTGCCCAGACACTGCTGCTGCACTTGGCTCTCGGACCATTCCCTTCTTCCCTATACCCTCTACCCGGTGACTTCCATGACACTCTCTTTCTTGTTCTCGTCTTCCACCATTGTCCTCCTCTCCATGTCCACCCCTGAAACGCTGGCGTAGGCTCGGGACTCCATTCTCAGCCTCGGTTGGCATGACACCACCCTGGGCAGTCTCGGTCTGTCTCCCCATTCAAACAAGTTGCGTGCTGATGACCCCAAATGTGTCTCTCTCCCCTCAAGTCAATCTGGTGACCCACATCTCAACCCCAGATGCCCAAAATGAACGACCACATTCTCATTTCCTTCACACAACCTTCCCCTTCCTGGTTCCCCATCACAGTCAACGGCACCACCCAGTCACCCAGGCTAGGCAGCTGACAGTCCTCCTGGATCCCTCCTTCCTTTTACCCCCATCCAATCACCAAGGCCTGTTCTCTGAATTCTTCCCAAATCTAGTCCTTCCTTCTATCCTAACTGCTGCTGCCCTAATTAGACCCATACCTTCTCTTACTTGGGCTATCGTAATAGCCTTCTAACAGTACTTTGTCCTAACCTTTCCCTTTTTACAGCTTGCTCCCCAAAGAGGCTCGAAGGCTCTTTCTAAAGCGTAAATCTGATCATCTCACTCTCTGTTTAAACCCCTTCAAAGGCTATTTGATTCCTTTACAAGGCCTTTATCACCAGCCCACATCTCCCTCCCATCTCCAACCATTCATTACTACCTATTTGATACCTCTGTGATTTTATGCAGTATCTTCCTGCTCTGGGGTACCCTTCCCAGCTGCCAATGTTCTTCGCCTATTTGATTCTAAATGCTCAGACTTTGCTCAGACATCAGGTTCTTCAGGAAGCCTTCTCTGGACCCCCAGGTTGAATTAAGGGCCCTATCTTCATGTTCTCAATGTGCTAAGTCCTTTCAGTCGTGTCCAGCTCTTTGCAACCCTATGGACTGTAGCCTGCCAGGCTCCTCTGTCCAAGGGACTCTCCAGGCAAGAATACTGGAGTGGGTTGCCATGTCCTCTTCCAAGGGATCTTCCTGATCCAGGGATCGAACCCACGTCTCCTGCATTGGCAGGCAGATTCTTTACCACTAGCACCTCTTGGGAAGCAACTTATATATACCTCAAATATCAACTTAAAATATTTACTCAAAATTAAATGTGTATGATTCTGTTGTCCCCCAACTAAGCTCAAGTTCCAATATCACCTCATTTCCACTGAGAAAAAAATGCTCCTGAACTGGGACATAAGGATAGAGCTTTCTGACAGAATTTTCAGACATGGAGATGGGTGGTCAGGATACAGATGGATCCTTCCTTGAGGATCCTTCAAAGGAAGGACTGGGCTTCAACTAATAGGACCAGGTTTAGCATCTGTAAATGCAGGTGGGCAAATGGACAAGGCCACCACACAAATGCCTTCCAGCCCTGGGATTCTTTGATTCTGACCTACTGATTCCCTTCAGTCCCTATTGATTTCTCAGAGGACTCCAAAGTTAGCCCTAGGAAGAGAAGAAAGCCCCAAGGGGGAATTTCCTGGCAGTTCAGTGGTTACAGTTTGGCACTTTCACTGCTGAGGGCCCAGGTTCAATTCTTGGTCCAGGAACTAAGATCCCAGAAGCCACGTGGTTTGGCCAAGGGAAAAAAAAAAAGGTCCAAGGGAGATCCAGCAGGTCCAGCTCCTAAGGCTCTTTCCAAACTGGAATTCAAATGCAGAAAGCTGAGCTACCCCTCTCTAACCACCAGCCCCCTGGCTCCCAGCCAGGATGCCACCAGGCCAAGCAGAGGAGGCCCAGCCCGCTGACAAGTCTCGTGTCCAGGGCGACACCGGCAGCTGCCTTCCAGCTCAGTGCTTGGCTCCCTCTACTGTGGACGGGCCCGTGGTGCGCAGACAGGACCAGGAGGGCCATCCCCCAAGGCGGAGTAAAGGCTCAGAGCTGCAGCAGGGGTAACCTAGAAGGGGGGAAGGCAGGATCCCAGCCACGTGGAGCTAGAGGGAGCTGGCTTCCCCTGAGAACTCGTTCCTGAATTTCATCCTCCAGGAGGGGTATGGATACACAAAGTATTTTAGGAATCAGAGTCTCATGTTTCTTGCCTCCCCCATTCTCTTTCCAATTCAGTTCCCTCCTAGCCAAACTCTGCTGGGTTGACAAATTCTCTATTCCTTGAGTTCTCAAGGGCTACTAAGGATTCTGTTAAAAAAAAAAAAGAAAGAAAGAAAGAGGTTCAAGGAAAGAGCTGGGGTAGAGGAGGACCGGGCTCTTTGCTACTCGGCAGCTCATCCAGGAAGAAAAGGCAGGGGCCAGGACCACTCTGTCACAAACTGCAAGGAGCACCCAGACACTGTACTCTATGTGACTGACACCGTCTACCACAACAGAGAGTGGTGCCCCAGCTATCTTCTCTTCCAGTATCCATCACTTAGAAAGTAGATGAAAACCATCTGAAAGACCATTTTCAGCCAGTTACTTTTCACCTGCATGCACTCATTATTAACATTTCCCCACATTTGAACACACTTTCTCTGCTTAACATTTGAAAGTAAGATGCAAGCACTTCATTTCTAAATACTTTAGCCTGAATCTCTACAGAACCAGGACATTCTCTGAGGTAAACACAATGCCAGTTAGCATACTCGCAAAATGTTAACGCTGACCCAGTAATACTACCTAATATAGGGCCCACATTTGAATGTTTGTAATTGCCATCTGGTAAGTTTTTCGAACATACAAATTCCTGGCCCTTCTCCTGGAGGATTTGATTTAGTGGGGTGAGTTCCTGGACTCTGAACATTTCAAAGACCTGCAGGCAATTCAGATGTGTAGATCTGACACCAAAGACTAAGGTTTCAGAACCACCAGGAGGACAGGAGGGAACTGGGGAAAGGGACCCCGAAGAGCACCAGGCAGTCAGCTGGTGAGGGGAAAGGGGCTGATGGCCAAGCGGGTCGGTGCCAGGCACCAAACCCAGTTCACACAGCTGCCAACAGATGGCTGGAGGTCAGCAGGGGAGGAGGCCGGTCTGGGCCGAGCCACACAATGGTTCAGAGTCAAAGGGTGGGGAGAGTGGAGAGGGCACTCCCTGCATTGAGCTGACTCTGTGCAGGGCCTGTGCCAGAGAGGGTGGTGCCCCAGGGGCCAGCGGTGACACCAGCTCTGGGTGGAGAGCGCTTCCTGCTGCCTCGCTGGAGGGCACTGTATCAGAACTGCCCTGCTTGGGACAGACTAATGGGTCTGGGTCCTCTCCCCACAATCTGAGCCACAGAACTGGATTCTAATGGGTGCTGAGTACCAGCTATGTGCCAGGTGCCACACTAGACCCAAGCATTCAGTTGACGATGGCACAATTTCAGGAAGCTTATGATCTAGCAAAGGTGACAGATGTATCATAAATAATTCAATCCCCTCCTGAACCTTGCACATCTTGGCCCATCTTCACCAAACAGGGGAAATGGAAAACTATCAAAAAGGTGGTGAAAAATATGCAGTCTCAAGCCCCTGTCTTCCCTAAGATGACTCAGTTCTAGGGCTGCTCTAGGAGGAGACCTTCCATACCACCACTCGGGACAGAATGGGTCAAAGGGTTGGAGGCCATTAGGGCATTAGCCTTTGACTCACAGTTTTCTCTTCTGAGAGGACCCTCCCCCTAGCCACGCCCAACAACCACACTTATCCAGATCCCCATTCCAAGGGTTCTGCAGCCAGGGCCCCATCACCTGCACCTCAACCCACACCCTACTGTCCTGCTCCACGTCTCCCCGCCCACAGCTCCAACAGGGAAGTCAGCGTGCTCTGGGCCAGGAATCTGACTCCTCCAGCAGGGAGGTATAACCAGAAGTCAAGTAGGTCAGCTCTCTGCCTCAAACAGATATGCAGCCGATCCCTGCTTCAGTAATGAAAACCTACAGGTTTTATACAACTCTACAGGCTGCTTTGAAGTCAGGCCCATCGCTGAGTAACACACACCAACAAAGTCTTTCTCTTATTAGCCATGTTTTCTCTGCGTGGTTCTCACTTAGCTCCAAATGTGGAGGAAAGAGACTTGCACTTTCTTCCTACTCACACAGCCCCTCTCCAGCACCCTCTTAGCCAAATTAGAGCAGTCCCATGTAGTGCAGTCTTTGCTACTGGACTTACTTTCCATCTCTCTCTCTCCTGGGCCTACCCTGGATTCTCCACCAATCTGAAGCCAAAGCGGACCCAGAGCCCTTATAAGAGGCTCTCTGGCCCTAAAAAGGCAGAAGGTCAGGAGGCCGTGTGACGCGGTTACATCCGACGGGTTTGCATTCAAAGTGCCCAGTCCCTGCTCACGAACCATTTGTGCAGCAGGTTCTGTTCAAAGCACACACACATATGTATACGTGCATACACATGGAATCCCTGCAGCTCAAAGCTCCTGGCACACACCCTGTAGACATGGGGTCTTGGTATTAAGAGAGTCGGGGATGGAAGAGGTGAGGCGGCAGCTCACGGCTCCTCTCAAAACTTTCCAAGAGCCACCCTGTTACAGACGGCAGGGCCCGGGACCAGGAGCTGGCAGTCAGCTGAATGGAACATTTGGCAAAAAGGAAGGAAAGGTCTTGGCAGTATGAGAGTTTCTAACCCAGGAACCATCCCAGGAGCCAGAGCAGCCACACCTCCCCTCTGTCTGGGCCACGTTTCCCACTTTCTCTGCTGCCTGCCCTCCGCTCCAAGAACCAGTCCTTCTAGTTCAGATCAGTTCCCACCAAAGTGTACCCAGCCTACCTACAGGAGAAAAACAACCTAACGTTTCCAAAATCTCAAAAACCTCAGCCTCTCTGAATCTACTGTAGGCCCCTGAAGCACAAAGGAAGCCCCTCAAGGAGGGGGTATAAGAAAGCGGGTGCAGGAGGGCACGGGGACACAGTCGTTCCCAGTGCCGTGTGCCGGCTGCAGCTGAGAGCTCCTGCAAGATTAGACTGCTGCCTGTCACCTCCAGCTGAACCTCCAGTCTAGCTTCCCCAGCTCACGCCCGCTGAAACCCAGTTCTCCGGGATTCTTGCGTGGGCTGGGAAAACTCCCTAGAGGAGGCCAGCCCATTAAGCAAAATCCAGAAAGCAGGTCACAGCTGTTCCCATCCAGCCAAGGCACCGAAGTGAGAACCCAACACACCAGCCAGGCTCTGCTCTGCCTGGAGGAGTCCCCGGAGGGGAGAGGACAGGTGGTGTCACTCTGGCTCACGGCTCCAGCGTAGACTCCTCAAGTCCTCACAAGCTGGGCAGGGCCAACCCATCAGAGTCTGCAGGGAAGAAGAAGGGAGCACTGAACAGCATCACAAATGATGGCCCATGCCCACAGCAAGAGGATGGGGAAGTATCTCAGGGTAACCACCGAGGCATCAGACTAGCCAGAGTCAACTGAATAACACCAGTGAGACCATCCTCCACAAGAATGGCATCACTGCTGCGGATCAACTGATCTGCAGGGAGTGTCTCCAATTCATTCACTTGTAACAATTCTTCAGTTGTTTTCTGGTAGCACCTTTCTTGGACATCTGAAAGGCTAACTCCCATCTCCATGACAGGATCCGCCTGTCTAATAGAAATGAGTAGAATGAGCCCCACAAACAGTCAGTGCACTTGCCCTGGGTCTCACCACAGAGCTGGGAAGCGCCCGTGACCCAGTGCGGGGAGGCCACACGGTGCTGTTGGTCCTCAGAAACAAGCCTGGCCCAGCCCCACGCGCCTCCCCATGAGGACACACTTGGCACTGATGGCCACGGCCCGGGACGAGAAGGACCTGAGGGCTCGGTCCCCAGAATGACTCCACAAAGTAGAGGAGGGGAGCCAGCAGCCCCCACACCGTGGTGCTGCCTCTGGGGAGGGGCAGGGTGACGGCTGGAAGCCCCAGCTGAGGAGCCAGCAGGCAAGCCAGGCTGTGTGGGCAGCTGAGAGCCACCTGTTTGGCTCAGAGAAGGGTGAAAGGAAGTCGAGCAGAAAAAGACTGAGCCAGTCACCCATGGGAACCTCGGAGGAGTGAAGACTGGCCCCCACGATGTGCCCAGGGCAAGCTCCTTCCCGCCCTCTCGGCAGGGAGGCTCTGTACCTCCCTCCGCCAGCTCTGGCCGCTGTCTCTCTGCCACCACAGTCCCTAACCCAGCAATCCTGACAGGCTGTCTGAATATCTTCCATTAGTGCTAGCTCCCCAAATCAAGAAAGTCCCTGACAGACTGCAGTCACTCCCCGGGGCCCAGAGCCACAGTCACCACACAAACCGCACACATTCCCACCCCGCACACTCCCGCCCACCACGCTGGCTCCAACTCATCCTCTCAGCAGCTCCCCGAGGGCAGAAGAAGCCGGCCTAGACATCTGAGGGGACAGTTCCAGTGCCGCTGGCAAAGAAGCCTAAGAAAAGCAGGCAGGAAGCTGAACCCGAAGAAAAGGAAAATGGGGCCCCTAGGTTCCAGGGGCCTTCCCTGTCCACATTCCAGGCTGCAGGGCCAGGCTGGGCCAACCAGGAGAGCTCACAGGAGGGAGACGCCAGGGAAGGAGACCCCACACACAGAGCCCCGGAGCGCCTTTGCCCAAACAAACCCGGTCAGCCTCAGCGGCAGCTGGTTATCTCCTAAACCAAAGGAGAACCCTGGGGTCCTCACAAACCAGGATGGGCAAGGGAACGGGTGTCATTTCCCAAGTGGCCCCCTTCTTTCAGACCAGAAACCACACACACACACACACACACACAAAACACCACCAAACATCTGATACTGATTTACTCAGGGGTGTCAGAGGGACGTCTGCAGTTAAAAAGCTGAGTCTGAGGAGAAGGTGCTCAACCTAAGGGAATCTGGAAATGGAAAAGGAAATGGCGAGTGGCACCAGAAGAAATGATCCATCAGAAGGTGGAGGACACGGATCTCTGACACAGGCCTTGCCAGTCCTCCCCTGCTCCCAGCTCCCGACCTCTCCAGGGCACAAGTTCCCCTAAGTGCTGTCCACAAGGCGGCCTGACCCTCTAAGTCACTGACCCCCCGATCCTTGGCCTTGGCTACTGTTGGCCTGGCCTCACCCCGCAGCCATGAAGTCCCTCTCCCCTCTTCCTGGTAGCAGACCGGAAGGATATCCTGCCCTGGATCAGCCAACGACACCAAACCCAGGAGGAGACCAAGGGTTCTCTCTCACCAAGGTCAAAGGGGAAACCCCACTAGGGATGCGGGGCCCTAAGAGGGAACTGGGAGATGAGATCCTCCCCTAGACGGCCTCCCAGTGTTCAGAATTCCCAGACCACAGGGACGGGGACACCAGGGAGGGCGCTGGGAAGTGGGCAGAGGTCCTGACGGTGCCCGATCGCAGGGGATCCCAGCTGGGACTCCCCTCCACCCGGTCACCCCCTACCTACCCCTGTCACAGTGGTGGCAGCTCCAGTGCCCAGGATCCTCCTGGTCCCACTTGAGCCTTAGGGCCTCAAAAGCCATGAGTGCAGCTGGAGGCGCTTTTCCTCCTACTTTCTCTCTCCTCTCTCCACCCCAGCTCAAGATCCTCAGAAGCCTTCCCCGGCCAGCTGTTTCAAACTGGTCTTACTTCTTTCACGCTCTGAGTGTTTCCTAAACATTCTGATGCTGTGTACTGACATGACATTAGGATGGGGGCACAAGAACAACACCTTTGTCTCAGGTGGTGTTACAATAACCACTCTGCATCTCTGCATGTGGAGGGGTGAAGATGTCTTTCCTACGTACGAAGTAACCTGGGGGTGGGGGGTAGATGAGGAGTCCTGTCCACTTCAGTGTTGCTCTGCACACACCCTAATGCCTTTTTCCATCCCCAATGTCCCACCCTGCACGGGAAGATCCAAGGGAGACAGAGGCCAAGGCGACACCAGCACAGGGACTCAGCTGCCCACCCGGCTCAGCGAGGCACGCACATCCCACCAGCCCCCCCCCCCCGTCATGGGGCCCGTGCCCACATGCCCCTCGCCCAGGGTCTAGAATAGGGCAGCAACAGTCAGAGGCTGTTCTCAGCAGGGATTAGCGGCATGCCTGCAGCTGGAAGAGAGAAGCCAGAACGTGACCACATGTGGAAGCACAATGGAGCTAACCATCCACAGCTACCTTGCTGAAACACCACTGCAATGCATGTAAACATCTTTACAAATCTGTCAAATTAGTACCCCAAGATTATGTCCCCTATCCTGCCTGGAGTGAGGGTATCACACTTTATTCCGGTGAAAACAAAGCGAAGGTTGCGGGGGGTGGGGGGGTTGTACTACAGGTTGACAGAGAGGAAGGCTAAGTGAATATGTGCGTGCATGTTTGCATGCTAAGTCGTTTTAGTCATGTCCGATTATGTGCGACCCTACGGACTCTAGCCTGCCAGGCTCCTCTGTCCATGGGATTCTCCAGGCAAGAGTACTAGAGTGGGTTGCCATGTCCTCCTTCAGGACCTGACAGCTTCTACACACTCCTGTAACATAGGACTCCTAAAGAAATGGTTATTACCATCTCCCTAAGTTATGGGCACTAATCAATCTAACAGTTGTGTAACAATCTGACGCTTGTTACTAACCTGGTGACTGACTATGCCATGAGGGTCACAGCCAGTGAATAAGGTTAGCAGTTACTCTTCAAGGACTCTAGCACACTAAGGCAACAGCCGATACCCAAGTGTGACCCTAGCCTCAATGAGTGAATATAAGCATCAAAGAAACAGAAGGAAGGAAACAGACCTTTTCCCCACCCCCACCCTATCTGGCATTCTGTGCCAGGTATCGTCTTGCTTCATCCTTATAACAATCCTTAAATGTGCATATTATTATCCTTACTTTATGAAAACAGGAAAGGAATTGAGTAATTCACCTAAGGTCACCCAAGTAGTAAAAGAGACAGAATCAAATTGTTATGAATCAATTATACGTCAATAAGCAAATAAAAAAATAAAATTTAAAATAAATAAGTAAAAGCTAAACTGAATCTTGTTTGAGGCCAAAATTGTTTGAGGTCTTTTTCCCATTCTGTTATGAAGACCTAGGAATATCACATTTTACCAAATGTTCAAGCTGATATTGGTGACTATTCTGGTATACTCCTGTGCCAGGGAATCCTGGAGCTCTGGTCAGGTCATGCGTCCAGTGAGAAACTCTGTCTCTCCCCTTCCTTATCAGGTACTCGACTCCCCACACCGAGTCCCAGCCCAGTCCCCTGCATGCCCCCCAAAGCGCTGATGGTCATTAGCCATTCTCCAGGACCCCACGCTCTCCTACAAACTGTCACTCATGCGAGCACTCTAGAGCACTCCTTCCCTCAAGCGAACGCCCTCTGGAACACCCCTTCGCTCACGCGAGCGGCCTCTGGAGCACTCCTTCGCTCAGGCGAGCGCCCTCTGGAGCACTCCTTCGCTCACGCGAGCGGCCTCTGGAGCACTCCTTCGCTCAGGCGAGCGCCCTCTGGAGCGAGCACTCCTTCCCTCACACGAATGCCCTCTGGAGCACTCCTTCGCTCACGCCAGCACCCTCTGGAACACTCCTTCGCTCATGAGTGCACCCTCTGGAGCAAGCACTCCTTCGCTCACGCCAGTGCCCTCTGGAGCACTCCTCCCACGCGAGTGCCCTCTGGAGCACTCCTGCGCTCACGCAAGTGCCCTCTGGAAACCTCCTTCGCTCACGCCAGCGCCCTCCGGAGCACTCCTCCCACGCGAGAGCCCTCTGGAAAACTCCTGCGCCCACGCGAGCGCCCTCTGGAACACTCCTTCACTCGCGCCAGCGCCCTCTGGAGCACTCCGTCCCTCGCACCAGCGCCGTCTGGAGCACTCCTTCACTCGCGCCAGCGCCCTCTGGAGCACTCCGTCCCTCGCACCAGCGCCGTCTGGAGCACTCCTTCCCTCGTGTGAGCGCCCTCTGAACACTCCTTCGCTCATGCGCCTGCCCTCTGGAGCACTCTGGCTTGCCCGACCTGCTTTTATGTTAGAGCCTTCTTTTTATCTCCTATGACGGAAAGTGACTTTGCTCTCTTTCAAATGTCTGTAAAAATTTTAATGCATCCCACTGTATTTATATTGTTTTGTATTACCCCACTGGTGATTAGACTAAAAATAACTTATCCATGTAGGTGGGGCTTCCCTGGTGGCGCAAAGGTAAAGAATCCGCCTGCTAATACAGGAGACGTGGGTTCGATCCCTTGGTCAGGAAGATCCCCTGGACTGGGAAATGGCAACCCATTCCAGTATTCATGCCTGGGAAATCCTAGAGTCCATGGGGTCGCAAGAGTCAGACGCGACTTAGCGACTAAAAACAACAACAACAAACATCCATGTACACGGTTTATAACTACAAAGCTCTTTATAAATATAAGCCCATTAATCTTAAGGAAAAAATTACCTCCTATTTGTCTTTGTCTTCCCCACAATGCTCAATACTACGCTTTACACACGGGACAGAGCTGTTAAACACTGTGTTCTGAGGGTGCTCTGACCAACCTAGAGAAGAATTATCACTTTCCCCGTTGTAGTATCAGGGATTCTGAAGCTGATGAGGAAGGCAAAATTGTAATTGATTTTTCTAGGTTGATACCCAATAGCATTTATTAGGTTCTCAGAATTCAAGTGTCCCCCCAGATATTAAGTACTCTAGTCTTGGTTTCTATACTTTTTTAAGAAATGCTGCCTTGGGGCAACCATAGGACAACTGACTCATATTGACCTTACAGAATTACCCCCTACATAAAGTTCACCTGTTCAGTTGAGTTTTTTGGAGTACAGTGTGGTTGCCCCAAGATCAGGGACCATGCTGAACTCAAAGTTTATATTCTGAGGGTTTAGCACAAACCTGCTACTGTAAGATGATAAAATAACTGAGCACCACCGTCTGCTGAGTCCTTGCCATGCCTCAGATAGTACTCCCGGTAATTCATTTTGTCTGTCTTCTTCCCTGTTGTGCACTCAGGTTCACCATGTGCATTCAATGCATAATGGGTGATGGATGAATAAAAGACAAAATGCAAGCTCCTCCAATGGTTCTGGCCAAATTAAACTACACCTCCTTTACCTCTTTCAGCACTTGTTTCACTCCCCATTCCGCCCCAATGCCGACTCATTGTTCAGATCTCAGCTAACATTTCATTTCCACCAGGAATTCTGACCACCCTAAATGCCTCATTTACGAATTCTTTAAGCACCCCATACTATAGCCTACTCACTTGTCTATGTTCTCCACCCAGCAGTAAGTTCTGGAAGGCTGTATGTGCTAGACACTGAAAGCACCTAAAGTCATTAGTATGCACTCAAAAAACATCTGTGAATGAACAGATGAGCTCTTTTTAAACAGTAACTGACAAGCTTTCTTCCCTCTGTGATCACGTCTTCACCCACAGACGACTTTAAGAAGAACACTTGCCGCTGTCACCTGACTCTTGAGGAAGCCCCATTTCATTGAGAACCTGGGCCTCATTGACATTTTTTCCCCACAGGTCCCTCCAGTGCAGCAGAGAAAGAACCCGGGTCCTAGAGGTATCCTGACCTACATTCAGACTCTGGCTCTTTTCTTATTAGTTGTACAACCTTAATCTTGGTTTGAATCTAAACTAAGCTGAACCTCAGTTCTCTCATCTGCAAAGGAGGATGGGACAATTTCATCATCTATTTCCTCCAAGGATGGCAGTGGGGGTTGGAATTAAGGTTTGAAAAGCTACAGGAAGACAGACACTCAGTGCTGGTGGCTATTCTTTTTTATCACGCTTTGCTTGGTATTTTTATTATTTTTATTTATTTTTTATTTATTATTTTATTTATTATTATTTTTATTATGCCTTGCTTGGTATTTGAACTTTTTCTCAAATGGCTCCTTTTTGCCTTCCTTGTTGGGACCATCTACAATAGCATCACCAAAATTGAACTGACAACCCTTTGGAGCCACTCTTTCAAAATCTCTTGTCAGGGAGCTATATCCATCTTTTCTATTAATTAAAAAAAAGAAAAAAAATCTGTCTTGCTGAATTCGAAAGTGTAAATCTGACATCCTAGTTATATTTTTGGGGAAAATATAGTTGCCTTTTCCCAGGTGCCCATAATGTCCAACTTTCTAACAATCTCTCCACTTTGGGTCAGAATTAAATGAGGCCTCCAGTGCTCCTCGTACTTTAACTTCTTTTACCCTTTGGAAGACACAGGAGCGTGACAAGTCAGGAATGGGGCAGACACTCTGCTTTCAGAAACGTGGGGCCCTCAGAGGTGTCTCAACAGTGGCCGGGCACCATCAATCACTCCAATCTGGGTTCTAGGTTAATTTGGACCTGAGATGAGAAGAGCTCATATCTGTCTTTACCTGGCAAGGCAAACTGTACTATTTCCTCAAAATGGAATCTCCTTGGCTCTCTATTCCTTTCCCCTCACTCTGTGCCTTCTGGTTTGCTGTCAACAGTAGTAAGTAGATGAAGATAAAGAGAGAGAAAAACGTGGCAGGAGAGGATGCCTCCAGTTCAGCTCAGTCGCATCTGACTCTTTGCGACCCCATGAACCACAGCACGCCAGGCCTCCCTGTCCATCACCAACTCCCGGAGTCCCCCCAAACCCATGTCCATCGACTCGATGATGCCATCCAAGCATCTCATCCTCTGTCACCCCTTTCTCCTCCTGCCCTCAATCTTTCCCAGCATCAGGGGCTTTTCCAATGAGTCAGCTCTTCACATCAGGTGGCCAAAGTATTGGAGTTTCAGCTTCAACATCAGTCCTTCCAATGAACACCCAGGACTGATCTCCTTTAGGAGGGACTGGTTGGATCTCCAAGGGACTCTCAAGAGTCTTTTCCAACACCACAGTTCAAAAGCATAGAGGATGCCCCCATGCAAGCTTTTTCCTGGTGGGCCTGGGGACCAGAGTGTGTGAGCAGCTCTCAGGACTGGCACCCACCTCGATGGTGGGCAGGATGCAGAAATAGAAGCTAACCTCTAAGACAGGATCCACGGGCCGAGATTTGGAATGAGGCATAAAACACAGTGGAAGAAACATCAAGGAGAAGAGAAGCCACCACCCGGGAAACTAGTCTCGCACTAGGGTTGGCTGAGGTTAGCAGAGAAAGGTCCAGGATGAAGAGTGTTGAACAATGTTTTCAAGAAAGGAGAGTGGCAGGTGCGAACGTTAAGGAGGAAGGAAAAAAGTTTCCAAAGAGGCAAATGATTTTTGGTCTCTCGTTGAAACACTATGGAGCCTCTGCTAGGTGAGACTTCCCACAAGAAGTTCTCAAGAAGAGGGAGGACGAATTGCTAAAGATCCCTTGTCACAGATTCTATACTCTGCCCCAAGACTATTGGGACTGCTCTCCTCTTCCTCCTCCATACCTTGTGGGCTTCTTCCCCAGAGCTCAAAAGGTGTTCTGTGTCATTAATCTCTTTAACACTATGGAGATTTGAGGACAGTGAATTCCATCACCAATATTCTGAGAGAAGAGAATTTCCCAGCAATGATAGGATCAACTGATAGGTACATTCCAAAGTGCTGAAAGATAGGTCCTTTCATTGGTAGTAAAATGATCTGTGGAACAAGTTCATGTGACCCTGGAAGAGTCATTTCCTTGCAGAGAAATGACTTTCCAATTCTAAAACTATATGTGATCCTAGGAAATGCAAGAATTAAGGAGGTGCTTGCTGGACTAGGACTGGGTGGAGGAAGTTTGTCCCCCAGGATCTCTGTTCTTGAGAAGTGAGTTATCTAAAGTATGTCCCAGTCTGGTAACATCTCACCAGCATTCAAATCAAGGAATCCAGTATGAATGAATACTGTAACTCTGCTGCTCCTTTCCCAGGACCCAACATCTCCCTGAGAGGGGCAACCAAGTTATGAGCACAGGGTCTGGAGAAGGAATGCCTGCTTCGAATCTCTCCTCTGTCTTTGACTAGCCAGCTGACATCAGTAAGTGTCAGCTACAATATTATTTGCCAGCTAAGTACTACCATAACTATAGACAGCAATCAGCCTTTGGGGGTGTATATATCCCCCTGATTCCCTAGAAATATCATTAAGTAGACTTTCCTTCTCTCTCAGTTCCCATTCTAGTAACCCTATTTAAAGAGAAATACCCAAAGAAAAGTTACCTGGGCATTGTCACATTACTTTCCCTTAGCCAGAAAAGAAAGTTTCCAGAACATTCTCTATTTCATATCCCTTTCCTCCCCCCACCCCCCATCCCCACCAGCTTTCCCTTCCTCGTTAGTGAAACTAAACTCAGGATGTATAACCTACTTTTGTACAGCACTCTGCAGTTTTCAGAGTGCTTTTGCATACATGATTTTATTCAGTTCACGGTAAGCAGTGTTTTTCATCCTTAAAACAATCCTATGAGCCAAAGGTATTTTCCCTCATTTTTTGGATATACAAACTGAGTCTTAGGTTCATGAGTTGTTCATACTCACACAGCTAGGAAGCCAGGCCTCCTGACACTGAACCCACCCACTGTTTCTCTACTACTCCACACTATCACACCCAAGTTCACATCCTGGGAACATGAGCAGCCTGAAGTTTATGGCCAGTTACAAACCCCCAAAGGGAAAAGAGTTCCCTCATTTTTATTCCTGTTGGCCAGCAGGACTGTTCAGGTTGAATGACCACACACGTGAGATATTTGCAAAATGTCAGGCCTAGGTGGGGTGGAGAAACCAGACAGAGGAGACCTAAGGCCCACAAGAACGTGGGGTATCTGCTAAAGCATCGTTACATCCTGGCCAAGGCTGCAGGTATTCTAGGTCACTACACAATCCAAAGGAGCACTCCAGGGAAAAGCCTGAGGATCCAGATAAATGGAGCCTCCCTCACTGATCTTTCCAGGAAGAGGGAAATGGACTGACTCGCTCCCTTCTGGCCAGGGCTGAGAGTTTGGTCAGATTCAGACACACACACCCATGCACACTCAGCAGTAAATTCAGAGTTGCGGAAGTCAAACCTTGGGCTTGCCCAAAGGCCAAAGGGGAAGCAGCCACAGCTTTAGTCCAGGGCTCCGGCTCTGAGCCACCACCTCTTCAGACGCTGGCTGCCAGGCAGGGCTATAAAATGTGCCTCGACTTAATTTTTCCATGGACGCAACCCCAGAGGGGACCGCCAGGCTCTGGAGGAGCTGCAATTCTGAAGCCTCATAACTTCTCTGTCCTGGGATGCACAGCTGGAGTCCGGGAGGGAGGAGTATATGTGGATCAGGTTTGCCACCCCCTGGACCATTTCTCTTCCAGTATCTTCCTGAGGCCTTGTGTGGCAAGAAAGTAAGTTTTCATTCAGCGGCTGATACAGGGTTGGAATTCAGTGCAAATTACTTACATCTGCTTGGCCACAACCCACAGAGTCAGGTAGTTTAGACAGAGAAGGAGGGGCATGTTGGCCCACTTCTGGAAGCCTGGGTAGTTGTGTGCTAAGGAAGCTAGTGCCACGCTGGGACCAGCCACCCAGGGTACAAAATTCTCTAAAAGAACCGAGAAAAAAAACATCAGGGCAGCAGAGACAATAGAGATTCCATCGCAGCCAGGCTGGAGGGACTGGGAAGCCACAAAGACCCCACAAAGGGGTGGAGACCAAGAGAAAGGAGGTCGGCCCGAAGAGCGCGAGCAATGGCAGGGTTTTCACACGCGCCCCGCGGCCAACCAGGGCGTGTGCGCTAACCTCTCACGTTAGTAACCTCTTTTCACAACCTGGGAGCCTGCCGAGCCCCTGGGCTTCCCACCCCACCCCACGCGGGCTTGGCAGGCTCCCCTGGGCTTCCTGCTGCTGCGATTGCTCCCCTACATCAAAGCCACCGCTGTCGGGAGCTGAAAACCAGAGACAAGTACAGGCCGGGGGAGCCAAGGACCGGGAACTCCGGCATGAAGGCCCCTCTCCCTCTCCTAAGCTTTCCCCTTTTGCTGCAGTATCCTTATAAGGCAGAAGCCAATTTTCCTATCTGTCCGCATAAAAATGTATATCTATATATATTCCCTAGGCTAGATGCTGACTTTTCACCTACTGCAAGAGAAAGCATCACCCCACCACTCTCACTCCAGGGCAGGTTTTGCCTTTTATTTTCTCATCTTCAACAAACCAAAACACCAAAACCATTGGCTGATTCAGGGCGCCTTGCCACTGGGAGCCAGGAAGTGTGTTCAGAGGGAAAGGGGTGAGGAAGAGGGCGCCCGGGGTCCAAGACGCTCGGAGCCCCCAGGAGCGGGGAGGCGGCTGGGCCGCCCGCTCGGGTGCGGGGCCCGGAGCCCGGCGCCCACCGCCCCCGCGGCCCGCGCCCCGGGAACCCTCGGCTCCTTCCATTGTTGCACCTCGCCGCTGCCATGCTGCAGGGAGATTCCCCGACCTCCGTCCGCCCCACTCGGCGGGTGATCCGCAGGCGCGGGCCGGGGCGCCCGGCCGGGTGCGCGCCTTACCTGCGCCCACTGCGGTTTCCTGCGGTCGTGCACTCGGAGACCCGGGCTGCCGGCTCCGGGCGGCTCCGGCCGCGCACCGCCTCCTCCCGGCCGCTCCCTCCCGGGCAGCACGCGGCGGGCGGCGGGCGGCGGGCGGCGGGCCCCGGGCAGCGGGGAGGCAGAAGGTGCGCGAGGACCGGCTGGGGAGTCGGCTAAGCGGAGGGCGTGCGCGAGTCCGCGGGGTCCGACTGGCCCCGGAGAGACAATAGGTGCAACGGCGGGCTAGCGCGGGGAAGCCATCTCCCGGAGACCCCGCGCACTGCACCGCGGCGGAGGCTCGGCCGGATGCGGGCAGGGCGTCCAGCCGCAGGCCGCGGCCCCAGCCCGCAGCGCCCGTAGCGCGGAGGAGGGCGGGCCTCGAGCCCGGCCGCCCGCCCCTCCCGCTCGGCTCCCCGCCTCCCCGGCCTTTGCGCGCGGGGAGGAAAAAGCAAGGCGTCGAGTCGTGCTTCGGGAACCAGGGGCCGAGATCTTCACTCCCCACTCGTGTGAGGGTGTTTGCAGATGGCTTCCCCTGCTGGGACCCTTTGGCTGTGTGCCAGAAGAATGCCAGATCATTCTACTGGAAATGACAGAGTTTTGAGGTTCGGGTATTGGTGGGTGGAATTTCCCCCCCATCATTAACAGAGCGATGCCCTAGAGAGTCCCTACCTTGAGGGCGGAGGAGACGGCGGGGGGAAGCTGTCTCTGCCTTTTGCACTTTTCTGCTTCATTGGTTTTTCGGTTCGCCCTTGTGGGTTGTGTGACCCGAGCCCCGTTAAATAGCAGTCTACACCCTGAGGGGGAAGGGTGGTGGTTGATCCTCTAGCGCAACCAGCGCAAGGGGAAAATCTTTTATACATTACGTTATGTTTTAAAATTTTGACTCAGTACCTTTGTTTGAGCAGTGGTCTCTAGAATTTTCCGAAGGGCTCCACCCAAACAAACCCATAGTTGGCCCGCCCCTCATTTGCATTTGCTTTGCATAATAACGAAACTCTCTGATCTCAAAGTACATTTTCCTCAAAACTTGAATCTTGCTCTCCACCAGGGTCCTCCTCCTTTCTTCCTTGCCAGACTACGATCAGCACCTGGTTCTCAGCATCCCTCCCCTGCCGTCCCCTTTAGGTATCTAGGGCTCAGTACTCCCATCCTGAGGTCAGAGGCCCAGGACTCCCTTGCCAGGGTTCTCAGGGAAACATCTGCAAACCCGTACCTTCTCTGGTCCCAAAGATATGTTTGTTAAAATGCTACTCTTACAGTCTATTTGGGGTTCACTGGAGTTTTGTGGGGTTTTTTTTAAGGGTGTCAGGCCTTTTAAAAAAGACAAGGGGCGTTTTAAAATTTCCATATTAATATGAAACTTCAAGATATCCAACATGTCTTAGATTCATAGGCTTATAGAAATGGAAGACTTTAGAGCTCAAAGGAGGATAACTCTTTTGGGGAAGGAAATTTGAATAACCAGATGAAGTCCTAAGTAGAGGGAGAAAGCAATGTAAAAAGTGAGATCATGATTTGGAGGTTCTTGCCTGGAAAATCCCATGGATGGAGAAGCCTGGTAGGCTACAGTTCATGGGGTTGCAAAGAGCTGGACACGACTGAGTGACTTCACTTGGGATATTGTTTTGTTCTCATATAAGGTGAAATCTGGGCCAGTGCAAAGAACCATTAATTGCAGGCAACCTTGAGTGAGACAATGGGGGGAGAAGCTCCTGAAAGAAGGGACAAAGGCTTATGTTTGTTTTCTACTCACTGCACTGTGCCCTTGGGTAGTCCACTTCACCCTCTTGGCATCAATAGTTCTATCAGGTTGGCTTCCCACTCAGGCCTGTTGTGAAGATCAAAGGAAAGAATGCAATGGACCATTTTGATGACCACAGCCTATTCTGTACATGTCTATGTTCTGTACACATAACGTATGTATGATGCTATTCCTAATGCTCAAGAGCCTCGGGGAATCCAAACATGCGTTCATTCACTCATTCACTGCTTGATCACAATACAAATTTATGACAGCTTGCTGTGTGCCTGTCATCAAGTTAAGCTCAGAAGCCTGAAAGAACAGAGTAGTATGGGGCTGTCAGCGGTCCAGTGTTGCTGGAGTGAAGAGCTAACAGGAGATAGGCCTGCCTGCGTTGCTGGGCTGAGGATCACATTAAAGTCTTTTTAATGCATCTTGGTATGGAGAAAATTCTGCGTTATAAGAGAAACCAGGCATGTCAAAAAGTTTAGGTTTAGCCCTGTAGGCAACAGAGAACCCAGGGAGTACACTGGGAGTGATGTCATAGGTGATGTGGCCTATTACGGAGGATTTGCAATACATACTGCATGTCTTCCCTTTGCCCCTGCAGACCCACTCTGGGCCCTCTGGTCTCCTAGAAGGGGTGGGCCAGTGGGGAGCCTCCTCAGAAGAGCAGGAGGAGGGAGGTCAAAGAGGTCTGGACATTTCTTCCTTGGGCTCCTTCTCTTTGGGATCACTGTGGGCTGGCTGCCACACTCAACAAAGTTTCCTCCAGGTGTTTCCCCTTCCCTCTCAGCTGCTTTCCCTCCCTCTCCCTTCCCCTCTTCTCTCCTCATTTAGAGAATCGCTCACTCCCTTCCTTCGACTGTCAAGCCAAGAAGTGGAAACTCTTCAAACTGGAGTGTGCCATTTGCACACTTAGGAGTACTGGCTGGGAACTCAGGGGAGGCCATGGCTGCATTCAGGGTGCAAGGGCAGAGAATCTCGAAGCAGGGACAGAAGGGTAGGATGGGAGAGAAGGACAGATACAAGAGAGTCAGGCAGTCAAGTCAATAATACTTGGTACTGTACTGATTTAGGGATCATCAGTGAGGGGGAATAGGACAGAACTACTCCCCACCTGATGCCTTAGGAATTGCGGGCAGGTGGTGCCATTTGCTAAGTGAGGGACGTAGCAAGACAGGGCCCGGGTATTGGGGGCGCAATCATGACTCTGATTTTGGACGTTAAATTAAATTTGGACTTGCAGTGTCTCTGGAATGTTCAGGTGGGGGTGTCTAGTAGACTCTAGATTTATGAAACTAAATTGAAAGTAAAGGCATGGACAAGTGGTTTCAGTTTTGGACTCTTCCATTCATAGATGATAAACGAAGTTACATATGTGACATCACCCAAGTGGACAAATATAGGAAGGAAGAGGCCTGAACGGGAGTAAGAACTGAGACGCCAGAGTGTCAGAAGGGAGGAGGAGAGAAAGTGTCAGGAAAGAGGGATGGAAACACAAGTGTGGCCGAGACATTCAGGAGGGCAGGACTGGAAATGCCTTTTGGATTGACAAGAAGTCAGGGAATTCTGGATGCTAGAGGGGTTTCTTGAGTTGTTAGCCTTTCTGTCATAGAGAGGAGGGTGGTGGGAGAGAGCTTGAAGAGCCCCACCAGAAACCCAGGCTGCTCTCAGTTTGGAGTTATTGGGCCAAAATCACAAAAGGAAACTTCAGAACAACTCCTCTGTACCATGTATCTCTGCACCTTATAATGGTCTCAACTCAAAGACTCTACAGTGATGGTGAAGCACCGGGTCTCTGAGTAGGTACATTAGGCATTGGTTTGGGCACCCATTTCTTCCTCCACAACTTTCTAGCTCTGACAGAGTTGATGGAAATTTTCAAAGACCGATGAGTCTGATGAGTAGAAGAGCAGAGAATGTGTTTAATAATTAGCGGGGAAATTTCACTTTGAGAAGGGTGGGTGCGGGGAGGGTTTGGCCCACAAATCTAGAATCTGTGAGTTTAGATTGCCCTCCAGTGGTAGAATTAAGTTCAACAGTCACTGTGAGTGAGAAACTTGGTAGCACTCCAGGAAGATTTCATGCTTAAAAAGGAGAAAGCTCTACTGATGGTATTTTGTAACCCAATATAGAAAAAGCAGATTCAGTTCATGCTACTTCAGATGGGACTTTACAATGTTAACAGGTCAAACTTTCAATTTGACTTTCAAACTTTGCTGTTGCCTATGTGATAAAATTATTTTTGTCTAGCCTGAAATAAATCCCGTCAGCTGTCTCCAATCCCACACTTTTCCTGTCTACCTCCCTTTATTACAGCCAGATTAATTTATTCACCATCCCTAAAACACAATTTTCATTTCTCATTTTCCTTCCAGACTTACTGTTTTCCTTCCCACTGTGCCTATCTCGTTGCTGTGGAAATAGTAGGTGCTCAATAAGCAAGTTATGAGTTAGTCTATTTAAACAGCTGGTTTATTATCCTGGAGGAAAGGCAATACGATGTAACGAACGAAGCCATTGGGCAGGGAAAAAAAAAACTTTATTTTTTCTTCTTTAGGGACACTGGACAGCTACCATTTCCCGTCCTTAAAAAAAAAAAAATAGAAGTTAGGTATAATACATTTTCACATCTCATTCAAACAGAGCAAAAAGTTTTTCCTTATTTCACACATGAGTGCTCAAGAAATATCTGAATAGATAAATGTCTGTCTGGCTCACTAGAGTTTCCTCTGCATACCTCTGACAGTTAACTTGTTGAAACTTAACTCTGATTCTGTTTTCCTTGCTGAAAACTCAAGGACCCCTTGCCCTCATTTTGTACATCCTTTCTGTCCATTCTCATCTCCTGCTCTTCTTGTACTTGAATTCTTATTACTGCATTTATTACTTTGATAAAATTAATTGCTTAACTGTCTGCCTTCTTTGCTAGACTGTGAACAGGAGCCAGGTCCTATATATCTCTGACTTTCATCACAGAACCTAAACCATAATATCAACAGATGATCAATAAATGTTTGTACAATTACATTATTCCTTCCTGTTGCATTTTGAGCCTTCCTTCTAATCTTATTCCCCGCAGAAAACGTAATGAGAGTGGTAAAAATTTTAGATTTAGAAAGTGTCTTACAGGTCATCTAATCAATTTCCCTCATTTTGTAGATGTGGAAACTCAGGCCTGTTTAGGATCACACAGTTTGTTGGCCTTTGTGTTTAAAGAATCAGCAATTGTAGGAAACAAACTCCTACAACTGAGGCTGGGCAATTTTGTTCACTGTGTCAGAAGTCTCAGGTTCCCAGAAACAAAAACGCACCCCCTTATCAGTCTTGAAATTTCATAATCCTGTTTTCCTCACCCTATGTGTCATGGTTGATGAAGTTGATTTTAGGAAAAGCCAGGCTGATCTGGAGATTTTTATTCTTAATAATTTATGTTGCTTTCACTGGTACACACTAATACTGCTTTAGAAAGATTCACCTTGGGAGTCTGATTTGAAAACTGCAACTTGTCTGGAAGAGGGAGAAAGGGAAAAATTCAATCAAAATCTAAATTAAAGGTCTAAGCTCCCTTTCTCTCAATCTGTATTCAGATCCACCTTTCCACAGTCACTTCTCTTTTCCTATATTAGCTCCTCTATTTATGAGTCAAATGTATCTTTCCTTCTTTTGTGCTAAGGAATGCCTATTTAACAGCTTATCATCAAGTGAATGGAAATACACTGTTCTTTAAAAATACGGGGAAAATCCTCTAGTCTGGCTTAGTAGAATGTAACTAAAATTAAAAGGTCCTATTGTTCATTAAAATCATGGGGAAAACACTGAAAGCTGGTTCAGCAGAATATAACCGATATTAAGAGGCCCTGGGAAGCAGTATACTGAAGACAGAAGTGTAGTAACAAGAGGCTGCAGCTGTCTGAAGTTTTAATGTTCTTCTCCGTTGCCCATTTTTCTGTAATTTACTACCACCTAATTTTAGAGAACTTAGTGATTATTGGAAATTCATCAGACATGAAATATGAAGGAACTTGAAGAAAACATGTATTAAGTAAATGGAGAAAAGCAGAAAAATGAATGTTTGTGTTTTCTCATCTTACTGGAAAAAATAATAACTAAAATTTAGATTTGAGAGTCAATTTATTAGAATATTATCAAGTAAACGGAAAAGAAAACATTCTACAAGAGAGCCCGGATAGCTCAGTCGGTAGAGCATCAGACTTTTAATCTGAGGGTCCAGGGTTCAAGTCCCTGTTCGGGCGCCTTCTGATTTTTCGAAAATTCCAAGGTTTGTTTAGTTGCTAACTCTACTTATACCTTAAGTCGTATCAATTTTATTTTTCATTGATTTCGGAGTATGATAGATAAACGTACAGTCAGGGAAGAAAGAAAAGCGGCTACGGAAAACGTTATTCAGTTTCTTGGTGTGTGCGGAGGTTTTGCACGGTGATGTCCTGTCCGGGAAGACTTTTTTTCCTTTAGATTTCTAAGAATTGGGGAAGAAAACAAAACCGAAGGTTAAAACCAAAGCGCCCGAACAGGGACTTGAACCCTGGACCCTCAGATTAAAAGTCTGATGCTCTACCGACTGAGCTATCCGGGCTCTCACGAGCAAGCCCTGCTTCTGCGGTGTCTTACTTGAGGATGACGAGCGCGGCGCACCCGCCTCCGCCGCCGGCATTTTGTGAAACTGTGGTAAACCCGATGAAGCGCTGGGTTCGTGCGCCGGAAAAAACAGAGCGCACATCGTATACTTTTCACCAGCATTGCCGGTTAACTCAGGATTGCGAGACTCTTATGTGCCCAATAACCACTATCAGGTAATAATAATAATAATTAGGTAATCTCTCTGACAAGTCTAGGATGAACAGAACGGTGACGTAGGCCACTTTTGAAGAGCTGTAGTGACATAAGATTTATTACACTCGATAAAAGGGTGAGTATCTAAAACGTACCCGACAAAAAAAAAGAAAAAAAAACCACCGAAGAACGAATCTAAGAGAGAAGACAGACACGCTGCTCTGAAGCTGTCGGACTGAACTGTGTGGTGTGGAGCGGCAGAAAGGACCCCGCAGAAGGATGGTGGGATTGTCCCGCAGGTCCCTTCCTGGGGTCCGAGTCACAGTTTCACGTGACACAAACCCTGGAGTAGGTCAGCCCCAGTGACCTTCCGGTCAGAAACCCCAGGAAGCCAGGAGGGGAAAGCTGAACATGCCAGCGGTGAGACAGTTTATCGATCTTGGCATCGGAGGCTCTTCTCTTCCACAGCCGCCAGTACTCTGAGCGCTGCCCTCTGCCACACGGCTGGCATGGAGAGTTAACCCTCGGTGGGGCTTAGAGCGGGACATCGAAGGGTTTTCCTTCGCTGACGTTGCTTTCCCTTAATTCCGACTGCTTTAAGTGATTGCCCTGGTCCAGCAATTCCACTCTGAGGAATTTGTCCTAAAGAAATAATCATGGATGTGCAAAAAGACTTGATTACAAGAGAGAAAAGAACATCAAGGCATTTTAACTGGGAAAAGCCTGTAAGTGACATAAATGGTTATTTAAATTATCCTATTAAGAATGATATGCAGCCATTAATAATCATGTAAAAGAACACAATTTGGGAATAACTGTAAAATAGTTAGGCTATATTGCAAATTTAAAAATTAAGCAACAAAGATATATTGTACAGTACAGAAAATTACAGCCATTACTTTGTAATAACTTTCAACAGCAGTATCTAAAAACATTGAATCACAATGCTGTTCATCTGAAACTAATATAATATTGTATATCAACTATATTCCAATTTGAAACTTTCTAAAGGATGCATATAAGTACCTTCAAAAATTGAAAGGATCCGTAAAGCCTGGGTGCTGAAGTTAGGTGCCACTTTTTGAAACCTTACTACCCTGTGTGATCAAGAGTAAATTATTTCTCTGTCTCAGGACAATAAAATGATTGCAAGAATTAAATAAGGTTGTTTATGTAAATTGCTTAGAATAGTATCTAACATATAATAAGCATTCACAAAATTACATAAAAATATAACAAGATCAGACTCCATCATTCTGTTCTTTGTATGGTTCTCTGACACTATCCAACCTTCAACAACTGCTTAACATATTTTTTAAAATTAATTTTTATTGAGGTAAAATTGACATTTTACATTGTTTCAGGTGCACAACCTAATGATCTGATATTTGTATATGCTGCAAAATGATTGCCCTAATAAATCTAGTTAACATCTGTCACCACATATAGTTACAAAAAAAATTTTTTTTGTAATAGAACTTTCAAGATTACTCTCTTAGCAATACAAATATATAGGACAGTATTATTAACTATAGTCACGCTATATATAAAGTTTAACACATTTTTTTTTTATTGAAGTACACTTGGTTTACAATGTTGTGTTAGTTTTTGGTATACAGCAAAGTGATTCAGATACACACACGCGTTCTTTTTCATGTTCTTTTCCATTATGGTTTATTACAGGATACTGACTATACTTCCCTGTGCTATACCGTAGAAACTTGCTGTATGTCTATTTTACATACAGAAGTTTTCAACTGTTAATCCCAAACTCCTAATTTATCCCTCCTCTTCTCCTTCCCCTTTGGTAACCATATTTTCTATGGCTGTGAGTCTGTTTCCATTTTGTAAATTAGTTCATTTTGTCTTATTTTAGTTTCTACATATAAATGGTATATGATATTTGTCTTTTTCTTTCCGACTTACTTCACTGAGTATGATAATCTCTAGGCCCATCCATGTTGCTGCAAATGGCATTCTTTCTTTCTTTTTATGGCTGAGTGGTATTGCATTGTATATGTGTACCACATCTTCTTATCCATTCATCTATTAAAGGACATTAAGATTGCTTCTATATCTTGGCTATCCTAGATAGTGCTGCTATGAACATTGGGATGCATATACCTTTTCAAATCATAGTTTTCTCTGGATATCTACCCAGGAGTGAGATTGCTGGATCATTGTTGTTGCTCAGTCATGTCCGACTCCTTGCGACCCCATGGACTGCAGCATGCCAGGTTTCCCTGTCCTTCACTATCTCCTGGAGTTAGTGGCAACTCTATTTTTAGTTTTTTGAGGAACCTCCCTCCATAGTATCTTCTATAGTGGTCGCACCAATTTACATTCCCACCAACAATGTAGGAGGGTCCTCTTTCTTCCAAACCCTCTTCAGTATTTATCGACTTTTTGATGATGGCCCTTTTGACTGGTGTGAAGCGTATACCTCAATGTTGTTTTGATTGCATTTCTCTAATAATTAGCAAAGCTGAGTGTCTTTTCATGTGCCTATTGCCTATCTATATATCTTCTTTGGAGAAGTGTCTACTTGGGTCTTCTGTCCATTTTTAGATTGAGTTGTTTGGGTTTTTTGTTATTGAGTTGTGTGAGTTGTTTGTATACAATTTTGGAAATGAATCCCTGGTCAGTCTCATGTTGCAAATATTTTCTCCTGGTCTGTAGGCTATGTATTTGTTTTCTTCATGATATTCTTTGCTGTGCAAAAGCTTGTAAGTTCAATTAGGTCCCACTTGTTCATTTTTGCTTTTACTTTTATTGTCTTGGGAGACTGACCTAAGAAAATAATGCTTCAATTTAAGGCTTAACATATATTTTACTGGAGTAGAGGGAGACGTAGAGAATTTAGAAAGCTGACAATATTAAGTTAACTTGAAATAATAACTATCCCCTAAGTAATGGGGAACTATTAAATTTTGGCTCATTAATGTTCCAATTTCTCACTCAAGGAATACACATTAGATTTGCAGGTCAGGAAGCAACTGTTAGAACTGGACATGGAACAACAGACTGGTTCCAAATAGGGAAAGGAGTACGTCAAGGCTGTATATTGTCACCCTGCTTATTTAACTTATATGCAGAGTACATCATGAGAAACTCTGGGCTGGAGGAAGCACAAGCTGGAATCAAGATTGCCGGGAGAAATATCAATACCCTCAGATATGCAGATGACACCACCCTTATGGCAGAAAGTGAAGAAGAACTAAAGAGCCTCTTGACGAAAGTGAAAGAAGAGAGTCAAAAAGTTGGCTTAAAGCTCAACATTCAGAAAACTAAGATCATGGCATCCGGTCCCATCACTTCATGGCAAATAGATGGGGAAAGAGTGGAAACAGTGGCTGACTTTATTTTTCTGGGCTCCAAAATCACTGCAGATGGTGATTGCAGCCATGAAATTAAAAGACACTTACTTCTTGGAAGGAAAGTTATGACCAACCTAGACAACATATTAAAAAGCAGAGACATTACTTTGTCAGCAAAGGTCCGTCTAGTCAAGGGTATGGTTTTTCCAGTAGTCATGTGTGGATGTGAGAGTTGGACTATAAAGAAAACTGAGTGCCGAAGAATTGACGCTTTTGAACTGTGTTGTTGAAGACTCTTGAGAGTCCCTTGAACTGCAAGGAGATCCAGCCAGTCCATCCTAAAGGAGATCAGTCCTGGGTGTTCATTGGAAGGACTGATGCTGAAGCTGAAACTCCAATATTTGGCCACCTGATGCAAAGAGCTGTCTCATTTGAAAAGACCCTGATGCTGGGAAGGATTGAGGGCAGGAGGAGAAGGGGACCACAGAGGATGAGATGGTTGGATGGCATCACCAACTTGATGGACATGGATTTGGGTAGACTCCAGGAGTTTGTGATGGACAGGGAGGCCTGGCGTGCCACGGTTCATGGGGTTGCAAAGAGTCAGACCTGACTGAGTGACTGAACTGAACTGATGTCCTCATGAGAAAAGGAGATTAGAATACACACAAAGTACACAGACAAAAAGGTAAACATGAAGACAAATTTTTTTAAAATTTGAAGTATAAAATATTTGAAAGGAATATATAGAGGTATAAATCCTAAAAGACTAAATGGCTGCAGAGGTAAATACCAAACTCAGGATAATGGTTCCCTCTTCAGTTGAAGGAGGGAAATGTCATCGGAGAATATACTGAAGGGGAACTTTTAAGAATACTTATTTTTATCTATTTATTTAGCTGCACAGGGTCTTAGTTGTGGCATGTGGGAACTAGTTCCCCAACCAGGGATCAAATCCAGGGCCCCAGCATTGAGAGATCAGAGTCAGTCACTGGATCATCAGGGGAGTCCCACATGTAGGACTTTTTTGTACAGGTAATGTATTGTTCTCTATGAAGAATTATGGGGAAAAGGAGTCATATGCTTCATTATACTTTTTTGCATGTCTGAAATAGTTTCTTACAGCTTTTCGGAAAGGCTATAGACCAATAACATTGGCTTTTAATTCCTTTAAAGCTGCAGTAGGCCTTAGAAAATTTATTCAATTCACTCATTTTACATTACAGATCGGGAAACTAAAGACCTGTGGAACTTTCTGGTTTCTAGAATAGTTAGACTAAACCCAGATTTCCTGTTTGTTAAATAAATGGTTTGTGAGCACAGTTCTTAGAGAAGGAAGTGGGGATCACTGAATCAGTTATGATCTTGTTAAACCAATTTTGTTTTCTTTTTTGGCAAGATTACTTGGCTGGTAAAAGAAATACTATAGATATGATTTGTTTTCATTATAGAAAGTCATTTTTTTTTATGAACTCCTTGGGAAATGTTGCCAGATGTTGACCTCTGTTAGGTGGGATAATTGGTTTAAGAACAACTCTGGAAGAGGAACTCTGGAATCGTGAATCAGAGTCAACTATGAGGGGTAAGCTCTATTATTTTTAAAAAATAATTTATTTTTGGCTGTGCTGGGTCTTCACTGCTGTTCAGGTGTTTTCTCCAGTTGTGGAGAACAGGAGCTCCTCTCTAGTCGTGGTCTGCAGCCTGCTCACTGCAAGCCTTCTCTTGATGTGGGACACCGGCTCTAGCGCATGTGGGCTTCATTGGTTGCAGCACATGGGCTCAGTTCTTGCTGCTTGTGGGCTCTAGAGCACAGGCTCAAGAGTTGTGGTACATGGGCTTAGTTGTTCTGCAGCATGTGGGGTCTTCCTGGACCAGGGATTGAATCTGTGTCTTCTGTATTGGCAGGTGGATTCTTTTACCACTGAGCCACCAGGGAAGCCTCTATTCTTAATCATTCCCTACTCAACATATTTATCAAGGCTTTAAATGAAAATAATTTGTATATGTTAATCAACAATATGCAAAAGTGAAAGAGCTAATCCCTCCTGATTCTCCAGGCAAGGCCACCTGCAGCTCTCATTGCACTTACCACATTTTGACGCACCTCCAGGAGTCACTTGTTTTAGAATCCTCTAAGTTGGTGCTTGGCACATAGTAGGTGTTCAACAAATACTTGTGGACCTTAAACTGAATTGCGTAACAGGATCATAATCCAAAAAGTCCAGTAGACAATAGGAGAGGCCCTAAAATAACCAGGTACTAGTTAAAAGATACAAAACAAATTTCTGTTTGGGATTTTTTTTTTCAATTAAAATTAATTGCAGGAAAAGAGAGGAGAAATAGTTAACAGTTCACCTAGAAAAGTTTTCTGGGAGCAACGGTGAAAAAGGAATTAATTCTTTAGCTCATTTACAGAACTCTGGATCTCCACCTAAGTTGGAGGTGATGCCAGAAACAGAAAAAGGTGCAATGTGCAAATAAAGAAATGTCATTGCCTCATTTTGCATAGGTGTGTATCTGGTTCCGGGAGGCACATTTTAAATAGGACAAACAGGTTCTTGAAGCCACAGCAGATAAGTAGTTGAAAGCTCTGAGGGGATTTTCAGCAAGCAGAAAAACAAAAGGTTAGAGATGGGACATGGTAGCTGTCTGCAAAAAAAAAAGGAAAGAAAAAATAGTATTAGAAAGAAAGAAGCCTTAGTCTTCTCCAAAGTGCAGAATATTGATGGTAAAATAACATATTTCAGCTCAAAAATTCCTCGAGTATCTAGACTCATCCTACAATAAACGAAATGAAGTATTTGGGAGGGATCATGCCATTTGGCACCCGCAGAGGTTGAAGACAGCGTGCCTGAGAAGTTTGTTGAAGGCACTTTTGTGTTGTGAGAGAGTAGGCTAGACGACTTGATTGTGTGATCCAAATAAGCTCCACCTCATTGTCCTTTGCGCTTCTCTTTTAACATTCACCACATATTTTGTAGTGATCTCTGTATATACTAATCTTATCCTCGCCCAATTAGCGACAACACAAGTGTGCTGTTTTTCTGCTCCACCACGTCTGGGGAGTAAGAATGAATAAGCTAACACCGAGAAGCAGAGCGGGTGGCTTTTCAGCTTTCTAAAGAGCTGAAAAGGTGTCTCCGATGGTGCTTTTAGCTTTCCCCCCACCCTGGGTTTTTTTTTTTTTTTTAACTCTCCCAGGACACGTTTATAAATAGCATAAGACCCTGCGATTTCCTCAAATGGTATCTCTTGAAACCTCAGAAGTCTTAGTCGTCCAGGCCCTGCTACTCTCTTTCCCCGGATTGGGATCTCCTCTATGGTAGGGCCAGCTCAGTCTTCTAGCTCTCTAGCCCTCCCGTTGGCCCATCTATGGTTTCCGGAGGCCTCACCGGAAGCTCCTCTGGGCGAAGGGTTGGGGAGGCCGGAAGTTGCGCCCTCACTACTCGCCGTTTCAAAATGCTGCTAAGAGCTTAGAGACAGTTGAGTGACGCCCCCTCACCCCCGGGCTCGGCGGAAAGCGACTCATGGAACAGCCGTGAGGTGTGGCTTTTGGGTTTCGTTGGTGAGGTGCCTGCAGGCCGGGAGCGGGGGGCGGGGGGCGGGAGGTGGGAGCGGCGCGGCCAGGTGTGCGGCCCGGGGCAGGGGCGGCCGGCGGGAGGAGCCAGAGAAGTGGGTGGCGGTGTGCGGAAGGTCGCCTGGGCGAGGCCGGGCTGGTGGGGTAAGCGCCATGCGACGCGAATCCGCGGAGGACGACGGTGGGAGTGCAGTGACGAGGGACAGGTCCGCCGGCGGGTTACCGACCGGAAGTCGGGATGGATGGTGCTCGATAGGACGGAAAGTGAGAGGACGACTGAGGCACTTTGAAGGAAAGACGGGAAAGAGGGAGGAGAGAATGACACTGCGGTGTCTTCAAGATTTTATGGTAGTGATTTTCAGGGCCACGGACCATCTGTCTCAGAGGCCTTCGAGTACTCGTTTGAAGACTGCTCATTTGGGGGCCACACCCATACTTCCCCTAACAGAATATCAGGAGTTGGAGCTCGGGAAGATGTATTTTAATCAGCGCGTTCCCTTGTTTCTTGTACACCTCCAAGTTTGAAAACCACTGTTATAAAGCGACACGCAGAGAAAATGCTGCTGCTCTTTCCCTTCATCTCGGAAGCTCTCTTAGGAAGCTCCTCCATGCCGTGGGATGTTAGCATGGGAAACAAGTATCAAAGGTCCTTGGTACTTTTTGGTATTAAGTGTTACTACATCTCAGTTTGGGTTTGGTCTCCTCCCTCTTACTTGGGCTTCCCCAGTGGCTCAGCGGTAAAGACTCCGCCTGCATTGCAGGAGTCGCAGTTTGAATCCCTAGGTTGGGAAGATCCCCTGGAGGAGGGCATGGCAACCCACTCCAGTACTCTTGCCTGGAGAGTCCCATGGACGGAGGAGCCTGGTGGGCTACTGTCCATGGGGTCGCAAAGATTCGAAGACGACTGAAGCGACTTAACACTCATGCACGTACTCCTTATACATTTCTGCTACGAAAAGTTCATTTCGTTTAGAAGTAGTTACTTAAGAATATTTTGTTTCACAGTATAGTCAGGATCACAATTTTTTATAGTTTTTTTAAAAAATCAAAATACTACTTGCCTGTTGTTGAAGAAAGGCACACAGTATAGAAGTGTGTAAAATGAACTGTCTGTTAACCTGTCCCCTCCTCAAGCTAGCTACCCTTAACTACTGGATATTATGTTCTTTCTGACTTTTTCTACATGTATTCTTATTTTTAAACAACAGTGAGGTCATTTTGTATCTATTATTCTGCACCTTAAATTTTTCAGTAGCAACATCAAAGGAAGCTTTCCATAAAGTGTACATATAATATTTTCTTTTAAGGACTTGAGTATTGCACACAAGAATTTCTTCAGGGGATTTTTTGGTTGTTTCCTAAAGCATATTGTTTGTTTTGCAAACTGTGCTGGAGTGTATTCTTGCTACACTCTTCACTTTTTTTAGGTGTGTTGCAGACCTGATAAGAACTAAAACAATATCTGAATGGTAGTTTTTTTTTTTTCTAAAGAAAAAAGTTGGTTTTCTTATTTTCATGTATCTAGCTGAAAGAGAATCAGACAGTAGTGTTTAGTAGAGGTTTTCAGGACTTCATGGAGAAGGAAATGGCAACCCACTCCAGTACCCTTGCCTGGAAAATCCCATGGGAGGAGCCTGGTAGGCTACAGTCCATGGGGTCACAAAGAGTTGGACAGAACTGAGCGACTTTACTTACTTACTTACTTCAGGACTTCAAAGAATTGATAACACTGATTAGTTTTGCTAACTTCTGACAAGAAACTTTTATTTTAGTTAGTCTTTAAATTATAGTTGTCTTCAAAGGTAGAGATCAAAGATCAGGTATAAGAGTCTCTTGGACTAAGTGTAGGGTAAAAATCACTCTTCCATTATCCTTGAGAGACATATAAGACTGTGCTTGCTCTCTATGATTTCAGTTCAGTAGGGGACACACATAAAAGCATAAAATTAATATTGTGGGTATTTTAATAGAGGTGCTCTTTTGTCATCACCTTCCTTTGGGGAGTCAGAAAAGCCTTGACTAAGGAGGTTACTAGAAACCAAGATTAGTAGTTTTTTCAAGCTACAATTGGCAAACACATGGGATTTTTGTAATTTCTTATGGGAAATGGCAACCTACTTCAGTATTCTTGTCTGGATACTCCCATGTAGTCTGGAGACTACAGTCCATGGGGTCGCATAGAGTCAGACACGACTGAGCACACACAGCATACATTTACTGTGTACCATTCAGTGGGATAATTGAAACCCATTGTTTTAATTCAGTATTGCTTTTTCTTTTTTCCCACCTTTGTAGTGAAATATTTTAAAGTTTCACAGCTGTGTCATTTTATTTACCTTTAAATATGTCATGATGTAGCTCTTACTAAGTTGTTGTTTTTCAGTCACCGAGTCATGTCTGACTCTTTGCCACTGCATGAATTACAGCATGACAGGATTCCCTGTCCTTCACTACTTCCCAAACTTGCTCAGACTCATGTCCATTGAGTCGATGATGCTATCCAACCATGTCATCCTCTGTTGCCTCCTCCTCCTGCCCTCAGTCTTTCCCAGCATCAGCACCTTTTCCAGTGAGTCTGGCTCTTTGCATCAGGGGCCAAAGTATTGGAGTTTCAGCTTCAGCATCTGTCTTCCAATGAATATTCAGGATTGGTTTTCTTTAAGATTGACTGGTTTGATCTCCTTGCTGTCCAAGGGATTCTCAAAAGTCTTCTCCAGCACCACAGTTCAGAAGCTTTGGTGCTCAGCTTTCTTTCTTGTCCAGCTCTCACATCCGTATATGACTGCTGGAAAAACCATACCTTTGACTATACTGACGTTGTCAGCAGAATAATGTCTCTGTCTTTTAATATGCTGTCTAGGTTCGTCATTGGAGAAGGAAATGGCAATCCACTCTAGTTTTCTTGCCTGGAGAAACCCTGGGACGGGGGAGCCTGGTGGGCTGCCGTCTATGGGGTAACACAGAGTCGGGCATGACTGAAGCGACTTAGCAGCAGCAGCAGCAGCAGCAGGTTCGTCGTAGCTATTCTTCCAAGGAGCAAACGTCTTTTAATTTCATGGCTGCAGTCACCAACAACAGTGATTTTGGAGCCCAGGAAAATGTAATCTGTCGCTGTTTCCTCTTTTTCCCCATCTATTTGCTATGAAGTGACGGGACCAGATGCCATGATCTTAGTTTTTAATGTTGACTTTTAAGCCAACATTTTTCATACTCTTTCACCTTCATCAAGAGGCTCTTTAGTTCCTCTTCACTTTCTGCTACTGGGTGGTGTTACGTGCATATCTGAGGTTATTGGTATTTCTTGATTCCAGCTTGTGAGTCATTCAGCCAGGCATTTTGCATCATGTGCTTGGCCTAGAAGTTAAATAAGCAAGGTGACAGTATACAGCCTTGACATACTGCTTCCCTAGTGTTGAACTAGTCCATTGTTCTGTGTAAGATTCTAACTATTGCTTCTTATCCTGATTACAGGTTTCTCAGGAGAAAGATAAGGTGGTCTGGTATTCTCATCTCTTGAAGAATTTTTCAGTTTGTTGTGATCCACACAGTCAGAGGCTTTAGCATAGTCAATAAAGCAGAAATATGTTTTTTTGAATTTCCTTACTTTTTCTATGATCCAGTAGATGTTGGCAACTTGATCTCTGGTTCCTGTATCTTTTCTAAATCCAGCTTGTACATCTAGAAGGTCACATACTGCTGAAGCCTAGCTTGAAGGGTTTTGAGCATAATCTTGTGCGTGTGTGAAATGAGTGCAATTGTATGGTAATTGGAACATTCTTTGCCTTTCTTTGGGATTGGAATGAAAACGGACCTTTTCCAGTCCTGTGGCCACTGCTGAGTTTTCCAAATTTGCTGGCATATTGACTGCAATACTTTAACAGCATCATCTTTTAGGATTTAAAGTAACTCAGCTGGAATTCCATCACCTCTACTAGCTTTGTTTATAGTAATGCTTCCTAAGGCCCCCTTTTCTTCACAGTCCAGGATGTCTGACTCTAGATGCGTGACCACACCATCGTGGTTATCTGGGTCATTAAAACCTTTTTTGTACAGTTCTTCTGTGTATTCTTTCCACCTCTTTTTAATATCTTCTGCTTCTGTTAGGACCCTGCCGTTTCTGTCCTTTATTGTGCCATCTTTGCATGAAATGTTCCCTTGGTATCTCTAATTTTCTTGAAGAGATCTCTAGTCTTTCCCACTCTATTGTTTTCCTCTATTCGCATTGATCACTGAGGAAAACTTTCTTATCTCCTTGCTCTTCTCCGGAACTGTACATTCAGTTGGGTAAATCTTTCCTTTTCTCCTTTGCCTTTCGCTTCTCTTCTTTTCTCAGCTGTTTGTAAGACCTCCTCTGACAATCACTTTACCTTCTTGCATTTCTTTTTCTTGGGTATGGTCTTGCTCACCGTCTCCTGTACAATGTTACCAACCTCCATCCGTAGTTCTTCAGGCACTCTGTCTACCAGATCTGATCTCTCAAATCTATTTGACATTTCCACTGTATAATCATAAGGGATTTGATTTAGGTCATACCTGAATGGCTTAGTGATTTTCCCTACTTCAATTTGAGTCTGAATTTTGCAATAAGAAGTTGATGATCAGAGCCACCAGGCCTTGTTATTGTTGACTACATAGAAGGTCTCCATCTTCAGCTGCAGAGACTATAATCAGTCTGATGTGGTATTGATATCTGGTGATGTCCATGTGTAGAATTGTCTCTTGTGTTGTTGGAAGAGGGTTTTGCTATGACCAGTGTGTTCTCTTGGCAAAACTCTTGTTAGCCGTTGCCTTGCTTCAATTTGTACTCCAAGGTCAAATTTGCCTCTTAGCAGTTTTTAAAAAGTTAACACAGTGCCTTTCGACTACCATTAATAGCTTCTTAATAGTATCTAAAACCTAGTACATAATTCAGAATTTCTTGATTGTTTAGGAAAAAATGACACTTTTGCAGATGGCTTTTTTGAAACAAGACTTGAACAAGGTCCATCCATTGTATTAGGGTAATGTTTTTTTAAGTGTTTGTAAACAGTCTTCCACTTTAGCAGTAATGGTGCACCCAAGGTACTGTAGAATTTCCTACATTCTGGATTTGACTGACTGCCTGCTTTTAATGTTGTTTCTTCTATCCTCAATTTTTTTTCCTACTACAAATAAGTAGTAGTTAGATCTAGAAGCTTGATTAGATTTGGACTTGAGGGCAGGGGGTCAAGAATGCTTCATAGGAAGTACTGGCTGCTTTCCTTTGCTTCACACAGAAAGCACCTGATGTCCGAATGCCTCTCCCTCTTCTTTGAGATAAGATTGGTCAATGGGTCAAATGCCATAAGCCTGCTCAATATGTTTAAAAGTTTCCCTTTTCCCCAACCTTTCACTTAAATGATTTTAGCATCTGTTAATGATTTTTGTGAAGATGACATTTAACTCAGAGACTGGAAATTTTAGGATGAGTCAGTCTGGTACAGAACTCAGTGTTCAAAATGAAGGACCAGTGTGCGCAAAGGCCCTGTTTTAGAAACAGAACAGGTCAGTGTGGACAAGGTGCATGGAGTGAGGTGTGGAGCAGTGCACGTTGGAAAGACTGGGAAGGTGCTGAGGGCCTGGGCTGTTTTAGAACAGTCCCAAGCAGTGGAGTGGGGTCTGGAAGGGCAGGATTGTTTGTTTTTTTAATCCTTCTGGCTGTAGTGTGGAGTTTGAATTGAAGTGGGGTTAGAGAGATAGTTACGGATCTACTGCACTGACACAGGCAAGAAATATTTTTTGATGTGGGGAGTTGGTCATGAAAATGAAGAGAAGGGGTGGTTTTGAAAGATTTTTAAGAGTTAAAATCCATAAAGTTTGATGTGATAATGGAGAAAGAGGGCGAGAGCAAGATGATGACTGAACTTTCTGTTTTGAGAAGTGAAAATGAAAGTTGCTCAGTTGTGTCCGACTTTTTGCAGCCCCATGGACTGTACAGTCCATGGAATTCTCCAGGCCAGAATATTGGAGTGGGTAGCCTTTCCCTTCTCCAGGGGATCTTCCCAACCCAGGGATCGAACCCAGGTCTCCTGTATTGCAGGCGACTTCTTTATCAGCTGAGCTGCAAGGGAAACCCCTGTTTTGAGAAACTGAATGTAAAATGATAAGCTTTAATCTTGGACAAGTTATTTGACTTCTTTAAGCCTCAGAAATAGAAGAAAACAACAGAATGGGAAACACTAGATAATCTCTTCAAGAAAATTAGAGATACCACGGGAACATTTCATGCAAAGATGGGCTCAATAAAGGACAGAAATGGTATGGATCTAACAGAAGCAGAAGATATTAAGAAGAGGTGGCAAGAATACACAGACGAACCGTACAAAAAAGATCTTCACAACCCAGATAATCATGATCACTTACCTAGAGCCAGACATCCTGGACTGTGAAGAAAAGGGGGCCTTAGGAAGCATTACTATAAACAAAGCTAGTGGAGGTGATGGGATTCCAGTTGAGCTATTTCAAATCCTAAAAGATGATGCTGTGAAAGTGCTGCACTCAATATGCCAGCAAATTTGGAAAACTCAGCAATGACCACAGGACTGGAAAAGGTCAGTTTTCATTCTAATCCCAAAGAAAGGCAGTGCCAAAGAATGCTCAAACTACCTCACAATTACACTCATCTCACACGCTAGTAAAGTAATGCTCAAAATTCTCCAAGCCAGACTTCAGCAGTATGTGAACCATGAACTTCCAGATGTTCAAGCTCATTTTAGAAAAGGCAGAGGAGCCAGAGATCAAATTGCCAACATCCACTGGATCATTGAAAAAGCAAGAGAGTTCCAGAAAAACATCTATTTCTGCTTTATTGACTATGCCAAAGCCTTTGACTGTGTGGATCACAGTAAACTGTGGAAAATTCTGAAAGAGATGGGAATACCAGACTACCTGACCTGCCTTTTGAGAAACCTGTATGCGGGTCAGGAAGCAACAGTTAGAACTGGACATGGAACAATAGACTGGTTCCAAATAGGAAAAGGAGTATGTCAAGGCTGTATATTGTCACCCTGCTTATTTAACTTATATGCAGAGTATATCATGAGAAACTCTGGGCTGGAGGAAGCACATGCTGGAATCAAGATTGCTGGGTGAAATATCAATAACCTCAGAGATGCAGATGATACCACCCTTATGGCAGAAAGTGAAAAAGAACTAAAAAGCCTCTCGAAGAAAGTGAAAGAGGAGAGTGAAAAGGTTGGCTTTAAAGCTCAACATTCAGAAAACTAAGATCATGGCATCCCATCACTTCATGGCAAATAGATGGGGAAACGGTGGCTGACTTTATTTTTGGGGGCTCCAAAATCACTGCAGATGTTGATTGCAGCCATGAAATTAAAAGACACTTACTTACTCCTTGGAATGAAAGTTATGACCAACCTAGACAGCATATTAAAGAGCAGAGACATTACTTTGTCAGCAAAGGTCCGTCTAGTCAAGGCTATGGTTTTTCCAGTGGTCAGGTATGGATGTGAGAGTTGGACTATAAAGAAAACTGAGTGCCGAAGAATTGATGCTTTTGAACTGTGTTGTTGGAGAAGACTCTTGAGAGTCCCTTGGACTGCAAGGAGATCCAGCCAGTCCATCCTAAAGGAGATCAGTCCTGGGTGTTCATTGGAAGGACTGATGCTGAAGCTGAAACTCCAATACTTTGGCCACCTGATGCAAAGAGCTGTCTCATTTGAAAAGACCCTGATGCTGGGAAGGATTGAGGGCAGGAGGAGAAGGGGATGACAGGATGAGATGGTTGGGTGGCATCACCGACTCAATGGGCATGGGTTTAGGTAGACTCCAGGAGTTTGTGATGGACAGGGAGGCCTGGTGTGCTGTGGTTCATGGGGTTGCAAAGAGTCGGACACGACTGAGTGACTGAACTGAACTGAAGCCTCAGTTTTCTCTTTTAAGGAGCAAGTAACATACCTAACTCTGTTGCACTCAAAAGAGATTCCGGGTGGGAAAGGAAAAAGATCTTGCTTTGGGTTCAAAGCCCATCAGCTGAATTCATTTCTCATATATGTCCTTGAATAGTGCCATTGCTCAAGGTATTTTTCTCTCTTCTATTCTTTCCAGTATTCTCCCATTTTAAAATCCTTCCACTGCTGTCTATTCCCTCTCATTCCTCCTCTGTGTAGTCAAAAGTAATTTGTCCTGCTCACAACTTCTCTGACCCTTAAATCAGTATCTTATTTTTATTTTTTTTAACTGAGGCTCTTTTATAATTCATGATTTCAGTTAACTCATGTATGACAAACAGTACATAGTAAAAGCAATATAATAGGAAGTGATAGTAAGATTTCATAATCAACTGTTACATGCTGTTATGGATCTAAGCACTTTGTAAACTCCAGTTTTTTGTGGTTTTTTTTGAATAATAATTATCAAAGATATAATTGTACAATATTGAGACATATAGAACAAAATACAATTACTAGAGGACAGTTGCTCTACAGTATTGTGTTGGCCTCTACCATATGTCCTATCCCTCCTGAACCCTCCTCCTGTCTCCCTCTCCAGTATCTCTTTAATGGCACAACACTTTCTGCCAGATGTTAAACCCTTGTTGAGGCTTAAATTCTTCAGAACTGCTAAGTAGTCAAGTCCTGTTCCTGCTAAGTTGCTCAACTAGCCTGACTGCTGGCTCTGTTCTCCCAAGTTGTCTCTAGAGGCACTATAAAAGGAAAAGACTGAGAAACAAGCGGGTGATGTGGGCTTTTTTGAATTGTCAGGTGGGTGGGAGTAGGGGGTGGCTGGGTGTTTGGCCTTAGACAGGAGTCAGCCAGGCGTGGCTGTAGGAGAATAAAACCAGGGGAGAAGAGAACTATTGGAATGCTGCCCTAGTTTCTTCCCTGCCTCATTACCTTGGAATTACCTTTTTTCACACTTGCTATGACTCAGCTCTGGTCTAGCTCTCCTCAGAAGTAAATCAGGGCATAACAGAAGCCTATACTTGGGAGGGACTGAGAAAAAAAAAGTGGTGACTGAGTTTAGACAGTCCATTCTCTGTCCTTTACCTCCTTATTTCTTGTTCAGTTGCCTAGTCCTGTCCAACCCTTTGCAACCCCATAGACTGCAACATACCAGGCCTCCCTGTTCCTCACCATCTCACAAAGTTTGCCGAAGTTCATGTCCATTGCATCAGTGATGCCATCCAGCCATCTCATCCTCTGATGCCCTCTTCTCCTCCTGCCCTCAATCTTTCCTAGCATGAGGAACTTTTTCAGTGAGCTGGCTGTTTGTGTCAGATGACCAAAATACTGGAGCATTAGTTTCAGCATCAGTCCTTCCGACGAGTATTTAGGGTTGATTTCCCTTAAGATTGACTGGTTTGATCTCCTTGCTGTCCAAGGGACTCTCAGGAGTCTTCTCCAGCACCACAGTTCAAAGGCATCAATCTTTGGTGTTCTGCCTTCTTTACTGTCCAGCTCTCACAACTGTACATGCCCACTGGGAAGACCATAGCCTTGACTGTGTGAACGTTTGTTGGCAGAGTAAAATCTCTGCTTTTCAACACACTCTCTAGGTTTGTCATAGCTTTCCTGCCAAGGAGCAATCGTCTTCTCATCTCATGGCTGCAGTCACCATCTGCCATGATTTTGGAGCCCAAGAAGAGAAAATCTGTCACTACTTCCCCTTCTATTTGCGATAAAGTGATGGGGCCAGACACCATGATCTTAGTTTTTTAATATTTAGTTTTAAGCTGGCTCTTTCACTCTCCTCCTTCACCCTCATCAAGAGTTTCTTTAGTGCCTCTTTGCTTTCTGCCATTAGAGTGGTGTCATCTGCATATCTGAGGTTGTTTTTGTTTCTCCTGCCTGTCTTGATTCCAGCTTGTAACTCTTCCAGCCTAGCATTTCTCATGATGTGCTCAGTGTATAGGTTAAACAAATAGAGTGACAGCAGACAACCCTGTTGTACTCCTTTACAATTTGGAACCAGTCAGTTGTTCCATACAGGATTCTGTTTCTTCTTGACCCTCATACAGGTTTCTCAGGAGACAGGTAAAATGGTCTGGTATTCCCATCTCTTTAAGAGTTTTCCACAGTTTGTTATGATCCACACAGTCAAAGGCTTTAGTGTAGTTGATGAAACAGAGGTAGACATTTTTCTGCAATTCCCTTGCTTTCTCTGTGATCCAGCGAATGTTGGCAATTTGATCTCTGGTTCCTCTTCCTTTTCTAAACCCAGCTTGGACATCTGGAAGTTCTTGGTTCTCATAATGCTGAAGGTTAACATGCAAGATTTTAAGCATGACCTTACTAGCATGGGAGATGAGTGCAATTGTCTGATGGTTAGCCATTCTTTAGGACTACCCTTCTTGGAAATTGGGATGAGGATTGACCATTTCCAATCCTGTGGCTACTGCTAAGTCTTCCAGATTTGCTGATGTATTGAATGCAGCACCTTGATGGCATTATCCTTTAGGGTTTTGAATAGCTCTGTTGGAATTCCATTGCATCCACTAACTTTATTAACAGCAATGCTTAATTCTTAGGTCTCCCCAAATCCCTGTCATAATGCTGTATCTCTCTGGGGAACAAAAGACGACTCCTTGGTTGAGCAGTGATTGTATGGGGTGGAGAGTAATTGTGGTTTTCTGGTGCTTGGGATTTCCTGCTTTAGTGCTTATTTCCTCCCTTACTCAGCTTACTGTGACTGATATTGAGTGGAATTTGGTCTTCTCTCTAATGCTTCACCTATTAGAATAGCTACTGTCCTCTAGGGAAAAAGAATGTTGAAGAGCACAGGTATTTCAAGAGGAGAACAATGTATAGGTTTCTTTGGAACAGAAATAATAGAAGAGATAGATCAAGGGTTTAAAGTTAGATAATCAGTCTGAAAGAAATAGGGTTGATATTAGCAACTTGAAACAAGAATAAGCAGAGGCTGAGAGAACCAAGCAGAAATAGTGGGCTTGAAAATACAGTGGTTGAAACATAGAACAGCACATCAAATGGGTGGAATAATGGAATGGATACAATTAGATGAATTAGAATTCTAGAGTGAGGAGATCTCCCAGAACAAAGGGGAAAAAGACAAAAAAAAAAAAAAAAAATATATATATATATATATATATATATATATATATATGAAAAGCTAAAAGATAAGGAGAATAGATATAGAGATATATGTGAATAATAGGCCTCTTAGAGAAAATAAATGAAAAGGAGGAAGTATTGAAGAAATAATGGAAAAAATAGTTCTCTTAAAATTACAAAGGAAAAACAAAGTCCCTAGATGGAAAGGTTTCTTAGAGTGGTAAATATGAGAGGTCCAGAAAAACTCATTTCTTGGGCTTCCCAGATGGCTCAGTGGTTAAGAATCCGCCTGCAATGCAAGAGATGCAGGTTTGATCCCTAAGTTGGGAAAATCTCCTGGAGAAGGAAAGGGCAACCCACTCTGGTATTCTTGGCTGGAACATCCCATGGGCAGAGGAGCCTGGCAGGTCCAGCCATGGGGTCGCCAGGAGTTGGACATGACTTAGCGACTGAACACCAGGAGCATTATAGTGAAATTTAAGAGTATAACAGCTAAAGAAAATTGTAGAAGCCTCAGAGAGGAAGAACAGATCACACATATAAAGAAGCAAAAATTGAATTGACATTAACATTTTGAACAGCATCAATAAATGGAAAAAGACAAAAGTTTCTTTAGGTTTTATAGGGAAACTAGAGTTTTATACCTAACCAGATTTAAATAGAACGGCATGATACAGGTATATTCAGGTGTATAAGGTATTGGAAGCCTTGCCACCTAAAGACCCACATTGATAACAGCTCTAGATAAGTACTGAGTGATGCAAATCCAGAAAATGTTACAGGAGATACATGAAGTAAAGGTGATTAGATATCTTGGTGTCATTTATTGTGGTAAAGGCTAAAGCAAAAGAAAAAAAGGGAGAAGAGAGTGGGAGAGGGAAGGAGAAAAGGAAAAATCAAGAGAGAGAAAAATAGTTCTGTTCCAGAATTTAAAGTCCAAATGATACTGTGCTTAAGTTCATATCTTACTAGCAGGAAGACAGAGATGCAATTTCAAGAAAGGTAATAACATATTAAAAGGAAGAATAGGACAAATTGCAATGCTGAATTAAGATGGTAGAGACAGATTTATATTTATCAATTACAGTAAATGGACTTGATTCACCAGTTAAAGATAAAAATCATGACATAGTGATAATCACTATATATTAAGAATGCACCAAGAGATATAGCAGTTTAAAGTGTGAGTGCCTCAAGTTAAAAATCCTTAAAATAGGACTCCACTGGTGATCCACTGCTTAAGAATCTGCTTGCCATTGCAGGGGACCCGGGTTCAACCCCTTGTCCTAGAAGTTTCCACATGCGGCAGGGCAACTAAACCTGTGCACCAGAACTGCTGAGCCCATGCTCTTGAGCCTGAGAGCTGCAGCTGCTGAAGCCTGCATGCCTAGAGCTTGTGCTCTGCAACAAGAGAAGCCACTGCAGTGAGAAGAGAAGTGTGCGTCACAGCAAAGAAGAGAAAGCCCATGCACAGTAAAGAAGACCCAGCACAGCAAAGAAAACCCAGCGCGGCCAAAAAAGTAAAGTAAATAATTTTTTAAAATCCTTGCAGTAGGTGAAGTAAAATTGGTAGAACTACTCTGGGATCAGTGGACAAATTCACCATCATGATGGGAGAATTCATTTTATGTCTCTTAATTGTAGGTCACACCTAGACAGTGTGTTAAAAAGCAGACACATCACCTTGCCAACAGAGGTCCATATACTCAAGGCTCTCTATGGTCTTTTCAGTAGTCATGGATGAATGTGAGAGTTGGACTTTAAAGAAGGTTTAGCGCTGAAGAATTGATGCTTCTGAACTGTGGTGCTGGAGAAGACTCTTGAGACTCCCGTGGACAGCAAGGAAATCAAACCAGTCAATCTTAAAGGAAATCAACCCTGAATATTCATTGGTGCTGAAGCTCTAATACTTTGGTCCCTTGATTCGAAGAGCCAACTCGTTGGAAAAGACCCTGATGCTGGGAAAGATTGAAGGTGGGAGAGGAAGGGGGCGACAGAGGATGAGATGGTTGGATGGCATCACCGACTCAATGGACATGAGTTTGAGCAAGCTCCAGGAGATGGTGAAGCACAGGGAAGCCTGTCACACTGCAGTTCATGAGGTCACAGAGTCAGAGACAGCTTAGTGACTGAACAACAACAAAGTGTCTAATTTATGGTATCAGGAAATAACAGTAATTTTTTTTTTAAGTTGGAGAGGTAATAAGATATAGTAAACAATATCACAAATGGAAAGAAGGATGCATCTATACATTGGATAGAGGTTAAAAGAATACTATCAACTGTATGCCAGCAATTTTGAAGATTTAGACAATGGAAGAAGAAAAAAGCTTGAATAATATTTATTAAGCTCAAGCAGCGATTAAAAATTTTCCCAGAAAGGAAACACTGGGTTTTATAAGTTTTGTAGGTGAGGCTTTCAAAGACTAGAACATCCGAGTTTTATAGAATTATTTTTCAGACTGTAGACAAATAGGGACTAAACAATTTATTCTGTTAGGCCAGCTAACCCTGACATTCAAATAAGACACAATGGAAAACAGATTTATTTCATAGAGACTTTACAACCTAACCAAAGTGTTAGGAAATCAAAGCCAATAGTTTTCAAAAAGAATAATATCCAAAACCAAGTTGGATTGATCTCAGATGAGCAGGAATTTAATATTAGAAAATCCATAAATGAAATTCAAAATTTTATCACATTAATAAAAGATGAAAAAAATCATGGTCATTTCAATAGATAAAGAAAAAGCATTTCCTAAATCACTCTTCCATGATATATTCTTTTTTAAAAAAATTTTATTGAAGTATAGTTGATTTACAGTGTCGTGTTTTAGTTATCCAACACAGTGATTCAGTTTTACATATATCTGTAAATATAGATAGATACACACATATATATTCTTTTTCAAATTCCTTTCCCTTACAGGTTATTACAAAATACTGAGTATGGTTCTGTGTGTTATATGTAGGTTGTTGTTGGTTATCTGTTTTGTATATAGTAGCATGTTTGCCCTTGATATATTCTTCGGTTCAGTCGCTCAGTAGTGTCTGACTCTTTGCAACCCCATGGACTGCAGCACGCCAAGCTTCCCTGTCCGTCACTGGAGCTGGCTCAGACTTATATCCATCGAGTTGGTGATGCCATCCAACCATCTCATCCTCTGTCATCCCCTTCTGCTTTCGATCTTTCCCAGCATCAGAGTCTTTTCTAATGATCAGTTCTTGGCATCAGGTGGCCAAAGTATTGGAGCTTCAGCTTTGCATCAGTCCTTCCAATGAATATTCAGGACTGATTTCATTTAGGATTGACTGGTTTGATCTCCTTGCAGTCCAAAGGACTCTAAAGAGTCTTCTCCAGCACCACAGCTCGAATGCATCACTTCTTCCACGCTCAGCTTTCTTTATGGTCCAACTCTCACATTTGTCCATGAGTACAGGAAAAAACCATAGCTTTGACTAGATGGACCTTTGTTGGCAAAGTAATGTCTCTGCTTTTTAATATTCTATCTAGGTTGGTCATAGGTTTTCTTCCAGAGAGCACACGTCTTTTAATTTCATGACTGCAGTCACCATCTGCAGTGATTTTGGAATCCAAGAAAATGAAGTCTGTCACTGTCTCCATTGTTTCCCCATCAATTTGCCATGAAGTGATGGGACCAGATGCCATGATCTTAGTTTTTTGAATGTTGCGTTTTAAGCCGGCTTTTTCACTCTCCTCTTTCACTATCATCAAGCAGTTCTTTAGTTGTTCTTCACTTTCTGCTGTCATCTGCATGCCTGAGGTTATTGATATTTCTCCCAGCAATCTTGATTCAATGAGGAAGAAAAGGAACCTTCTGAAGCCAGTAAGGTATAACTATTAGAAAAAAATAGAGAAAACATGTTATATAGGGAAGCATTAGAAACACTCCCTTTAAAATCAGAGACAGAGATGCTTGATACGGTGTGTATTCAGTATTGTATCGCCAGTCCTAAGCAGTAATGTAAGACAAGTAGAAGGAATTAGAGGCACAAGAATTGGAAAAGAGGAATGAAATTTTTATTCGCAGGTGATATGGTCATTTACATAGAAAACAGAAGGATCTATAGACAAAATTATGAGTTTAGCAAGGTGACTGGATATAAGTTTATTGAAAGTCATTTGTATTTCTGTACATATGCAAAACCCACTAAAAAACAGTGAGAAGGCATCACAGTAGTATCAGAACACCAACTTAAGAAATCAGTCTAAAACAAATATGCCGGACCTCTAAAGGGAAAGTTGAAGACTTAATAAGAGATATTAAATAAAACCTTAATAAATAGAGGAATATGTCATATTAATGATTGGAAAACAACTTGAGCAGGGATTTTCATGGAGTTTGATGATGCTAAATTTTGTATGGAAGAGTTAAGGGCCAAGAATAGCTTGTCACTTCTAAAAAGGAATGGCAAAAAAAATAAAAAATAAAAAAATAAAAAATAAATAAAAAGGAATGGCAGGGGACTTGCCCTATAGGATAACAAGATTCATGATAAGATGTAAGGATTAGATGTGGAGTTGTATAGACAGAAAGATCATCTAGTAGACTAGAATAGAGAACTTGTGAACACCAGTATGTGTTGCTACATAGCAAAGGTGGCTGTCAATCAAGAAAGTATTCAGCAGATAGAACAGGAAAAAAAAATGGCCATCCATATATTGGTGAAAATGAAACCTTGAAGAGGCAGAGACCATTGACTGAAAAAGAGAAGATTGATAAATATAAATTTGAGTTCATTAAAATTAAGTTTTTGCCCATAAAAGTTTTTTTCCACCTAGAAAATGGAAAGGAAGTTAAAATTGGGAGAAGATATTTGCAGGACATTATATTGACAAAGGGTTAATATTAAAAATATACAAAGAACTATTGCAAATTGACAAAAAATCAATTAGAAAAGTGTGTAAAACACAACATTTCACAAAAGAGGAAATATACATGGCTGATAAATATGTGGAGATAACATCATTAGTGATCAGGTAACTAACTATAAACCAAACACCTGTTTGGGAAAATTCCTGTAATTACATATAATGTACTTCTTTTTTTGTAAGTTGAAAGCAACCAAACTAAAAATATGTATTTTTTAGGATTCCATTTTGATGCAGTGAAGTGCTTAAAAAGGAAGGAGAGAAAATCAAAATAGGATTCAGGATGAGTGTTGGGAGGAGGCAGGGGATGGTAGGAGAGAATCTTATGGTTAAGTGTGATTGTTGTCAGAATCATAGTTTGTGGATGTTTATTGCATTATTTAAAAAATCAGGTAAAAGTGGGCCAGGGCCTTTCTGTGTGGTCTCCAGTGGGGAGATGTGGTTCATTGGGGGCCGTTTTTGGAAACCATTCAAACTGTTACTAATATTTGTATTCACTGTGTTGCTCTACTGTGTATATAATTGACAATTTAGGCACTGGGGATATATTAGTGAACAAATAAATATACATTCCTTCCCACTTATAGCTTATGTCTTACATAATAAAAATTAAACTATATAATAGGTTGATAACAAGGACAGTGAAGAAGAGAGGAATAAATCAGGGAAGGAGATAGGGAATACTGGGAGGTTGGGAGTTGCAGTTTCAAAAATGTATTGTCTTTGGAAGGCCTCATTGATAAACTGACATTTAAGCAGAGACGAAAGGAAGAGGTTTAGGAGCCTGAGGGGCAAGGGTGGAGCAAGAAAACCTTTAGGAACTAAGGCAGTTCAGAGCTGGAAAGTTTGGTTAGTATAGTAATAATGGAAGTAGTGACACGTGATTTTATTTTGAAGATAGAGCTTCCGAATTGTGAAGGGTGAGAGAAAAAAGGAATCATGGATAGCTTCCAGCTCCCTGACCTGTGCAAGCACAGCCATTGGAGACTGGGATTGGTAGGTTCAGGGAGATGAGGGTTTTTTAAGAATAGGTTTGCAGTGCCACTTAAAAACTAGCTGCTTCAGGGCTTCCCTGGTAGTCCGTTGGTCATGAGCCTGCTTACAGTGCAGGGACACTGGTTTGATCCCTGGTCCAGGAAGATCCCACATGTTCCAGGACAGCTAAGACCATGGTGCCGCAACTGCTGAGCCCACATCCCGCAGCTGCTGAAACCTGTGTGCTCTGGAGCCTGCTCTGCAGCAAGAGCAGCCCTCATACTGCAGCTGGAGAGGAAACCCCAGTCCCTTCAACTAGAAAACCCTCAAGCAGCAGTGGAGACCCAGCATAGCCATAAATCCATTAAGGAAAGAAAAGCTAGCTGCTTTAAAATGACAAGTTGTATACCCTGTTTGACTTCCATTTTATAGCAAGGGAAGCTGATAGAAAGAGGGTTGAATTTAATTAATTTAGGATAGCACTAAAAAAAATTTAGTTTTGACCTCATTGGATCTTAGTTGTAGGATCTTATAATGTGTCGTGGGCTCTTTGTTGTGATGCGCAGGCTTGTGGTGCCTGGTCTCCAGAGCCCCACAGCGTGAGGGATCTTAGTTCCCTGACCCGGGATCAAACCCGTGTCCCCTGTGTTGGAAGGCAGGTTCTTAACCTCTGGACCACCAGGGAAGTCCTGAGGGTTGAATTTATACTTTGTTGTCTTTAATAAGTCTTTTCAGAAGAGTGAGGAGTCTTGTTACCTGCAAATCAGACTCTGTTGATTTTATTTTATTTATAAATTTCACTGACTTTTATCAGCTTTTTACTAGAAAAAGTTCTGAGGGTAAGCGCAAGTTTATTTAAAATTTTTTTCTTTCTCTATAGTTTTTTAATGGAAATCTGTTTAATTTTGACTGTGGTAGGTCTTCGTTGCTGTATGCAGGCTTTCTCTAGTGTGGCAGGTGGGCGCTCCGCTTTGTCGCAGTGTGTGGTGGCCTCTGTGTGGTGGTGAAGAGTGGGCTCTAGCCGTGCAGGCTTTAAGTGGTCGTAGCGCATGGGCTCCATAGTTGTAGCGCGTGGGCTTAGTTGCCCTGTGGCAGGTGGGATCTTCCTTGACCAGAAATTGAACCAGTGTTCCCTATATCACAAGGTGGATTCTTAACCACTGGACCATCAGGGAAACCCATATAGGGCTTTTGTTTTGTTTTGTTTTGTTTTAAAGGACAAGAGATAAAAGGTGAAAAATAATTAAACCTTACTTACTCTTTATTTCAATTCTTGTATCTCTCCTTTGATGTTGTTTGTCCACCTTGGTTTAACCCATTTTATAGGTATTTAGTTGCTATATGCTCTTTGGGCTTGGCACATTTTAAAAGCTGTTTTAACTGATACTGAATATTTTGTCTCTCACTTTCCTGTGGTCTCTTGCCAAGACATGTTTGAACATGTTGCAGAGGTTTTCCTAGGCATGGTCTTGAAATCTTAAACCTGTTACTTAATCTTGGTAATTCCCTCAGCCCTGCATCTGTCTCCTAGGGGGTGTGTCCAAAAGAGGAGGAGATACTAGAGAACTGTGTGATCTACAGGGGAGGTATTGATTGTAAGTTTCACTTTCAGCTAAAATTGTACTCATCGTCATCAGTGTAGAGGTTGGAACATGCCTGAACCGATTTCTCTTGCAGACTTCACTCGAGGGAAGTACAGATGGTTTTTACTCTTAATTACGCTCTTCCATTTTTTTTCAGAATCAACTAGAAAGTGATCAGAACTGCAGCACTTGGCTAGGGTGCTCTGATATATGTGTCTTTTTTTACTTCTACTTGCTGCTTTTTTTTTTGTATATCCTGAAGAGAATTTTCTACTTTAGAAGATACTTTATAATTTTTTTATCCCCCCGCTTACACTTAACAGCAGACTTCACATCACTTCACTGCCAAAATGACATCATTTTCCACCTCTGCCCAGTGTTCAGCATCTGACAGTGCTTGCAGGATCTCTCCAGAACAAACCAATCAGGTAAATTATTTTTAGGCATTCCTGTTTTTCTTCAAGTTTTTGAATAGATTGGGGCATGTCTCTGACTTCATTGACTAGGATTTTATGTAGAGCAGAGAAGATTACTTTTTAAATGTCATAAATAGCATCAGTGCTCATAAATTTGAATTGATCATTGGTTAAATAAATATTTAAAGGTTTCAGATTGCTCAAAATGGCACATTTTAAACACCACCCTGTTTTAGGATATGACTGGCTAGTGGAGAATTTGGGGCCAAGTTATATGTTTGTCTTCTTTCTCACTTCATTGTAGCTAGTCTGTTTTCTTTAAAAATCACTTTTAAATTGTAAATATAGCAAGTGTATTCTTATTGAAAAATTCAAACTTTTATCACATATTTATCTGTAGAGATTCCTGTGACCATCTCCTCCCTTCTTCCCTCAAAGTTCTCTCCCCCTAAGATAACACTATTATCAGTTTGGTGTATCTTGTTCCAGATCTTTTCCTTTAACATGAAAATACGTAATTTTGTTTATGATTTTATATATATTGCACCATATATAAGTATTATGTATAAGTTTATGATAAAGCTGGAATTTGGATTTGATAAGGGAAAATGTGGCTTATGTAATAAAGGGCTTTTTCTTAATTGACCATCTCTAGATGGAAACAGGGGAAGACCTCAAACCTTAAACAAAAATAAATTCCAGAGAGATAGATTTCAATGTAAAAAGTGAAATGATAAAAAATATTAGAAGGAAATTTAGGAGATGTTGTAAAACTTTAGAATAAGAGCAACTTTAAGACAAAACCAAAGAGGCTGTAAGAGGAAGAGAGAGACAAATTCGATCACATAAACTGAAAAAAGTTAAATTGTTGGACTAAAGACATACTCCACAATCAGACTCAGGAGATGGCAAAGTCACTGTTCCTTGTATGTATATACCACACCTTATTTATCCATTCATCTATCAGTGGTGTTTAGGTTGTTTCCATATTTTGGCTATTATGAATAATGCTGCTATGAACAGTGGCATACAGATATTTACTTGAGTCCCTGCTTTCAGTTCTTTTGGATATACACCTAGAAGTGGAACTGCTGGGTCATACGGTAATTCTATGTTTAACTTTTTGAGTAACTGCCAAACTGTTTCACAGTTGCTGCACCATTTTACATTCCCATTAGCAGTGCATAAGGGTTCCAGTTTCCTTATATCCTCTCCAACACTTTTGTTATAGCCATCCTAGTGGGTATGAACATGCTGTCTTTTAAAAATGTGATTTTTCAGAAAATTAGCAAGTAATAGTCTGATCATCTGTAGTTACTAGATGCTAAATTAGTCTGCCAGGGTTTGTTAAAAAAAAAAAGAAGTTTAAGGTTTGATTTTCCCTTGGATTTCAGAGACCACTCTGATTGAAATGTAAATAGCAGGTTTATTTTATGTTTATATCAGGTACGACCAAAACTGCCTCTTTTGAAGATTTTGCAAGCAGCAGGTGCACAAGGTGAAATGTTCACTGTTAAAGAGGTAAGCTGGGACTTCCCTAGTGGTCCAGTGGTTAAGACTTTGGCTTCCAGTGCAGAGGGTGTGGTCAGATACTCTTCTGAGGACTGAGTTATGTTAAATACTTATGCATTTAAATAACTTAGTTTCTAATTTTTTTTTTTAAACAAAAATTCTTTAAGTGGAAAAAACTCTATTGAAACATTAGTCTCTCTGAACTGCTTGGATTTAGTAGAGTAAATATCTAACCCTTCTTAAACAGAGGGAAGGAACAAATTATCAAGCTTTTTTTGACTTTTCATAAAAGCTTATCAGGGCTTTCCAGGTGGTACAGTGGTAAAGAATCTGCCTGCTAATGCAGGAGACACAAGAGATGTGGATTCGATCCCTGGGTTGGGAAGATCCCCTGGAGGAGAAAATAACAACCCACTCCAGAATTCTTGTCTGGAAAATTCTATGGACAGAGGAGCCTGGCAGGCTACAGTCGATGGAGTTGCAAAGAGTTGGACACAACTGAGCACACACACAAAACAGCTAGCACCTATTAGCAATGCTGTATTCCTGAGTCATTCTACCTCTTTAGGAAGCAAATCTGGAGGCATTTCAGTTTTTCTAGAATACTCGTATTTCCATTGTCATTTTAAATTAAGTGTATCATTTTGGACTTTATATTTAAAATTCTGATAAAACTTTTTTCCAAACTCTTATTAAAATGTGGATTTTTATATCAATAAAGTTGTTATAATGCATTATGCAGTCTCCTTCAGTAGCATGGCAGAGTTTGCCTGAGTTAAGACAGAATTAAGTATATATTGTTTCAGGAAACTGTTTTATGGGGGAAAAGTTGGGCAGTCAGTTTACACAATAAGCTCTTTATTGTGAATCTTGACACTATTTGGTACATAAAGAGGAATTTTCTCATTTTTACTTTTAAATACTAGTTATCATATGTGCATTGAGGCAGTATAGTATAATGAGAATGGTAGTATGTACAAATTCAGAGTAGTGTTTTTAAAGATCTTATTTTGTATACATAGAGTGGATTTATTTTTTTCTGGAAGTTGGATAGACATAAATGTAAAACTTCCTTTTCCTTACAGTAGACGTTCTTTCTCATCTTACTTTTCTCTAGATATTCGATTAGATATGAGAGCTCTGTTAATACTGGGATGCGTTGCCTGGGATGGAGGAGAGCCTGAGAGCATCGTTACTCCAGTAAAATAGAAACAGTATAGGGAAAAGTTTTGTGCAAATATCTAATAATTCTTGGGAAGTCAGGGACTAAAGATAAAAATTACTGCTTTGATCTGTTTTGTGGTCTGTGATAAAATTCTTAACTGTCATCAAGTGAAATTAACTATTAAGCAATTTTAAAAAAAGGATTTTATGGGTGGCACAGTGGTAAAGAATCTGCCTGCCATTGCAGAAGGTGCAAGAGATGCTGGTTCGAGCCCTGGGTCGGGAAGATCCCCTGGAGTAGGAAATGACAACCCACTCCAGTATTCTTGCCTGGAGAATTCTATGGACAGAGGGACCTAGTAGACTATAGTCCATGGGATCTCAAAGAGTCAGACACAACTGAGCACACGCTCACACACACACTACCCACACACAGTTTTTTAAAAAATCTACTACCTGGAGGAAACATTTGGAAAATTAGATAATTAAAAATTTTTGAATCACTGACTTCTGTGTCTTCCCTTCCATTTCGTTAAGTCTGTGAAAAGGTCAGATAGCCTAAATTTTTCTTTGCTAAACACTTAAATTGTTTTATGCCCTTATAGTGCTGATGTCTTATTAACCATTGTACTTCAGTTTGCCAGAAAGATTTAACTGAACACACATCAAAGTCTGTGGTAGTTGTGTGCTCCAGAGTTGGAAAACATTTTTATGATCCAGGCAGATTTAAAGTTTATTACTTCTAGTAATAGAACAGATCCCTTTATTTGGACTGGTGAGAACATTTTTAAGGGGATACCTGGTAAATTCACCACTTTTCCTCATTATCAGACTGGTATATTTCTGTTCTTAAAAGTAAGGGTCTCTTAGTGTCCAGAATAATAGTAAGTAGATGAACATAGTAATTGGGGGCAACTCTCCTGTTGTAGGACCCCTTACATAAGTACTGATAGTCATATTCAAAATGTGTTATCTCTTTCTCTAGCAAACAAACTTATCTCCTCATTTAATTTGTATTTTGGGCCGCAGCTAGACAAATCTCTTCATGGTATTTTATTCCCATGTAGGTTATGCATTATCTAGGCCAGTATATAATGGTGAAGCAGCTTTATGATCAGCAGGAGCAGCATATGGTATATTGTGGTGGAGATCTTTTGGGAGAACTACTGGGTCGTCAGAGCTTCTCTGTGAAAGATCCAAGGTAAAAACTAAGCGTTTGTTTATCTTTTGGGGTGCTTACACCTAACCACTTAATCCCCATGGTTATTAATATTTATTTAATCCTTTAGTCCACAAGTTATTTGTTGGGCCTGCATATATCAGGTGACTGTGAGGTACTGGAAACATAATAGTGAGCAACAGTGTCTAATTTTATGGAGTTTAATGAGTAGTGAGACAGTAAACACTGTTCCTCATCTTAATTGAATTGTCACATCAATACATAGTAAAATTATATATGGTAAGTGTTACATAAAAGAGGTACATGAGACTATTGGGGATGGGATTCAGGGTCTTGGGGTTGAAAGGTTCCTTGAGGAAGTGATATTTGAGTTGAGAGCTGGATGATTAAAAACTCAGGGGAGCCTGTTGAAGGAGAGCTTCTGGCAGATTGAACATCGTATATAAAGGCTTAGGTAGGAGGGAGCTTGATGTGACTAGGTTAGATTTTGTGAAGCATTGTTATAGCGAGGAAGAATGAGCTGAAATGTAGAATTGCTGGGCAGTTTAAGGTTAGTGATGGGCTTCATAAGAATCACACTAGAGCTATTCTGACCTGTTGCGTGGCATTTTCCAGCTGCATGGGGTACTTGGTTATTCACTTAGACAATCAGGAGCTAATTCGCAGTTGAGAAGTCAGTGTTCTCTTTCTCTCTCTATAGCTTTGTGATCAGTTTTTCTAAGACTCCCTTCCAATAAAATGTAAAACAACCTTTAGAAGGAAGGAGCAGTCTTAAAGGAAATCTCCCCAGTTGGGTTACTGTTAGCTTATGAAATAAAATGTAAAATTTTTTTATGAGGGCAGAGTAATACAAAGGCTTGGGTACTAACATGCTGATACTTAATAATTTTAAAAAATGTATTCTGGGGGAAAAATTCTGCCTCTTTATATGTTATAGAGAATGTTGGGACATAGCATATGAAAAATATATTTAACATATTAATGGAAAACCATGTGATTATTAATTTTTTATTTTATCTCTTTTACAGCCCTCTCTATGATATGCTAAGAAAGAATCTTGTCACACTAGCTACTGCTACTACAGGTACGTCACATCATATTTCTTCAGTCCTTATCACAGTTTTAACTTTAAGGGGGCAAATCATGGGTAAACAGGGAGGATTTAGATGGAAATTGAATGCTGTCTTTCCATGACTTGGGGGGGATGGCTGTCACACAAAATGTTGCTACTACTTATTTGACTTTTCATTGTAAACATTTTCAAATATACTAAAAATAGAGATTAGCATAAGTAAAGCCCACCTCTTAGACTTAGTAATTGTTAATGTTCTGTCGTATTTGCTTCATCTACATGGGCTTTAAAAGAATTAATAGTAATAAACAAAATAGTAACTCCATAACATTACCCAGCAGCCAGTTCATGTATGTTAACTCCAGTTATTTCAGAAATATCTTTTACATTTGGCTTATTCAAATCAGTATCCAAACAAAGTCCACACTTTGCTTTTGGTTGATATGTCTTGCTAAGTATTTTTAATCTATAAAACTTAACCTTCTTTTCATTATATTATTTATTTGTTGAAGAAATGGATCATTTCATTTGTCTTATAAATTTCCCACATTCTAATTTTCAGATTGTGTCCTTGTGATATTGTTTAACATGTTTCTCTGTCTTCTATTTCTGGTGAACAAATAGTGTGTGGATAGATTCAAGGTTAAATTTTTTGCCAAGATTTCATAGGTAGTGCTTCATACATCTATTGCATCACATCAGAGCCATGTAAGGTCTATGTGTCCCTTTTTCAGTGGTGTTGATATTTTGTGGGCTTTATGTAGTGTTACCCTGACTCATCTGTTATAAAGGCCCCCCTCCCCTGCCCCCAAAGAACCTTTTTTCCTAAAGGTTTTAGTTTTCTGTTATTTGAATGTCAATTCGCCTGACCTTTTGCTTGATTCCACATATTTTAAATACTTCCCTTTGAGTTTAATTTATTAGTATTGTGCAGGAAACTGGCTGTTTTGGGGTCTGAAGTATGGTGTGTTAGAGATAAGTGAATAAACTGTATACAGCTCAAATATAACCCTCTCACTCATTTCCAAATAATGAAACTTTTTTCTTTCTCCCTTCCTACATGAAGCACTTTTGTGAGTTTCAGATTCGATTTTAGGTGACATTGTTCTTTGAAGAAAACCCAAGTTGGTAATAATCCCTTTAGATTGGCTATTTTTCAGTAGTTTACTGAAACAAACAGGTTGAAAAAAAATCCATTCCTAATTAAGATTTACTCTTTACAGTGAGAGCGAAGAGACTCTGCTCTCATACTGAAATGTAAGTTTGAACTTACATTGAATTTTGAAGCCTGTTGGTTTCACTGAGCCACTCACCCATCTATAAAGCTGTTTTAGAGGGAAGGCCTTGCAAATGATACGACACTTTTTTGAAATTCAGGCACTTGTGAAATAGTATGGTTTTCCTGGGATAGTCACTATTGTCTTGAAACACACAAGTAATTTTATGTTTACTGATCTATTCTTTCAGTAAAATTTGCTTTTTGATTGATCTGTTCTCTAAATATATAGAGTGAGCATAATTCTTACTTTTCTCTCATTTTCTTTCTTGTACTTCCTCATCAGAATTTAACATGCTGTATATTAAATGAACTCTCCTATAACAGACATTTCAATTTATCTTCACAACCCTATGAGGAAGGTCTGGAGATGAAGATACTGAGGATTTTTGAGTTTTGTTTTTGTTTTTTAAACAAAATGAGTAATTTGCCCAAGATGAGATGCCACTGATATGAGACCAGATGTTTGTGACTTCTGCCCTTGCTCTTTCCTTTATGCCACACATCGATGTCTCTTTAATCCCTGCTTTTAAAAAATTTGCCCCAACTAATTTTTTAACACATTTTCAAAAATCTGAACATTAAATCTCTAAAACATTCTTTGTTCTTTAATTTATCACTTTTTCACTTAACAAAAATGTTACAAAGATATTAAAAAGAGTTCCCAGATTCCCCAATGGTACTAACTTATATAACTGCAGTACAGTGATCAAAACCAGGAAATTGGCCCCAAAGTAATTTTGATTGGTTGTCTGTTTTGAACTTAAGCTTGCATTAGTGTTTGTGGTTGGCCATCTCTGTTGCTCTTCATAAGTTGGATTGCGTGTTTTTTATTTGAAAGGACAAATGAGAAAACTGCTTTCCCTATCAATTACATTATACCTTTGCAAATAAAGTAAACCTTTTATTTTGATGATTGAAGAAATGAAGGTGGTTCTTTATAAATCATTTCTCCAAATTTCCACATGTATTTGAATAAAATGAAATTTATATGACAAATTTTGTATTGAAATTTCCTTGTACATTGTAGTTTTCACTGATAATTTCTTTTTGCTTCTAATTGTTTTAGCCTAAGTAAGGTAGTATTTAGAATTAGAAATGACAGTAATCAAATTACTTTATTAAATGCTTCACTGCATTGTATGTTAATTGATCTTTAAAAACTGCTGTGCTCAGAAAATGCTGGCTCTTAAAACTTCTAGTATATTCATTTTATCTATAAAAATGCTTCTAGAAATAATGTTCTTTATAATTACAATTTTGAAAATATTTGCTCTGTGCCAAACAACTGATCTGTCAGACCAGTTGTAGGATCTGTATCCTTTCTCTGGAAGTCTTTATTGGATGAGGAATGACATTTTCTATAAAGTGTCTTATTTCTGGACGTAATAGTAGCTGATGAACCCAATCCATGATAGACTTATTTGAGTGCATATAGTTACGTATAGCCTTAGGTAAAGAGTGGTCCAAGGTTATTAAGTTTTCTGCATCTTTTCTTTTCCTGTAGCTAAATTTTCATCTTCTCTTCTGCTTGAAAAATTTGCAAGGCCTTGAAATACATTTTTCTCTGATTATCTAAGAAGTTCTCTCAGGTTATTCTTTCCTTCACTCCTTTTTGTTGGCCTTGAGAGGAACTTTATCTTCTTCCTCTTCCTTAGGAAATGTTTACAGGAACTGGGAAAAATAAGTCTTATTCATTAAAAAAAAGTATATACCTGGTGATAATAGTTTAAACTGTGAAATATCATTTACACTTAGAATGTAATTACATGAGGGAACTATTGTGTCATAAAGCAAACCTAGATTTTTTAGATTTCATAATCCTATATAGCTTTAACACTTGAAAATAAAAATTAAAAAGTCAAAAATTTTTTTATTGCTTAAAAAAGACAAATTTGGAACCACACCTATAGGAATTGATAAAATGTTCTCCATTATTCCATGCTTGGAATCACTGTCATATTAAATTTGAAAGCATCATATAGAAGAACATTTTTTATTCATTTTTCATTTTTCTTCAGATTATATTTTGGTAATATATTTTGAATAGAGCCTCTTTTGGTCTATGCCATTTTTATTAGTTTTAATTTTTTTACTTTCCTTTTGGATGAGAGCCTTGGCCAGTCAAAATTAGGGCTCGAGCCTGGCTTCAGGGTTGTTTGCTGAGGTCCTTTTGGTGTGGAAAGAACGGCTATTACCAGGGAAGGTTTTCCTTTTGTTTTACTTGCTATCCAGATGCTGCTCAGACTCTCGCTATCGCACAGGAGCACAGTATGGATATTCCAAGTCAAGACCAACCGAAGGTAAAATCACCACACGGTGACTTCTTTTGTTGTACAGAGTGGCCCCTTCTCTGTACCTATGATCTTGGACTCCCAAGGCCTTTCCTGAACGTGGTAAGAACTTAATAAGAAAGGCTCTTGGGAGTTCAAAGACTAGGGACAGAGCGAACCTTCTCTGTTCTGCCCATAACAGAGTTCCAGTCTCTGAATCTTTCTTTGGGATGTAGCACTTCCGATCTTTAGTTCTTCCAGTTGCATTTTCTTGGGGCTTGTGTGTGATGGTGTATGTATATAGGTGTTTGAGGAAATTGCTTTATTAGATTTTAACAGACTTGTTGCAAATAAGTTCATGTCAGGCCATTTCTTAAAGCTTCCCTAAACCTGCAAAAACTTTATGATCATCTTGGTATATGTTTTCTGCATTATGCCTAATTTTGTGTAGGCTAGAGGCTTTATATTGATAGCCTGTTTTTAACAGTAGATTTTGACCTTTTGTGCAGATTTTTTTCCCACAGTGGGTTGAGGAGAGGTTGCCTGTATTTGATGACTGTTATGAACTCCAGAGTTTCCTTTTCTGGTGCGTAACCCATTGTGTCGCACACTAACTGGTGAGCTGGAATGGAACTGCTACATCCCCTGGTCACAGTTGTTTCTGCTGCACTGATGGATGCATTTCCCTTCCTTTCAGCAAAGTGTAGAGGAAAGCCCCAGTTCCAGGAAAAGAACTGAAGAAGGCAATATTCCCACACTGCCTACCTCACAGTATAAATGCAGAAGTTCTAGAGCAGGTAAGTTTTGGTTTACAACTATGTAGACTTTTCTTTCTCTTTCTTCTTTTTTTGGTGTTGACTTTTAGAAATGGCATCTATCTGTATTAAGCGCTAGCAGTAATTAAGACCATTATATCGAGAACTCAAAAAAGTAATAATGCTGTTTCTTATGTGATGTAGCAGAGGTGTATGTCATACTTATTTTCACTCTTTTCTGAAAACCTTTTCTTTATCCTACTTACCACTGTTAACTTTGAAGAAGATGGTAGTTCTCTTTTAGCAATACATGGTGACTAGGATGGAGCAAGACCATATTTAGCTAGCATGCTAATAGAAGATAGCCATGTATTTGTCAGTTTCCCACCTGGTAACTCGGCTGCCTTGGCATTTAAATCTTGGCTCCCCTGTATATATTTGATCTGGTTAGAATTTTTATTTGTCTGCTTGAGGCAGAGGCTAACTTTCATATATTTTTGAAGTTTGGAAAGATGGTAAAATGGACCTAATGTCTCAGAGCCAAGAATGAGACATGAGAGACCTAGTAGTTCCTTTACCCTTGGATGGTCGTCATTAGATCTTTCCCATTCATATTAGATAGAGTACAGTCAGGTTAAGTGAGTTGATCAACATTTTGGAAGTTTTCCCCAAACCCTGCTTTATAAAATATTTCCTAAACTTTTTCCTGCAAAGATAATGTAAAGTCATAAATTTCTTAAAGATATTTTATGGCATGATGGTTTCTAGTGTAGGTACCTGACTCACATTTGCAGAAGTGGCAGGTTAGACCTCTGGCAACATCCCAGAAAATCATGATGCTGCAGTTGTTGTAAATGATAAAATTTAATCTGTTTATTATACTGGGTTGTTTTCTTCAAATTGCTTTGAATATAAGCTGAATTTTGGGCTATCTAGTTAGCTGGGAGCTTATTTCAGTCTGTATGGTACTAAGTGTGTAATTTTGTTTCTTTAAATAGAAGCCTTTGCTTATTTTCTACTCAAAGGCTGTTTAATATATAACAACAGTCGAGATGAGAAACTGTAGTTCATGATGTAAATTTTGAGAATTAATAGCTAAGTATTCTCAGGGATGTGTATCGGGAGAAAGTACAGAATTTTTACATGTGGAAAGAATGGCCTTTTTTTCATTCCCTTCAGAAGAAGTTATAGAGCTTGAATAGTTGAAGATAACTTTAATGTGATACCATCTCAGAATTAGGTTTCTCATAATTTCAGCAGTGAGTAAATAAAAGGTAGTTGAAGTTTCCCTGAGCACAGGTATACCTTTTAATAGTCAGGAACAACATAATTTGTAAGTAGATAAGGTAACTGTTCTGGCAGGGATCCATTTATTGCAGACATTTTTTCAACCGTATGTACCTTAGCACATTTAAACACCTTTAGTTGCCATTGGCATGCCTAGTCTATTAGGAAGAGGTAGAAAAGAGTAAGAAAGTACAACAAAAAAGATTGAACAGTGGGAAACAATGAAAAGAATTTCATGTGGTAGCAACAAACTTATGTTAGTAACTCCCTTGAGTATCATTTAGATGTACAACACAAGATCTTTTATTTAGAATATGTGGATCCTTAATGTGTCCTGGATTTGTAATATTTCTAGCTTTTAAATGTCTTAACTCCAAAAAAGCCTGTTGATCCAGAAAAGACATATATGTGTATTTATTTGGACAGCCTAGAGTTCAGTGTTTCATAATGGTTGTTACCTATTGAAACATGAATTATTGAGAAACGTCTGAAAATATGTGATACCAGTGAGACTGCCTTGACAACCTTGTGATTGCTCAATATGGTCTGTACCACCTAGTTTCTGTCTCAAGGGTTGGGCCACTATGCTATCACCATTTGCAGTCACAAATCAAGTCATCGTCCCGTATCATGTACTAGAGCAAGTCATTCCTTCGTTATTATAGTGGTTCAGTTCAGCTCAGTTCAGTCGCTCAGTCGTGTCCGACTCTTTGTGACCCCATGAATTGCAGCACGCCAGGCCTCCCTGTCCCTCACCAACTCCTGGAGTTTATTCAAACTCATGTCCATCGAGTCAGTGATGCCATCCAGCCATCTCATCCTCTGTCGTCCCCTTCTCCTCCTGCCCCCGATCCCTCCCAGCATCAGGGTCTTTTCCAGTGAGTCAACTCTTTGCATGAGGTGGCCAAAGTATTGGGAGTTTCAGCTTCAGCATCAGTCCTTCCAATGAACACCCAGGACTGATCTCCTTTAGGATGGACTGGTTGGATCTCCTTTCAGTCCAGGGGACTCTCAAGAGTCTTCTCCAATACTGCAGTTCAAAAGCATAAATTCTTCCTGGTAGGCATGTTTAAAATGCCACCAAGTGACCATTTAGAAATCCTTTTAGAACAATGTTATTGTTTGGACGCTTTCAGAGTTTATATTTCTTGATGAATGACCTCTAGTGTCATTACTTGATAATGAAATCTAAAAGGAGAGGAAGAAGATCTGGGCTCTGCAACTAATACAGGTATTTGATTTCTGATTGTTTCTTACTGGGAAGAGGATTTTCTTTTTACTTGCCTTATACAAGAAATTTTAAGTATTATGAAGAGAGTCTTAAGTGTTATATACATAGTTATCATCTTTTCCATTTGACTTTTGTAGATGAAGACTTGGTAGCAAATTTAACTCAAGAAGAGACGTCAAGACTGGACCTCGGGTTTGAGGAGTGGGATGTAGCTGGCTTGCCTTGGTGGTTTTTGGGAAACTTGAGAAATAACTATACACCTAGAAGTAATGGCTCAACTGATTTACAGACAAATCAGGTAAATTTCACATTTGAAGAGAAACTTTTTTTTCTTTTGATGGAGTGACATTCTTGATTATTCTTGAAACATACATTACCTTGTCTAAGAATTCCCATTCAGTGCTATGACTTTTCAGTACCATCTATATGCCTGTAATGCCCAAATCTGTATCTGCAGCCCTGACATCTCTCTTCAGTACCCAGCTTCCATATCTAACTGCCTACTCAACACTGGGTGATCTGACATTGTCCATGTTCAAAACAGAACTCCTGGGACTTCTCTGGTGGTCCATGGCTAAGATTCTGTGCCCTCAAGGCAGGGGGGCCGGGTTTGATCCCTGGTCAGAAAATCAGATCCCATACCCTAGAACTAACAGTTTGCATGCTGAAAGTAATGATCCTGTGTGCTGTAATTAAGACCTGGCGCAGCCAAATAAATAATTTTTTAAACCCCAAAAGAGAGCTTTTGATATTTTCCTTAAACATTTTTTATTTAATTGTCTATTTGGCTGCGCTGAGTCTTAGCTGCAGCACGTGGAAGCTTTAGTTGCAGCATGCAAACTCTAGTTGCCGCATGTGGGGTCTAGTTCCCTAACCAACGATCGAACCTGGGCCCCCTGCACTGGGAGCGCTGAGTCCCAGCCTCTGGACCACCAGGGAAGTCCCTCAGTTTGTTTTTTTTTAAACTAATATTCCTATTCAGTGTTTCCTTTTACTTACATCTACCTTCTACTCAGTTATTCTAGCCACGTATCCAGAGATTTCTCTCTTTTTTTTTTTTTATTCATAGTATCCAGAGATTTCATTGATTTCTTTCTCTGTCATATACCATATTCAGGTTGTCAACTCTTTTTCTAAAGCATACCTGAAATCTAACCACTTTTTATTACTTCCACAGTCTAATTCATCACCATTCTGCTCTTTTATATTCTCCATTGCGCTTCTTACTCTGTATTGTTGTATTTTGTTTATGTATCTATTGTCTGTTTGACCCCATTGAAGTATAAGTCCAGGGCTTTTAATTGACCACTCTTTTCTGTTGCTTTTATTGACCATTGTATTCTGTTGCTTAGTAACTAGTACCTGCTTCGTATCTGACACATAATAGGCACTATTTGTTCAGTAAATGAATGGACATATAGAAATAAAATAATAAGTTGTCTCAGGAATATTGTAGAAAAGCATCATGAAGTATACATAGATGAATGTGGAAACAGTTATATTTAAAGTTGTTTAAGAAAGAAGTGTTATATACCAGCTTTACTTCAATAAAAGAATTCAGAAAGAGGATAGAGGTTTATATTATCATCAGTATCTCTCATATTTCTTTAATAAACATCATTGACTTACAGGGAAGAACACATCACAATTAACAAAGTTTTTTAGGTCCTCAGATTTGCCACCTGTAAAAAGGAATGTAGGAGATGGGTTTTATTTAGTTGAGCAACTAAGAGTTTTTAGCTTTTAAGCACTTCATTGCTGTTTCTCTGGTGTTACTATTAAAATAGAAAATTCCTTGCCAAGTACTCTCATATCCACCCATTAGTCTATACGTAGTCGCTGCCAAGTAGATATTTGTTGAATGAATAGATATCTGTAGAAGAAAGGCTAGGCATTCTTTTGAGATGTATGAGGACATTGAGTCTTGGGTTCATCTACTTTGATTCAACTGGCAACCCACTCCAGTATTCTTGCCTGGAAAATCCCATGGATGGAGGAGCCTGATAGGCTGCAGTCCATGGGGTCGCAAAGAGTCGGACATGACTGAGCGACTTCACTTCACGTCACTTCACATAAACTCATGTTTATTTTTTTCTGCTAGGATATAGGTACTGCCATTGTTTCAGACACCACAGATGACTTGTGGTTTTTGAATGAATCAGTGTCAGAGCAATTCGGTGTTGGGATAAAAGTTGAAGCTGCTGATCCTGAACAAACAAGTGAAGAAGTAGGGAAAGTGAGAGACAAAAAGGTATGTTGTAGAAAAATTTCACATTGATTGTATTTATGTACATACAGTATAACTTGTTCAGATCGGTTAACCTGACAGTATGCTACTTTGTACAACAAATGACTCATATAATCTCCCCTTTTCATTTTTTAATACTTTATCCAGTTTTAAGATTTATATTAAGTTAACCATGCCTGTCTTAAAAATAGGATAGGACTTTGTGGATCACAGAAGTGAGGTTTTAATTTTTAGAATTTTAAAGTTTAGAAGACACTCCCCACATTTTCTCATGTAATCCTATTTTATTCTTATGAATGCCTTCCTAGATTTTCAAGATAAAACATTTCTATATTTAATAATTTATACCCTAATACTGTTTGGAGAAGGCAATGGCACCCCACTCCGTACTCTTGCCTAGAAAACCCCATGGACGGAGAAGCCTGTCCATGGGGTTGCACAGAGTAGGACATGACTGAAGTGACTTAGCAGCAGCAGCAGCAGCAATACTGTCTATTTAAATACATAAATTTGGGAATGCTCTCCCTTCTGAATGCTGAAGAGATAGTTGGTAACCCTTCTTGGTGCTTTTTGATCATTTATTCTACTGAAATGTCAGCTAGGTATGTACAGAATCATGTTTTCGGTGTCACATATAAGCTGTCTCATTTTTAAGTGCTAGTGATGGGGGAGGAATGTGAGTTTTAAACTGAAGCTCTGTACTTTCTGCTCTCAGGTAACAGCCTCATCTAAAATACAGAAACCTGGCTAATGAGATGTTTTTGCTTTCTCAGGTGGTTGACATGGGAAAAAATGATGATCTGGAGGACCCTGAATCCATAAGTGATGATACCGACACAGAAGTTACCTCTGAGGTATGAATGGCTAATGGGCTATTTGACACTACTCACGTCTTCAGATGCTAATGTTCCCGCAGTGCAATTGTGTTAAAGAGTGCCCTTTCTCCCCATTTCTGTCTCCTTTTCCTAGGTGTTAAGAGATGTTGGTTTCTTTATATCTTGTTAGATTTTTATTGGAATTTGAGAAGAGAAGGGGATGAGTTGATCTGATGCTTTCCCTGCCTTGGAAAGGGATGACTTAAATGCCTCTTTGTGTGCCTTTCTTCCTGCTTTCAAAACTCTTTGGAAATTATGCAGTGGCTACATAGATTTAAAGTAGTCCTACACTGCTTTTCCCGCTAAACACCTCTCTGTAGTCCCAAAGATAGACCTATAAGCTATCTGAAATTTTTTGTTAAGTATTATACTTTTGATGTTTTCTTAACTAGAAACAAATGGAAAATGTCCATTGTTTGTCCATTAAACAAATGGCTTAATGTCCATGGAGGTTTATATTAATGAAGGGTTGATAAATGAATTTTGAGTATTAAGCTGTTAGGTAATAGGTACGGATTTGTCATCAGTTGGCAACTCAGGTTTAGACTCACGTGAATGTCTTGCTTGTCTCTTTTCATGCTAGCTCCCCATTTGCTCTTTAGTACTTTCTTTGGCTAACTGATATGCGGGAAGAAAGATAGTGGAGTAAGTTTAAGGAGGGGGTTTTAACAGCCTGCTGCTTGGGGATATAAAAATCTTTCGTTGTCTCTACTGTTTATCCTGTCCCCCAACTCCCACCCCACCACTGCTGACCATTACGGTAATTCATTGCAAATTATTTGTCTGTGCATGGTTAAGTAATAGGGTGGGATATATTGGTCCATTAAGTGTTCTTGACCATAATATGATAGCAGAGATAAGTGTTTCCATCCTAATCAGATTTTTGAGGCACTTTGGGCCCAGAAAACCTGTTAAGCAAGTGGATTATATTTCATCAATTCAGAACTGCCATAGAACTTAATAAATCCTATTATTTTATGTACTACTAAAAAAGAAAAGTGATGCCAATTAGACTATGACACATCATCAATTATGAATTCCAAATCTTTATGAAGTTCCTTGCATATTTGTATTGCGTTTCAGATGAGATCTGAGGATCTTAAAACTGGCAAGACTGTTCTGAGGCTCTCTGGAGAAACATCCCAGTTTAACAAATGGTCATATCTCTGCCTCTCAGTATAGGCAGTTGAGTTGTGACTTCCTTTTCTTTTTTTTTGAGTTGTGATTTCTAAATTTGAAGTGCTTGACTTTTGTTCTGAAAGTACAGATCAGCATGTATCATACCATCGATCCTGTCAAAACCAGGCAATTACCCACTTTTAAATACACTTGACTTCTTCCAGGTAGCTACCTTTGAATTAAGCAAGGCATTTAAAATTCATTGTGCTCTGTTATCTCCTAATTTGAATATGGAGAAGTAGGAAAAAAAATTACCTGGCATTCAAGGACAGGAGCATTCATTTTTCAGAGTGTGATTTAGGCATACAATTGCCTACCTATTTCTGAGAGCAGTGAGAGAAGGAGTAAATGTAGTAGTTGTCAAATAATCATTTTAATTTTAGCTTCCGTTTTGACAAATTTTATCGCAGTTTTTAATTAGTAGGAAAGAATGACATCTTGAGTATTACCTTTGCTTCATTCTTTAGCCTCTTGCTCAGTAAAAGAGTAAGTTGTACAAAGAACTGCCTTTTTGTAAAAAGAAGGCAGTGGATAGAAGCGAACAATGCAAATTCCATGCAGACTAAATAGAAAGATAAAATAGTTTAACTTTCTTAAAGATAACTACATCACATTTGGCTTGAAATGGCGATTATGTCGCTATCATTGTAAAACATCTCAAGATGTTCTTACAGATAGCTGTAGACTTTGCTCAAGTTCTAGGCTAGAACTTGAGTGTCTGGTGTGAAATGCCTGGATTATTACTATCTTAGTGTGAGATGATGAAAATTTGGCCTACTCTCCCTTTTCCTCAGTATCATGTTTTCCACTGAGTGAGTATTAACTGGCTGCATTTGTCTTTGTAGGATGAGTGGCAGTGTACTGAGTGCAAGAAATTTAACTCTCCAAGCAAGAGGTACTGTTTTCGTTGCTGGGCCTTGAGGAAGGATTGGTACTCAGATTGTTCCAAGTTAACCCATTCTCTCTCCACATCTGCTATCACTGCCATACCTGAAAAGCAAGAAAGTGAAGGAATTGATGTCCCTGACTGCAGAAGAACTGTATCAGCTCCAGTTGTTAGACCTAAAGATATATACATAAAGGAAGAAAACTCTGAACATTTTGATCCTTGCAACTCGGTGGAATTCTTGGATTTGGCTCATAGTTCTGAAAGTCAAGAGACCATATCAAGCATGGTAGAACAATCAGATAACCTTTTTGAACAGAGAAAAGATACAGAAAACATGGAGGATTGCCAGAATCTTTTGAAGCCATGTAGTCTGTGTGAGAAAAGACCACGAGACGGAAACATCATTCACGGGAGGACAGGCCATCTTGTCACTTGTTTTCATTGTGCTAGAAGACTAAAGAAGGCTGGGGCTTCTTGTCCTATTTGCAAGAAAGAAATTCAGTTGGTTATTAAGGTTTTTGTAGCATAGCTGAATCGGTGAATTACAGACACATATTAACAGAGCTGGTCATGTGTCCAAATATCAGTATTGAGCATCTCTACGCAGGGTGACTCATTTCATACTTTCATTTATTCTTGTAAACTTTTATGTTCTAAGCCATTTTTACCTCTAAACTTATAGAATTTGAGAATAAGTTCTTTAGAATTATCAGTATGGAGACTATTAACATTAAAAGAGAAGTTAATCATTCTGTCTTCATAGATGAGGCTCTGGGAGGGAGCAGTACAAATAGAAATACATTCATTCTTTCATTTACCAAATTACCTGAAGTTGAATCATTTCTTTATTTAATTTAATTTCTTACTGTTCTTTTCTGGTAGGGAATGTTCTTGGGCATCAAAATCCAAGGTGACTGTTAGAAAGATATTAAAGCTATCAATGAAAAAACAAGTAATTAATGTATAAAGTAGATTATGTTGTGTGATTCAGAGAAACGATTATTTTTGTAAAGTGCCTAGAACAGTGATATCCAACATTTTTGCTAACATACCTCAAAAAACAATTTTGAAAAAGTACAACAACTTTTTGCACATTAAAACCTGAGGTGTAGTTAGCTGACAGTAAAGCCGGTAAAGGGCTCCCTCCTGCTGAGCTGTGGGCGTCTCATAGCAAGCAGTAGTGCCTGTCTGTCTCCTTTCCCAGGCAGCTCCTCCGTCGTCTCACGGCTCTTACCCTCAGCTAGTTTTCCTTTTGCACATGTTAAATTTGACTTCTAAATTTTTAAAATAAATTTAACTAATTAAAGAGGATGTATCATCCAATATATTGTAGATGTGCTTTAAAGATATTTTTGCCAAAACCTTGGAGCTGTAGATCTGGCTGGTTGAATTTATAGAAAAAGTCCTGTCATATAAACTGGCAAAGTCTATTCTCATTATAAAACTAATCAGCCAAATCAAACTTCATTTTCAGTCAAAATGTTTGACTTTATATTAACTTATTTTTTGGCCACACTGTACAGCATATGGGATCCCCGACCAGCAATCAAACCCGTGCCCCCTGCATCAGGAGCATGGAGTCTTACCATTGAACCGCCAGGGAAGACCCTGTTTGACTTCATTTTTAATCCAGTTACATGTATTACATACATCTGCGGCATAGCCTTCTCAGTCATAGTTCTAAGATAAGGCACAGAGGTTTTGACCAAAGCTTTCTGTGCTCTACTCTGCCCTCTTGGTCTCTCGGGAGCCTGCTCGGGGTTTTTGTATTTTTATTTGATGCCTCTAGAGGCTTTTTTAATGTTCTGAGGCAGTGCCCCATAAGATTCTAGGTGGGTGAGAGACAGCCTTTTGGGTGAGAAGTAGCCTGCCTTCTGAGAATAGGGAGTATGGCAGTTGTGAAAAGGAAAGTATTTAAAGATAACCCTGAAGAGGTTTTATCTGTGCATGTAAATATTAGGATAATACATATGGAAATTGAAGATCTTTAAGTTGCTTTCCTTATAGATATTCCTGTCTACTTTCCCTATGGAAAAAATTTTGGTGTATGCTCAGCCGTATGAATATTTTGAAGACTAAGGCCCTAAAATTACTAAATTTAAGGCTCTTAAGAATCACCTGGGTTGCTTGTTATAAGCCCAATTTTAGTCCCTGCCCCAAACACACACATATGCATGCATTCACAGGAGCTGGTGCACACACAGGTACAGAGAGTAGAGCAGAATCCCTTTATTTAGCATCGTGTTTAGAGAAGATCTGCTAAACTCGTGGAAATTAACTAGCATGCACTCATATACTCAACCTCTTATTTTGCACATGAGGCTGAAAGGATAAATGACTGCTGAAAGTCACAGCTAGTGATAGAGCTCTTACTGGGATCGAAGTCTCCTACAGTAAATCTTTAAACCATGCTTTCTTCCTTCTCATTATTTGTTAACTGTTTAAACTGTGGTATTTGTTGAATTTGGAATAACTAGTAGCCTTAAAATACTGAAGAATGTGAGCTGCAGCCGAAATAGGACTTCAGAGAGAATAGAGACTTTTAACCGTTTCTCCTCAAAGAGAAAAGGCAGTACATGTCCACTTTTCTTAACATAATCCGATAAATTACTCCTCCCACTGGAAAGACTAGTAGAGGCAGCAGAGGAACCTGAACTCTCTCTCCAGTGTTTTTCATCCTTGAGGGATGAAACTTAGGTCTCTGGCTGTCTCCAGGCATTAGGGACAAGGGTTTTTTTCCCCTCAGTAAATAGAATCAGTCCTTCAAGTTCAGTGTTTTGTTAGACTATGGTAAGTGCTCTAAAAATTTAGGAAGGTAGTAACTTTATGCCCCATTCCCTCCCCCCACACTACTCTCTTCATGATAGTTTGATAGCTATTGATTTTAATTTTGCCAGTTAATTGCTTTTGCAAGTAAAATGAGGAATAGGGAGAGCTGGGATCTGCACTTGTACCCTCTGGTTCCTCTTACATAAAGTTGAGTTTTTGAAGAAAGCTTAATAAGAAAAAGTCTAAAATTTTAATTTTTGTATATAGATATTTGTTGCTAATTTGCTAGCACAGAATCCTCTTATGCTACTCTACTTACTTTTTTTCCCCCTTGGATCACCTGGGTTTTTACTGTCCCCATCAGCAGTAAATACTTTGCTTAGAAGATTTTAAACTGCACATTTGAGCTGAAAATATTTCAATAAATGTACACTTAGGTGTACTGAACCCCTATCAAGAGTCTTGAATGACTGAAATGTTATAAAGAGCTGTATCTGCAGAAGGAGGTAGTATTTCTTTTGTAGCTTATCTGAAATCCAAGATGCTGCTTCTGCAGTTTGTTTTCCATCATCCAGGATCTTTGTTTTATTTATTTTTTTAACTTTTTACTTTGTATCAGAGTGTAGCCAGGTAACAATGTTATGATAGTTTCAAGTGTACAGCAAAGTGACTCACCCATACATATACATAATCTGTAAGAACTGGCCTGCGATGCGGGAGACCCAGGTTTGGTCCCTCGGAAGATCCCCTTGAGAAGGAAATGGCAACCCACACCAGTATGCTTGCTTGGAGAATCCCATGGACAGAGGAGCCTGGCGGGCTATAGTCCCTGGGGTCTCAAAAGAGTCAGACACAACTGAACAATTGACACTTTCACTTCATTCTACCCCAAACTTCCCTCACATCCAGGCTGCCATATAACCTTGAACAGAGCTCCTTGTATAATACAGTGGATCCTTTTTGGTTATCCATTTTAAATATAGCAGTGTGTACATGTTGATCTCAAACTCTCTGATTATCCCTTCCCCCTATGTTTCTCCGCTGGTAACTTAAGTTCTCTAAGTCTGTGATTTTGCTTCTGATTTGTAATTAAGCTTACTTGTATAGTTTGTTTTTTGACTCTGCATGTAAGGAATATCGTGTGATATTTCTGTTTCTCCATCTTCACTCAGTATGTCAGTCTCTGGGTCCATCCATGGTGCTGCAGGTGGCATTTCATTCTTTTTAATGGCTGAGTAGTGTTCCATTGTGTGTATGTACCACACCTTCCTTACCCATTCCCCTGTTGATGGGCACTTAGGTTGCTTCCGTTTTTCGGCTGTTGTAAACAGCACTGCAGTGAACACGGGGGTTCATGTCCTTTCTCCACATATACTCCCAGGAGTGGGGTCGCAGGGTCATATGGTAGCTTTATGTTTAGTTCTTTTAAGGAACCTCCATACTGTTCTCTGTAGTGGCTGTACCATTTCACATTCTCACCAACAGTGTAGGAGGGTTCCTTTCCACACCATGTCCATTATTTACTGTTTATGGATTTTTTGATAATGGCCATTTTGGCTGATGTGAGGTGATAACCTCATTGTAGTTTTGATTTGCATTTCTCTAATAATTAGCAATGTTGAACACCTTTTCATGTGCCTCTAAGCCATCTATATCTCCTTTTGAGAAATGTCTGTTTAGGTCTTCTGCCCATTTTGTCTTTTAATTAAATTTCTTATTTTAAGGTAATTGTAGATTCACGTGCAGCTGCAGGAAGCAGTACAGAGAGATGCCTTGTAATCTGTAATGATTTCCTCCAATAATAACATCTTGAAAAGCTGTAGTATAGCATCACAACCAGGATATTGATGTTGATACGGTCAGGATAAAAAGCATTTCCATCACTGCTGGAATCCTTCTATAATCCTTTATAGACCTGTTAGGTTCCTTATAACCTTATCCCCTCTTTAACCCTAGAAATTACTAATTTGTTTTCCATTTCTGTGATATTGTGACTTCAGAAATGCTCGTGCATGGAACCATATGGTATGCAACCTTTTGGGATTGGATTTTTTTTTTCCCCCAGCATAATTGCCTGGAAATACATCTGAGTTATATATATGAATCATTCTTTTAACTGCTGAGCAGTATTTTAGGGTATAGCTGTACTACAGTTTGCTTAATGATTCACTCATCAAATGACATCTAGATTCTTTCTAGTTTTTGCCATTATTAAAAAAGCTGCTCTAAGCAATTGTGTACATATTTTTGAACAAACCGAAGTTTTAATTTCTCTGGGATAAATGCTTAGTAGTACAATTGATAAGAAGGGATGGTAAATGAATTTTAGCTTTTAAGAATTGCCAAATGCTTTTTCCTTAATGGCTATGCCATTTCACTTTCTCATGAGCAATTTAAGAGTGTTCCAGTTCTCTGCATGATCACTAGAATTTGGTGCTTTCACTCTTTATATATAAATATTTAATTTTAGTCATTCTGATAGATAGGTGATGATATCCCCTTGTGGTTTTAATTACAATTTTCCTAATAACTGAACCTTTTAACTGAACCTGAGATAAGTGAACCTGAGACAAGTGAACCGGAACCTTTTATATGCCATACGTACATCCTCTTTGGTAAAATGTTTATGTCTTTTGCCCATTTTCTAATTGCTTTCTTACTGTTGAGTTTTGGGTTCAGTTCAGTTCAGTTGCTCAGTTATGTCCGACTCTTTGCAACCCCATGGACTGCAGCATGCCAGGCCTCCCTGTCCCATCACCAACTCCCAGAGTTTACGAGTCGGTGATGCCATCCAACCACCTCATCCTGTCGTCCCCTTCTCCTCCTGCCCTCAGTCAGGGTCTTTTCAAATGAGTCAGCTCTTAGCATCAGGCGGCCACAGTATTGGAGTTTCAGCTTCAACGTCAGTCCTTCCAATGAATATTCAGGATTGCTTTCCTTTAAGATGGACTGGGAGTTCTTTTTATACTCTAGATATTAGTCCTTTGCTGTATATGGGGTTTGAAAATATTTCTCCCACTCTGTAGTTGGTCTTTTTTATCCCTTTCAGAGGACCTTAGAAATAGTTTGTAGTTTTGATAAAGTTCAATTTATCAGTTTTTCTGTATATATTTTGTGCTTTGCCGTCAAATTTTGGTTAGCCCAAAATCTGGAATATTTTGTCCTTGTTTTCTGTAACAGTTTTATAGTCTGATATTTTACATTTAAATCTGTGAATCTTGATTTAATTTTGTATACGTTATAATTAGATGAAGATTTTTCTTTTCTTTTTTTTTGTCTATGATGCCCTGTTGTCCCAGCAGCATTTGTTCAAAGACTATTCTTCACTTATTTATTTTTAAAGACTTTTTATTTTATATTGGCGTGTAGTCAGTTAACAATATTGTGAAGTCAGGGAGTACTTTGGCTATTCAGGGTCTTGTCTCCGTACAGATTTCAAGATTTTTTGTTCTAGCCTGTGAAGAATGCCGTTGATGATTTGATAGGGATTACATTGAATCTGTAGATTGCCTTAGGTAGTATAGTTATTTTGATACTTTTGATTCTTCCAATCCACAAAATGTGTTTTATCGTCCCATTTGTTTGTATCTTTGATTTCTTTCATCAGCATCTTAAGAGTTTTCAGAGTACAGGTCTTTTGTCTCCTTAAGTAGGTTTACTCCTAAGATATTTTATTCATTTTGATTTTGATGCAGTGGTAAGTGAAATTGTTTCTTGAATCTCTTTCTAATCTTTTATTGTTAGTATATAGAGATGCAAAAGATTGATGTGTATTAATTTGTAACCTGCAGCTTTACGAGCTTCGTGGATGAGTGCTAGTCGTTTTCTTGTCACGTCTTGAGGATTTTCTATGTATAGGATCATGTCATCTGCAAGCAGTGACAGTTCAACTTCTTTTCTAGCTTGGATTCCTTTTATTTCTTTTTTTCTCTGATTGCCATAGCCAGGACTTCCAAAACTGTTGAATAAAAGTGGCGAGAGTGGACACCCTTGTCTTGTTCCTGGCCTTGTAAGAAATGCTTTCAGCTTTTTACCATTGAATATAATGTTAGCTGTAGGTTTGTTGAATATGTTGAGGTATGTTCCCTCTATATTCACTTTCTGTAGAGTTTTTATCATAAACGAGTACTGAATTTTGTCAGAACCTTTTTCTGCATCTGTTGATCATTGGGCTTCCCTTATGGCTCAGATGGTAAAGAATCTGCCTGCAACACAGGAGACCCAGGTTCAATCTCTGGGTCGGGATGATCCCCTGGAGAAGGGAATGGCAACCCACTCCAGTATTCTTGCCTGGAAAATCCCATGGACAGAAGACCCTGGAGTGCTACAGTCCATGGGGTCTCAAAGAGTCAGACATGACTGAGCAACTTTCACTTTATTGATCATACAGCTTTTATTCTTCAATTTTTTTAATGTGGTGTACACACTGATTTATGAACATTAAAAAATCCTTGCATGACTGCAATAAATCCCACTTGATCATGGTGTATAACCCTTTTAATGTATTGTTGAATACAGATTGCGAGTATTTTGTTGAAGATTTTGCGTCTGTGTTCATCAGTGGTATTGGCTTGTAATTTTCCTTTTTGTAGTATCTTTGTCTTGTTTTGACGTCAGGGTGATGGTGGCCTCATAGAATGAGTTTGGGGGTTTTCCTTCCTGTCCCGTTTTTTGAAAGGGTTTCCAGAAGGATAGATGTTAACTTGTCTCTAAATAGATTTTTCCTGTGAAGTCATCAGGTGCTGGACTTTTGTTTGTTGGGAATTTTTAATCACCATTTTCAATTTCAGTGCTTGTGATTGGTCTGTTCGTATTTTCTACTTCTTCCTGGTTCAGTTTTGGAATGCCAAACCTTCTAAGAATGTGTCCGTTTCTTCCATGTCATGCATTTTATTGGCATGCAGTTGCTCTTACGATCCTTTGTATTTCTGTGACGTCAGTTGTAGCTTCTCCTTTTTCATTTCTAATATTATTTATTTGAGTCCTCTCCCTTTTTTTTCTTGATGAGTCTGGCTAAAGGTTTATCAATTCTGTTTATCTTTTCAGAGAACCAGCTTTTAGTTTCATTGGTCTTTGCTGTTTTCCTTGTCTCTATACCATTTATTTTCACTCTGATCATTATGATTTCTTTTCTGTCTGCTAGCTTTGAGGGTTTTTTTTTTTTTTTTTTAGCTTTGAGTTTTGTTTGTTCCTTCTCTAGTTCCTTTGGGTATAAGGTTAGGTTGTTTATCTGAGATTTTTTTCTTGTTTCCTCAGTTAAGACTTCCATAAACTTTCCTCTTAGAACTGCCTTTGTTGTATTTCATAGATTTTGGATTGTTGTGGCTTTCATTTTCGTTTGTCTCTAGGTATTTATTTTCTCTTTGATTTTTCTCAGTGATCCATTGGTTGTTTAATAGCATGTTGTTTAGCCTCCACATGTTTGTTTTTTTATAGTTTTTTTCTTGTAATTTATTTCCAGTCTAATAGCATGATGGTAAAAGAAGCTTGATACTATTTCAGTTTTCTTAAATTTACCAAGGCTTGCCTTGTGGCCCAGCATGTGGTCAGCCCTAGAGAATGTTCCATGTGCACCTGAGAAATATCAGTTAGTTCCATCTGGTCTACTATGTCATTTAAAGCCTCTGTTTCAGGGACTTCCCTCTCAGTCCAGTGGTTAAGGCTCTGTACTTCCACTGTAGGAGGCCTGAGTTTGATTCCTGGTTAGGGAACTGTGATCCCAAACGCTGTGCAGTGTAGTCTAAAAAAAAAAAAAATCAAAAAAAAAAAAAATCCTCTGTTTCCGTGTTAATTTTCTGTGGGGTGTTAAAGTCCGCCACTATTGTGTGCTCCTGTTGGTTTCTCCCATTGTGGCTCTTGTGCTGCGCTTGGTCACTCAGTCGTGTCTGACTCTTCGTGACCCGCCAAGCCCCTCTGTCCATGGGATTCTCCAGGCAGGAGTAGTGGAGTGGGTTGCCGTTTCCTCCTCCACAGCTCTTAGTATTTGCCCTATATATTGAGGTGCTTCTATATTAGGTGCATATATATTTACAGTTGTTCTTGCATTTACAGTGTCTTCTTGGATTCATCTGTTGATCATTATATATTGTCATCCTTTGTCTCTTATGTGCTCTGGGTGCTAAGTTGCATAGTCTGACACTGCAGCCCGCCAGGCTCCTCTGTCCAGGGATTCTCCAGGCAAGAACACCGGAGTGGATTGCCATGCCCTCCAAGGAAACTTCCCAACTGTTGTCTCCTGTGTCTCTTGCATTGGCAGGCGGGTTCTTTACCGCTAGTGCCACCTGGGAACTTATCACAGTGTTTATTTTAAAATCTATTTTGTCTGATATGAGTATTGCTATTCCAGCTTTCTGTTGAATTTCCACTTTCATGGAATACCTTCTTCCATCCCCCAGGATCTTCATTAAATGTTGTTTGGGAGCATAGCACAGCCAGTAGAACTCCTTGTGTTTCTTGGGTTAGGATGGGTTAGGGATCCTAAAAACGGCCAAATAAAACTGTCAGAGCAACGCTTTACCTGCAGTAACTTTTAAATCATCTTCTTGATCTATTTTTTATTTTGTTCTTTTTTCACTGTCACTGTGGTACAGATAAGCAAGACATGGTTTGTATGTTAAGACTTCATAGTTTATTGCTATATGATGATGAAACTCTTGACTTCCAAACACTAGCATTTAGTTTGTAATTAGGGTTATTATAATGCTTTGGTTTTCTGGAGACAGGGCCAGTTTACTCTTGTTTTTCAGCATCTTACACAGGTTGTCTCTGTCTCTCCTGTTTCACTTTCAAATGTCTTCTTTTAGACATTAAATTATTATGGTCCCTAGTTATAGATAAGGCATGCTTAGCTTGAAACCTTAACCGTGTGGAAAAGATCTGTTAAAGTAGTTGTCAGTGGAGTTTATTGTTTCCACTGCGTTATACCATAGACTTGTGATTAATGAAATCATCCCACATTAGCATCAGATTTCTTATTTTAGTTATTTAAATTAATATTTATGACCATGTTATCCCAGACAAAATGTTGAGACCAGAGATGACAAATCCTTAGAAAAGCAATGAATTTCCATTTTATAGCTAAAAATGTCTCCTGCCTGCTATTGTTAATTCATTCTACTTGCACTGTACTTGTAATACTTGGTATGCTTGGTACTGATAATACTTGGTATGCTTTTGTATTTTATACTTAATCAGACTTTATCTTAGAGCAAGGCTTTAAGTTGATATTAACATTTTTTCAGAGTCCATCTATGGAATATCATAGATTCCCAATCCTAGACTTGAACAATGGATCAGTGTCCAGACAGTCCAGCTTCTAAACTGCCACAAACTTAAGAGTGAATCACTGCCAGGCATTTGAAATATTCAGTTGTGTTTTAATAATAATTTATGTATTAAAGCTGTATGTAATGCTTTATGTGATGTTGTTTTGTTTGTAAGAACTTATTTTTAAAGGTCAGGATCTTATTTTTAGGTAGCTTTTTTTGAAATGTTACTTCAATGCAATGTTGACTTCTTTGACAGTTGCTAAAGAGAAATGTGTGAACTGTTAGATCAGTCTATCTACAGAGCTCTTGTAGTGTTATTGCTTGGTTTTTTTGTTTTAGAAAGTAGGAAACGTAACCAACTATTTGGTTTTTCCCAACAGACAGTTATTATGATCTTCTGAAAATATGATTTCCTTCTTTCTCTCTTTTTACCACATTTCATGGCATGTGGAACTTCTCCAACCAGGGATTGAACCCTTGCCTTCTGTACTGGAAGCAGGGAGTCTTAACCACTGCCAAGGAAGTCCATGAAAGTATATGATTTTAGATACTGTGAATCTGTTGTTTTCCATTTAGCCAAATATCTGCTTAAATTGTTCATGTCTTAGAGAAGAATTCATTTTGACAGCTGTCTCATTCATGGGTGTTTATGTATGCACATACACTATCAAGACTGTTAATGCTTTTGCTAAAACTGGCTATAGACTGGGTGATTTTAGAATCTGCACTTCAAAGATAAAGAAACCTGCAAGCTCTCCCCTGTGCCAAAAATAACCACATATAGTGTTTACAAATGTCTAGAATTTTGCACTACCATAGCGTACCTGAGGTTACTTTACTGGAATTGTTCACATTTGTGATTAGCTGAGTTGCAGTTTAGCATATGAAAAGAAATATTGGAGACTCTAAAGCTAAACTGGAAATGGAAATTATCTGAGGTGGTAGTTCAGGTGACCGCCCCCCCAGACCTAATCTGGGAAAAGTTTTTTCCAGATGGCCTTGAGATATTCTTTTTGTTGATAGAGCTTTCCTTGCTTGCCATTGCTATATTCTTTCTTTAGCAACCAGATCTCTTTTTCTTCTGTGGGAAAATGTCCTGTTAGTATTTTGAGATCTTTTAATGCAACGAATGTGCAATCCCAAATAATGCCACTGTTGGTGAATGTGGTGTTGTTAAAATATTATAATAAGCTTACAGTTGGAGTTTACTGTACTTCTCTCAAGAGCCTTTTGAATGACTGGACTGTTACAGAGAAAGAAGTGTTCAGAAGGAGGTAGTATTTCTTGATAGCTTACCTGAAGTCCAGATGCTGCTTCTGCAGGTGGTTTTTCTTCACTGGGGATCTTTATTAAATGTTATCTTGGAGGATATTCCAGCAGGTAGAACTGCTTATTTCTTGGGGCAGGATTGGTCAAGTATCCTAAAAAGGGCCAGATACTAGAAGTTGTTAAGCTTTTGGTAGACCAAGCTCTGGGGTATATATTCAGAATGCCTCATCTCCTGGAAGCTGAGCTCCCCTTTGTGCCTGCCTAGCAGAGCCTACATTACTTCCTTTTACCCATGCCTCTAGCTCATATATCCCTTGCTTCACATGATCTCTTGTCTAGGTTCTGAGAGAAGTATGTATGTAAATTTGGGTAGTAGCTACAACTGCCTTGTTATGGTCTTGATATAAAAAATTCTGTCTTACATGCACTTGAATAGGTGGCATAAAATGCAATCTGTATATAAAAATCATGCAATTTTCTAAATAACATCTAATTAGGTAGTCATAATTAATAATAGTAGCAAATATGGTTTCATAAAATGGGAAGAAAAAGGCAATTTAAAATAACTTTCGAAAAAAAAACAAAAAAACTTTGAAACCAGCCCAGAACATGAGAAAAGGAGATATTTCCATGAGTTCTTGCCTAATCTTTTAGCTACCACTAAGTTGATAGCTCTGTATCTTTTTGCACTATGTATTTGATTTTGTTGTGCTTTTTTTGTATATTAAATAATTTTCATTTTGTCATTTTGTGGTGTCATTATTGAGGAAATACATAATTGTTTTTGTATACAGCAAAATCTTGTTTTCTGTCATTATATACAGTCTTTGACGGGAACGAATGAAGAGAGTAGCTTTTACAATAGAAGTTATTGTACTTAAAAACAACTTTTAATCCCCCCACCCCCAATCATACACACAATTAATATTAATAGAGTGTTATATTTCACTTTGGGGTTCCCAATCTTGAAGGAAAGCTCAAAATTTGGGGAGAATTTTTTTATTAATAGCCTTCCCTGGTGACTCAGATGGTAGAGTCGGCCTGCAATGCAGAAGACCTGGGTTCAATCCCCAGGTAGGAAGATCCCCTGGAGAAGGAAATGGCAACCTACTCCAGTACTCTTACCTGGAAAATCCCATGGACAGAGGAACCTGGTGGGCTGTTTCAATTTTAGGTTCCTAATCTTGAAGGAAACCTCAAAATTTACAGAGTATCTTCTATTAATAGCTAAGGCAGTGAGTTGTGGAGGTTCCCCCTAGAGCCCTTGAGAATTAGAGCATATATAGCACCTGCATGTCTAGAGTGGTTTAAGGCAAGCCACCTTCCGGTCCCAAGACTGCCTGACTCTTCAGAACCCATGAATATATCAGCCTGTCTACCACCCTTTGCTACTGATGTAGAGATTTCAGGGTTGCCCTTGAGTTTATGAAGAGGCAAGAGCAGGACTCTGTTTCACTGTGGTTTTGAACTGAAGCTTGAGTGAGAGGTCCTGAGGGCTTGTCACCAAGTACTGATCACTCACTTGTATGCTGAGCGTGTGCTGGGGTCTCTAGCAGGGATCCTAAACTTTGGGGAATTACAGCCCTCCTTGAAAAGCTAATGAAACTTATGAAATCTCTTGTTAAAAGTACATTTCACATTTACTTTCAGGAGCTTCTTTCAAACTAGTCTGTGACCCCCCCCAGGTTCTGTTCTTTGGAGGGATATCAAAGAAAAGTGAGACCTGTCCATAAAGAGTTTGGCTAGCTCACATGCTAAGGCCATTAAGGCGGATAAAGCTGGTCAGTTGTCCTGAGCTTACAGCTGTCGTGTAGTTGGCACAGGTTGGCACGCGCACACCTTTCGGGAGCGCCCTTGCCACACAAATGATATGCCCTAGAGGCAGGTAGTGTACACTGGTATGAGGAGCACCTGGGGCGCGATGTGAGTGATACTGGAAATAGGGGTGGCATTTTAAAAAGGAAAACAGGGTACTTAGTGGTCTGGTAGCTAAGACTCTGCACTCCCAAGGCTGGGGTCCCAGGGTTCATTCCCTGGTCAGGGAACTAGATCCCACCTGCCTCAACTAAGGTTTTTATATGCCACAAGTTAACATTTTTTTAAAATAAAAATGAAAACAACATTAGAGATAAAGATGGAACCAGCTTCTGTGTTCACACAACTATTTCCATGTTTTGTGACCTCTTTAAAAAGTTACTTTTTAATAACAACTGCATGCCTTATTTTGTTACCTGGATTTTGTATGCTACTCAGCTTGTTTCTTGGGACTGCAGATTTATAATCTCTGCTGAATGTAGTCTTAAGGCTAGAAGAAGGCAAGCTGAAACCAGTAACTGAGTTAAACAGTTAACAGACAAATCCTAGCCCATACTTGTTTGCTAGGATTTGCTTAAATCCACCCTCTAAAGGTATAACAAGTATTAGTGCTATTAGAAAAATTTCAGGTTGTTAACCTGAATGTTTGAGGATAGAGGGATAATCTTGCTATGTACATGCCCAGCGCTAAATTAATATTTTCCTTTTGCTTTTTTTCGTCTTCAAAATAAAGGATGCGTTAAATTCATTGCATAGACAATTCAATTCAGTTCAGTTTGCCTGCTCAGTCCTGTCCAACTCTTTGCGACCCCATAAACCACAGCACGCCAGGCCTCCCTGTCCATCACCAACTCCTGGAGTTTACTCAAACTCATGTCCATTGAGTCGGTGATGCCGTCCAGCCATCTCATCCTCTGTCGCCCCCTTCTCCTCCTGCCTTCAATCTTTCCCAGCATCACGGTCTTTTCCAATGAGTCAGCTCTTCGCATCAGGTGGCCAAAGTATTGGAGTTTCAGCTTCAACATCAGTCCTTCCAAAGAACACCCAGGACTGATCTCCTTTAGGATGAATTGGTTGGATCTCCTTGCAGTCCAAGGGACTCTCATGAGTCTTCTCCAACACCACAGTTCAGAAGCATCAATTCTTCAGTGCTCAGCATGAACAGTTATTAAGTGTTAATATGAGCCAGAGCCTGCTTGGTACTGGGAATACCATAGTCAATAAGGAATCTCCCTCAACTTGCCTAACAGTCTAGCAGTTGAGTTAGGGACATAAGACAGTTCCTACATGGACTAAGGAAGCAGTAATGAAAGAGCTGCAGGTAAGAGAATAGCTTGTTGGGGGAACATAAACTTGTTCTGCTTTTCTGGGCCAAAGGCTGTGATTGGAGAAGTGATGAGAGATGGGACTGGAGTGTTGGAGGGGCTGAGTGACAAAGCTGTGATGAGCCAGGCTAACAAGTTTGAGCCTTACCCTGAAGGCAGTGGAGAGCTGTCAAAGGAGTTTAATGAGGAGTGTGACATGATCTTATTTGCATTTTTGAAAGATCATTCTGGCTGCATTGTTGATAAGAGACTGGAGTGCTGGCTAGATCAGAGACAGGGAGAACTAGGCTGTGGTGACTGGGCTGGAATGATGATACTCCTACGCTGATGGCAGCGCACCTGGAAATAATAATAGGTAACATTTATTGAACACTTAGTATGTGCTGACCTGGCATCTATTTTTCCTTTAGGTATTTAAGACTTAGCAAAATTAATCTGTCCAAGGCAAGTAAGAATTGAAGAGTTGGCAGTTGAAACCATTGTATCTGAGACAAAAGCCCTAAAGAAATGCATGGATTTGAGAGAAATCAGCATGGAAGTGACAGACTTCTTGAATGAGTGTGGATATGAGGGGAAGGGAGGTGTCAAGGAAGGCTTGGACAGTTGGTGGATTGTGGTGCCATTCACTGAAATAAAGAATATGGGTAAGCGTGTAGGGTTTGGTGGTGATGATGAGGTAGGAAAAGATGGGTGGGATGTGTCGATTTTGTGAATATAAGGAGATTCAAATGGAAATGGAGCTCAGGAGAGACCTGGGCTGTAAATATTAAGTATCTATTATGTATCTTATACTTTCTAGGTACTGGGGATACAGTGGTGAAAGTGATGAATGTGGACCCTGATCTCATGGTTTAGGGAAACTCACTGGTTAAGCACATACTATTTGTGCGGTGAAGAATTATGTTGGGAGAATACATGCTGCTATGAAAAATATAGAAGAGGGGCCTTATTTAGTTAAGGGTTTAGGAACAACTACCTTGAAGAAATGAGAAACTGAGATCTAAAGGTAGGAGAGGAGTTTGAAGAGGTGGGGAAGCATGTTAACAGGTAAGAGGAGACATGCAAGGGTCACGAAGGTCCCCTGGAGCAGGGCATGGCAACCCACTGACATTTTAGGTTGGAAAATTCTTTGCTGGGCGGAGGGATGTTCTGCGCACTAGAGGATGGTGAGCGGCATCTGTGTCCTCTAGATGCCCGCAGCAGTAGCACTCCCTGCCCAGCCGATTATGACAATCAAAAATGCCTCCAACATTGGCAGGTGTCACTTAAGGAGAGAGTGGCCCCAGGTGAGAACCGGTAGGTCCCGCTGCCGAGTGCTTCTGGAGGAAAGTCACGCAGCTTGCAGACTGCTGTTATTGCACATCCAGGAGCCTGACCTGGGCTCGCAGTTCTACCTGGTCCTTCAGGTTCCCTAACAGTTGCAGTGACGGTTCTGATCTAGAAGACAACAAAAGGGAAGACAGATATGTCACTTCTCTAAGGCCAAAATACCTCACAAGGTAACAGATGTCAAGTCAGCACTCACTCAGTGTTCAGGGTATCTACTCTTAACTGTTGCCAGGAGGGGCAGATAGGAAATGGAAAGCCTTAATGAAACTGGGAGAACGGTGTAGTGGGAGTGGTCTGAGAACAAGGGATAGGTCATGATGTTCTGAGAGGTTGATGGTCTAGCAAGACTTCAAAGACATCCGCCTATTCTCTCACCAGGCTTGTGGAGGACTGCACCTCCTGGCCCCTCACAGCAGGCTTGTCAGTGAAATGTTAGTGGGAAAGGAGCATTCTGAGCAGATACTCAGGGGCCATTGCAGAGGCCAGTCTGCTCCTTTCTCTCTGCACAGAGGCTAGTGCACCCCAGAATGGGGTGCTCCATCAGCCTACTCCAGGTTTCGTGAGAACAGGGGCAGAGCTGAAGTTGTCCTGAAATGGGCAGAGAAACATTTCATTGAAAGCCAGTGAGATCCGCAGATTTCTTCAGTTCATTTCAGTTCAGTCGCTCAGTCATGTCCGACTCTGTGACCCCATGAACCATAGCATGCCAGGCCTCCCTGTCCATCACCAACTCCCGGAGTCCACCCAAATCCATGTCCATTGAGTCAGTGATGTCATCCAACCATCTCATCCTCTGTCGTCCAACATCAGTCCTTCCAATGAACACCCAGGACTGATCTCCTTTAGGATGGACTGGTTGGATCTCCTCTCAGTCCAAGGGGCTCTCAAGAGTCTTCTCCAACACCACAGTTCAAAAGTATCAATTCTCCAGTGCTTAGCTTTCTTCATGACCACTGGAAAAACCAGAGCCTTGAGTAGACGGACTTTTGTTGGCAAAGTAATGTCTCTGCTTTTTAATATGCTGTCTAGGTTGGTCATAACTTTCCTTCCAGGGAGTAAGCATCTTTTAATTTTATGGCTGCAATCACGATCTGCAGTGATTTTGGAACCCCCCAAAATAAAGTCAGCCACTGTTTCCACTGTTTCCCCATCTATTTGCCATGTAGTGATGGGACTGGATGCTATGATTTTAATTTTCTGAATGTTAAGCTTTAAGCCAACTTTTTCACTCTCTTTCACTTTCATCAAGAGGCTCTTTAGTTCTTCACTCTCTGCCATAAGGGTGGTGTCACCTGCATATCTGAGGTTATTGATATTTCTCCCAGCAGTCTTGATTCCAGCCTGTACTTCCTCCAGCCCAGCATTTCTCATGATGTACTCTTCATAGAAGTTAAATAAGGAGGGTGACAATATACAGCCTTGACGTACTCCTTTTCCTATTTGGAACCAGTCTGTTGTTTCATGTCCAATTCTAACTGCTGCTTCCTAACCTGCATACAGGTTTCTCAAGAGGCAGGTCCGGGGGATTTGTTACCACTCTGTAACTCAGTCTTAGCCATCTGGTACAATCCCAAGCAAGGACAAGCCCCAGGCATGGCACAGGGTGAGCGGTTGAAGTGCTATGAGGTGAAATTCATTGATGTTGAGGTTTCAGTAGCAATCCTGTGAGGCTGGGATGTTGGATGAGCCATTCATATGACATTGCTATCGCCCAAGTTGATGGCAGGACTGTAGGAAGTCAAAGTCTATAGTGAATGAGGGCAGGTATCTGGAAGGTCAGCAGATGATACAATAAAGGAGAAAAGAGAATAGGTGAAAGCCTCAAAAGAGCAAGATTTTTATGTGCAAAGGGATAACGGTCTGGGTGCAGTACAAGGGAGGCCCATCTCCTGTACTGAAGATAGGTGAGGTGTGAGAAAATCACCACTAAGATTCTTTAAAGGAAAGCCAGGTATCTTGTAAGGTAAACAAGTGGAAAAAAGAAGAGTTTGTGGGTGCAAGCAGGGGGATATTTACCAGGAAACAGAATTACAGAGTCCTAAGTAGTTCATAGGGAGTTTCCCAGGTGGCTCAGAGGTACAGAATGTGCCTGCAGTGTAGGAGACATGGGTTCAGTCGCTGAGTCAGGAGGATCCCCTGGAAAAGGAAATGATAACTTGCTCTGGTATTCTTGCCTGAAAAATTCCATGGACAGAAAGTCTGGTTGGCTACAGTCCATGGGGTCTAAACAACAAAGTAGTTCATAATGGGTCAAGAGGCAGCTGCTCTGGAGCCCCTCTCCAGAGAAAAGGTAAATACATACATGAGATTTTACATGCAAACCCAAGGAATTTTGGACCCCCTAACACTCTCTGTGGACCCTAGGTTGTGGACCCTAGGTTAAAACCCTGTTCTCAAGCTTGCTGTGTCGCTTCAGTCGTGTCCAGCTCTTTGTGACCCTATGGACTGTAGCCCATGGGACTCTCCAGGCAAGAATATTGGAGTGGGTTGCCCTGCCCTCCTCCAGGCGAACTTCCCAACCCAGGGATCAAACCCAGGTCTCCCGAATTGCAGGTAGATTCTTTACTGCTGAGCCACTGGGGAAGTCCTTGTTCTCCTGCAGCAGCTCTCAAACATTAGCAAGCATCAAAGTCACCTGGAGGCTTTGCTAGGCCTCATTCCAGAGGTTTTGACCAATGTGTGTAGATGGGCCCAAGCAGCTGCATTTCTTTAAGGTTCCCGGTGATGCTGGTCTAGGAATCACGTTCTGAGTCCCTGCTGCTGTCTAATTATAGTAGAATGTTTTGGAATGAAGAGGAACAGTGGGAAATTGTTGGAGGCAAAATCATGAGGAGAAGAATGAATTTTTGCTCTGTCCTACTAGACTCCTAGATTTCAGTTAGATACTCAATGTTTTTGCTTCCCACCCCCTGCCACAGAGGACCTTTCAGGGGTGGACAAAAGAAGGGAGAGAGCGTGAGCACCTCATTAGAGGTTTAGGGCAAGAGGTGCGAAGCACACCCTTCAGATTAACATGTCCTTAAAGATCGTTTTCTTGAACACACTTACTTTGCAGAGGGGAAGCGATCACACTTACTTTGCAGAGGGGAAGCGATATTAACATTGCTTGGCTAATTAAAACATTTGACCTGTAGCCCCGTCTTGCTTCTTCTCCCTCTGTGACTCTTTTCCCTTCATCATTAATGTTTAAAGAAAAAGTGGGAAATAAGCCATATATTAAAATCAATTTAAAGAAACATGAAATTTCTGGCACCCGACATTGAAAAACCTTAATTAAACTCTAGCAAAGTATGCTGTTTAAGATTGGATAAAGCTGTTACCTAAATATGGGACACAATCTGAGGATAATTGCATCTGCATTTTTCTTGGTGTGTATGTGTGTGTACGTGTATTCAAAATGTGTGACCAGCAGGATTTCTGGAATCCTTGGCACTGAATTAGGATTGCCAGTTAGCTACTTAGCAAGTGACCTTAGGCAATTCACTTAATGTCTCTGAGCTTCAGCCACTGATCTGGAACACAGAGCATTGAGGGACAAATGAAGTAACGTGTGTGAGGTCCTTAGTACATGATAGTCCCTCTTCTTCTTGCTCACTTTTCGGCTGGGGGAGTGACCAGTCAAATCTGTGGCCTCTAACCAGCAGATGTAACATTTATCTTCCACCAGAGGGCCCCAGCGCTCTATAAAGTCTAAGGGGAAGGTCCTCATTAAAACAGCACACTTGAATCTGCCTGAGGATAACCCCCTAGGTTCAAGTCTTTAAATATTCTTCCTGGTGCTTGGAGGAATTGTTTGTAACATTCCTCAAATATCCAGGAGGAAAATCTGAAGTAGGAAATTTGGAGTAAATGATATTCTAACTCCACACCAGGCGCAAAGAGGATTATGTTTCTGGTTTTGGGTTTTGTTTTTTTTTTTGGTCCATTTCTACCATTCATTCTCCTTCCTCTCAGATTATCTGTAACCTAGCTACGAATTATTCTCTCAGTGATAGGCTATTGCGGTGCCTTTCTCCCTGCTTTATTCAAACGATCAGGACTGCTGTTTTTGTCCTTTTGACGTGCAGCTGCCCCACCCTTGTCCCCAGGCGCCGGCCGCCTTCCTTCCTGCGGGTGGGAAGGGAGGGTGGGGATCGATTTCCGAGCCTCTGTCTCACTGCTGAGCCTAGAAGCTGCTTCCCTGAATCTCTTTGTGGTGACAGTCTAGTGATCGGCGGGTACCATTATGAAAGGATGTGTTCTGGGGAGAAAGCTTTTTCTCCTTTTAAGGAAGGCAAACAACTGGGAAAAGTTGAGGCCACCAGCCACCACAGCCTTCCACAAAACATCACAGACGACAGGGAAGAAATGATAGCCAGTGTATATTTGTCCTGTACATACACACCGTTTCTTCTTGGCCTGTCTTCTTTGTTCTTTACTCTGATGTGGGAAGAAATACAACCTCAGGTCAGCTTTCAGCACTTCCTGGGGGCACTGGCCCAGACAGTGCCTGGGAGAAATCAAAGGGTGTGTCGTACATCTTAGTAACAGAATCATAGACTATTTGGGAAGAACAGGTCTCCAGAAATCTAGTCCAACCCCTCATTGTTCAGAGAGGAGAAACGCCATGGTCAGAATTACACGGTTGGTTAACGGCAGACTAGCTATTCTAACAGAACTAGATTTCAGATCCATGGGTAGACGCACCAGTTCTTGTCTCAACATTTAATTTTTTAAATCAGCCATCACCACCAGCATTTATTATGTGCTCATGTGTCAAGCATCTGTTTTGTTTTATCTTGTGTAATCTTCACAAAAACCCTGTGAAAGAAATGTTCTGTGTATCAAATGTAGTGTTCCGTGAATGAAATATGTTATCCCTATTTTAAGGAAGCATAGAGAAAGAAATTAAAGATAGAGAGAAAACAATAAGTCAGGTACATTTAAATAAGTGTTTCTCCATGAGGATTTGTTGCTGTTGTTGTTTACTTGCTAAAGTAATGTCCAACTCTTTGCAACCCCATGGACTGCAGCCCTCCAGGCTCCTCCGTCCATGGGATTTCTCAGGTAAGAACACTGGAGTGGGTTGCCATTTCCTCCTCCAGGGGATCTTCCTGACCCAGGGATCGAACTTGCATTGGTAGGTGGATTGTTTAGCCCTGAACCACCTGGAAAGTCCCCATGAGGGTTAGTGGCTTTTTTTTAAAGGGGACTATCCTTTGCACGACAGGATACTTAGCATCTCTGCGCCCCCCCCCCCCCCAAGCATTGATTGCCTCAGTCACTATGATAACACCTTCAGTTTTTCCAAATCCCAGAAGGTAAAGTAGAGGTGATACTGTTGCTGGTTGGAACCACTGTCTTAATTGCATGCACACAGGAAAAGGAGCGGTAACCAAGATTTTGCACTAATAAAGGTCACAAGATGGAGATAACAGCAAGTCGAGAGGTAGGTAATGCTTGGGGTAAGTGTAGCTGTGGAAGGGAAGAAGCTAGATTATAAGGGAAGGGGGTGAAACAAGGAAGCCCTTTGTACATGGTCACTGCTAAAACTCGAAGCATGAACAAGGTCTGGCCTGACAAACTCAAACCTCTGGAAACCACCTGGGTCTCACAGACAAGAAAAGCAACTGGGTCAGGCAACAACAGGGAGTGCTGGGCCTGGAGTAAATATTGGATTTAAAAAGAAGAGTTCAAAGCATTATTTAGGCCAAGAAAAAATGCCTGCAGGTGAATTGGGTAGTTTCTGACCTGTGGGTCAGGTCATCTGTGGGGCCATTCCCGTTTAAGGGCTACGCCCACCATGCTAGTTGGTGGAAAGGGCGTGGGTTTCAGCACACACAGGAGGAATTTACTACCTTCCTGAGCTGGCAAACATCAGAGGGGCCTGCAGAGGAGCTGTGAGCATTCCCTGCGGCTCTGGGTTCCACAGAGGCCGGAGGGCCATCAACGGGGAGCTGACGCAGGCATTCTTGTGCACACTCCGGTCCCCTCCGGATCGGAGACTCTGGAATTCTGGGCCTGTGAGTCCTTAAAGGTAGAGGTGGGAACAGGAAAACCCTAGAGCCTGGCCACTGCCTGTCATGCCACCAGCCACTGCCTGTCACGCCCCTGGCGATGGTTCCTCCGCTCGGTGCTGCCATTCCCCTTGATGTGCAGACTCGGGGAAAGGAGGTCACCCAGTCCCCGCTCCCCCGAGGCCCTTTGCCTCGGTCCACAAACTCAAACAGCTTTCTTCTGTCTCAGCCAGTGGCCCCTGACACCAACTGCGGAGCTAAACAACCGAGTTTCCAGCCCAGTTCAGCGGCACCACGGGCTTAAGTTTAAATGCACTTTTTAAGAAAACCTTCGGGAGCCGTCTCCTCCTGCCTGCTTTCTGTCTCTGCCCGAGCCTGGCAGAAAGCGGGCACTGGGAGCAGGCTAGGCTCTGTCGGACTCAGCCGGCCTTCCTTCGGGGCGGTGGCAGGAGTGAAGCCGCTCCGGGGGTGGCCCTCAGGGCGTCCTGCTCTCTGAGCTGAGCGGCTGCTGTCTCTGACTTGCGGGCAGGAGTGCGGGAGGCAGCAGGGCTTTGCCAACCAAACTCCCGATGCAGAGGAGCTGAAAACCAGGCTGCAAATATTAATACCAAACACGCCAGGAAACCTCTGGTTCGCTCCTCTGGGTCTTGTCAGTCACGGGCGTCAGAAATCTGCAAGCTCTCCTTCCTGGCTTTGCTTACATCTCTATTCCCTGGGCCCTCGGGTGGGCTCTCAGATGGTAGGTGGTTCCCAGCCCTGTTGCCTGTCCTTCCTGGGTCATATCCAGCATGGGCCAGGATTTGTTGATCCTCAGAAGCTTCTCTGCTATGGACAGGAGGACAGTGTAGGCAGAGGCTGTTGACAGACCATGCGGTGCCATAAACAGAATGAATTCTGAGGCCAGCAATGGGGAAGGGGGCTTTCCAGCTCTCCTCCATCTCAGCTTCCCTCTAACATCCCCGGGAGTCAGCCCATCAGTCAGCAGTTTCTTCTTCCTTCTCCATTCAGCCTCATATCTGGATGCCCTCTCCAAGTCAACTTTCCTTCCTCCACTACAAGGACAACTCTCAGGGGCTAGGGGACCTCAGTAGTACAGCTCAGGAATCATCCTTTAAGGAACTTACCTATAGCACAAAATTTCAGAATTGTGAGCAGGAGCAGCATTTCCAGACTGTTGGCTGTTACAGAAGAGTGGAGTTAAAACTAACAAAACACAACAATAAAAACTGACATTTTTTTAAGATGGGGACTTACATAAGTACATTCAAAAAAGAACAATTACTGCTACCATATATTACCACCATCCTTTCATATAAGAAAGGACTTTTTAATGCCGCCAGTGTGTGAAGGTGATAGTCTCTAATAAAGTATAGTCCTTTGAAGGAAATTTTATAGCTTTGTGGAGAAAGTTATCTCGTTCTTATTTTCCTAATTCCATCCCTGAAGCAACATTTTATGGGCGCCCTCAGCAGTGCGATGGGGCTGACAGTGGACAGCTTTCCCTTCCAGGCTGTGCCTGTCTCTCTTGTTTCTGCTTTGTCACGTTAGGGAAAGCTCTGAGAGACTTTGAAATGGGCAAAAAAAGGTTATTATTGGGTGTCCTGTTCCTTTTGGATTACCTTTGCCTTTCGTTGTCTTTGAGCTGTTTTACCAATCTGTAAATTGTAGAAAACTGATCATAATGTAAATGATGTTGCCAATAAAAGCGCAAATTGTTTCCGGTGGAGATGCAGTCGATTATTGCCCTGTGGATACTGACCGGTGTCGCATCTATTACATAAACTAATTACAGCATTTCTGATGGTTTCTGTATACCCGCTCTTTGGATTCTCTTTTGGGGAGTTGTAACAACTTACTAGATCCCTCATTAATTGATGAGTTAAATGATATCATTGACATGTCAATTTTATATTTGTAGGAGGTCTTGATGTTTTCTTTAAAGGAGTTTTGTAGCACAATAACTACTTCTGAGAGTCGTCGTGAGGGTAGAATGAGGTCATGGGTAAGTGAGGGTCTGACCCAGGGCCTGGCACATAATGTGCCATCCAAAGGAGGGTTAGTCCTTGCTTCTTCTGGATTCTGAGCCCAGGCCACCCGAGTTTTCACAAAGAAAGTAAAATTTTTGGTTAAGCTTCTCATATTATAGTATTAGTGACTTTGACTTACCAAGGATTTTCGCATTTCCAAAGAGGACCCTAAGGAAACAGTAATGGAAGAATGACCATATGGTGACCAGAGAGATATTGGGTTATAGATATTTGGGGTCAAGCGCCTTTAAAATAACCTGCCCTGCTGACTTTCAGCTGCAGAGGACAGTTTGATTCCCTTCCCTTCACTCCCGTCCAATGCCAAAAGCACCAGGCTTACCATGCACAGGGGTATAGTTTCAACTTTGGGCCAGGTTCTTAAAATATACACCATTAAATTCTTTCCTGAGATTTGGGAGAGAGATATGTCTGCCCCTGCTACTGGTGAGGAACCAGAAGAGGTTCAATGACTGCCAGATTGAAATCCGGGGCCTGGCTCCAGAGCTGCAGGTTTGAGCCATGAAGCAGCCCTTCTGGTCCTGGGTGCTTCCTCCCCAAACCGGCCCCCGCTGCGGAGCTCCTCCGCCCAGTGCTGCACACGGCAGGGACCGTGCCCCCGTTAAAATGGAGACGCCCTCTAAGGCCTAACACACTTGCCGTGAAAATCATGTCCAAAGCAAATTGATCTAAACCTGGGAATGGAGTTGTCAGAGGGGCCAGAGCACAGGCAGAGAGGGGCAGCGGGGGCTCCTCGGGGCTGCACCGGCCTGAGCTGAGGGGGACGTGGCCCTGGCGGAACCAGGAGGGCGCTGGGGGGAGCAGTGGGCACCATGCTCTCCCCCTGGCACGTGACAGCCAGGAAGATGCAGGGAGTAGGGAGAGGAGGCTGCACTCGAGAGCTGAGGAGGGCCAGACCCGAAAGAGCCTCCTAAAGGCAGCTGGCCAAGGCCACACGCCCTCTGCACTGTGCGCGCCAAGGAGACCTCGGGCCTGCGCTGGGGTGGGGGGGTCAGGCAGGCGGCGCTGGAACGGCCCCGAGGACCGAGGACCATGAGCCAGGTCGGCGCGGCATTGCCGCTGAGCCAGAGCACACGGACGCCAGGTGAGTGGGTGTCTCGGTGATGGATGGGGCCGGCGTCACCTTCCCCCCACCAAGTCCAGCTGGACAGACCAAGCGACTCCAGGGCCCCTTGGCATCCACTGATTGTTTTGTGATTAATGACACATCACCTCTTGCCCCTGCTCTGAGCGCCCCTAGCTCCCGTGGTAGACCCTTCTGCACTTAGGTAATTTACTCAGAAATTATTGTCCCTAGAATCTCCCAGCATGCTCAGCGTACCGGTCGCAGCCAGGATCCGTGTGTGACTCCCGCATGGAGCCAAGGGCAGAGCCACTGCAGCACGAGAGAGCCCAAAACACCCGTGAGGAGCGAGGCAGGGCCCTGCTGAGGCCAGAGCCGGTCCTGCCCGGATTGCTGCTGCTTCTCCTGCACCTCCTGAGCCCAGCAAGAAAGCAATGAGTCCCCTGTGGTGGTGACTCACTGGAGCTGCTTCTGGGGTCCCAGCGTAGGATGGGGAGCCTAACCCTGGTTTGTCTGGAAACAGAGAACTGCATTTGCAGGAGCGGGAGGCCACCCTCCAGCTCCCAACACCAAGCCAGGTAAACCCTCCCCCTACCAAACACAAACAGCAAGTGAATATTCTCAGTTCTTTTCAACCTTGGCCTTGGGTCCCAAAACAAAACTGCGTATAAACTAGGTTTAATGCTGACTTGGCCACAAGGACTTTTTATCTTAACAGAGCAGGAAAGGCAGAATCACATGCTGTTAAGTCATTCATTCAACAAACAAAGTGAGTGCTAACTCACTGGGAAGAACAGCACATTAAAAATGCTTTATGCTCTCCTTCTTTCATGTTGTAGAAGAATTTATTTAATTATCCCCCACCTCACACCATCTCCCACTTGCCTCCCTACCTTCCCATTCAGGGCAAATTAAGATGTTTTTGCTCAATCTGAGGAGCAAATCTATAAACAATTTGTAAGGTGAAAGATGGGGGACAAATGCTCTATTTGCAAAATAAGGCCAGGAGTCTGAGCTCTTGTGAGAAAGAGTAAAGTCGTGAGAGACGGAGGAATGTGAATGGGAGCTTTGAAAAGCAATTGACCTTTTGGTGGCAAGGTACATTTGACTGAATACCTCTTAGGAGGAAGGCAGCTGCTATGGGACAGGAAGCCGTGTCAGAGGGCCAGAGGGCCCCCTGCAAGGAGACCAGAGCTCAGCCCTGCCCTCTGCAGGTCCGCGGCGCCCGCTTCCTGGCACCACGTGGAGGACAGGGCTTCTGAGATGCTCCATGCGCATGCTCCCTCATTCCCCAGCTCCCCCTCTCCCTCCCTCCACGGTCCTCTCCCTCTGCATCTCTCCCCCGTTGACAGTCCGACCCTCGCACTCTTAGATGTGGCCTTGGAGTGCTCCCAGGTTGCAGAACCAGGCGTGGCCAATCTGGCTGAACGAGGAACTTGAATACCTGCTTTGGCAAGGAGCCCTTGCCAGTCAGTCCGGCGGGATATGGCCGCAGCAATGGTAATGGCCTGTGTCTACACGGCACATCCTTCTCATCAGAGAGTCACAGAGATGAACTCACCAACAGCAACTCTGTGAGGTAGGTCCTGTTACAACCCAACTTGATGAATGAGTAAACTGAGGCACAGAGAAGCTAAAGGCCTTGCCCAGGGTCATACAGCTAGTAAACTGTGGCACAGGGGTTTGAACCTGGCAATTTCCCTCCAAAGTCCACGTATGTACCCACTACCCATTCTGCACACACACACCCGCCCCCCCGCCCCCAGGGTGAGCGTCCTCTTATGTTAGATGCTTGATCGCAAGTGACGGACACCTGACCCAGGGACAGTCTGGGCAGAGGAAGCAGCAGAGGCTGAGAAGCCTGAAGGAGAAGGCGGGTGGTCAGGGAGGGCTAAGCTACTGGGAGAAGAGACGGAAGCAACTCTCAGGCGGGCTCATCATTGGGTCAGGGGTACAGAGTCCGGGGCTCACGGCAGGGCCCTGGAGCTGAGGACAACTGTCTTTTCCCTGAGGCCGGAGAGACCCAAGGGGAGAAGGTGTTCTGGAAGCCTGTGCTCTTCTTGGCCAGCATTCCTCAGATTCTGCCCCACTCCCAACTCTCCTCTCTTTCCTCAACCTTTTTGTTTGTTTGTTTTCCAAGTCTTCTTTCGCTCCCCTGGAGAGTATGTGCTCCATGGAGAGAGCTTGATGTGTCTCAGCCCTCCAGGAGGGACGGTCTCTGGTGCAGATTAGGTAGCTTGCAACCCGTCCCCACATAAGTCTGTTCTTTCAATTAAAGATTCAGTAGCAGTGGGAGCTGCACCAGGCACTGGGTGCTGGCAAGGGGTTGGAAGAATGGATCCGTGGATCAGGCGCCTCCTTTCTTTAGGGGGTGTGGTCTTTATCTTCTCCCCCTTTGTCACTCTTCTCTTCCAGGCTTTTTTTTAAAATTATTTTTTAATTTATTTGGCTTCATCAGGTCTTAGCTGCAGCCTATGGGATCTTCATTGCCTCACATGGATCCTTCCCTATGGCACGTGGCATCTAGTTGAGACGTGTGGGCTTAGTTGCCCTGATGCATGGAAGATCCTGGTTCCTCGACCAGAGACTGAGCCCATGTCCCTGACATTGCCAGACGAATTCTTTTTTTATTATTTCTTTATTAATATGTTTGTTTTAGGCTGTGGGGTCTTGGTGGTTGTGCATGGGCTTTCTCTAGTTGGCAGGTGGTGTGCGGGCTTCTCCCTGCAGCGGCTTCTCTTGTTGTGGAGCATGGGCTGTAGGTGCGTGGGCTCTAAGCACCAGGGCTTCAGTATTGCCGTGTGTGGGCTCAGGAGTTGCCATTTGCATGGGTGTGGTAGTTTTGGCACACTGGCTCTGTTGCCCCAGGGCATGGGAGATCTTCCTGGACCAGGGATCGAACCCATGTCCCCTGCACTGCAGGGCAGATTCTTAACTACCGGACCACCAGGGAAGTCCCATCCCAGTCTTGGAATCTGAGTTCTCCTTGAATCTGCACAGCACACTGAGTTAGAAGACAGAGTTCCCCTTCCCCATATCTATGGAGGGGGTGGGATGAGGGCAACAGAGGTCTGGTGTCTTGGCCAAGAGCCTACCACACGCTGAGTGAGCGACTTCCTCCTCCTGCTCCTGCTGGGAACACAGCCCAGACTTCTGCATCATCCTTAATGTATCAGGTAAGGGGACTGGTGACTGTCCTCCCCACCCTGCACACAGGGACAAAGGCAACAGGGAGGAGGCCTAGCAAGCAGAGGTCCAAGTCACCTTCTCCCCAAGATACCCAGGTTAGAGGGCTCCCATCCCCAGAGCAAAGGGCAAGGAGCTGTTGACTTTGGAAGCTTCTGTGGTTGGGGCATGGGGTGCAGGGAGAGAGGGGTGACTACAGATGATGCAGTTGCAGAGTGAGTGGGCAGATGGAGGTGAAGCCTATGGGTCAACACAGGTGGCAGATCATCCACAGCAACCACGTGGCGGCCACGGGCAAGGCTGTCATGGATCTGGCCTCTGCTTTCCCTCCCTGCCAACCACTGACAGCCAGGGAGGGGGCAGATCCATTTGGGAAGCAGGTGGCAAGGGGAGTGGTGGGGGGCAGGGTTAGCTCTCCCTAAGACCTGTGTCCTGTGAAAGACAGTGGGGTCCTGTCGGGACATGTAACCTTACACTCCCTCTGCTGAATGCCTGGGAGTCCATGAGAGTCAGGGCAAAGGCATCTTGGAGACTTCAAGGAAAGCTGCCTCTTTCCACAAGGAGGAGGAGAGGACCAAGTGAGGCAAAGGCACCTGCTCGAGGTCTCAGAGCTTTAAGTTGCAGAGCTAAAGCTAGATGTGTTCACTGAGGGTTTTAGGCATTTCCCATCAGCTCCCAGGAGTATCTCCCCCAAACCCAGCAAATCATTCCCTGTGTCACGGAGGGTGGCTCTAGGTGTAGGTTCTGATCAGCCCTGGCATCCAGCCTGTTAGGCAGTCACTCTGCGTGGTGGAGGCAGGAGTAGATTTGGTCTGGACTTGGCTGCCAGTTCTTGGTATTACCCTGGGCAAGTCATGTCCCCTCTGCAGACCTGGTTTCCTCATCTGGGGTAATCACACCTGCCCTCTTGTGCCTCACAGCATCAGAGGCTAAAACGGGACCATTCTCTCTTTCAGATATCTATAACTTAATCACAGGCCAATTCTTGACCAAATGATGGGAGAGATTCTTAAATGTACCTATAAAACTTGGGAGCTCTGGGCTTTACTATTAAAAACATGCATAATTTTCCTGCGATACCAGGAAAAACCCAAAGACCAGAGGGAGGGGTGGGGCCTATGAGATGTCTTGAGTGACACACCATTAGGCCCAGGGCCCACCCTTGGCTGAGAAGCACTGTGTTTGATAGGTCCTGCTTCCCTGGTAGCTCAGAGGTTAAAGTGTCTGCCTGCAATGCCTGGGTTTGATCCTTGGGTCAGGAAGATCCCCTGGAGAAGGGAATGGCAACCCACTCCAGTATTCTTGCCTGGAGAATCCCATGGACTTGAGGGGCCTGGTGGGCTACCGTGCACGGGGTCGAAAAGAGTCGGACATGACTGAGCAACTTCACTTTCTTTCACTTTCAGAAGTAAAAACAAGTTACACTTATTGAGTGTTTTTTTTAATGTTCTAGGTTCTCCACTTGTACTATTTCATTTGTGTCACCACGTCACCAATTACAAGTGTTGTCTTGCACAAGGAGACTGATCCTTGTATACAGTCAAGATGTCAGGCTACACAGTGGTGAGCAGCAGGGCCACAACTTGGCATCTCCAAAGCCCTATTCTGTCACTTTCTGCCTCTGCCGGCCTTGATGCCCTGGCCAGAGAGGGCACGGCAGAGACCTCAGACAAGGGGTCCCTGTGGTCCCGGGATGACTTCTGCCCTCAGGGAGGCAGGGCAGGGCTGGAGGAGGGCTGGGTCCTGCCACAGGCTTTGCGGAGACTCCTTGGGCTTCCTTGGTGGCTCAGATGGTAAAGAATCCGTCTGCAATGCGGGAGACCAGGGTTCAATCCCTGACTCAGGAAGATCCCCTGGAGAAGGGAATGGCTACCCATCCCAGTGTTCTTGTCTGGAGAATTCCATGGACAGAGGAGCCTGGCGGGCTACAGTCCCTGGGGTCACAAAGAGTTGGACATGACTGAGCAACTAACCCTTTCTTCTTTCTTGACGGGCAGCGCCCAAACCACCCCTCCTTTAGATAGCCTCCCCAAACCCTGGCAGAGTTGCTCCTCACTGTACTCCCACGTTGCCTGGGCCTTTCTTAGCACATCCTGATGCTAATATGTTTATGCTATTGTAGTTTGTAGGGAATAAAGTTACAGTGGGGTTTCTCCTACATTCCCCTGCAAACTCCTTGAGGGCAGGGACTCATACGCATGCCTAAGGCACCTAGTAGAGGCCTTGTAAAGAGTAGCAGGTGATGAATGAGTATCTGTGGAATGAACTATTAAAAAGCATCATTCTTAAGACTGTCAAAAGTGATTTCACATACATTACCTTATTTACTCATTCATTCAAATTGATACACATTTACTGAGCCTACAATCATATGGCTAGATTTCCACAGAGCCCAGGGATACAAAAACATATTAGACAAGGAGCTCATGATGGCAGGGGTGGGGAGTGGGGAGTGGAGGGCAGGGGAACTGGTGAGGGCAAGAGATGAAAAATAAGACAAGAAAAAAAAAAGCTGGAAACAGACAACTGCAACCTGTGCGGCTAGGAGTCAGACCCTAGAGGCTGACCCTTAGGCTTCTGGGCTCCGAGCCTTCCTGGAAATTTCTTTGCCTCTCACGACGAAATATCTGAACCAAAGCAGAGAACCAGATTGTGAGTGGACATCAGGTCAATCTGCCTGGTATTTCTCCACCAACGAGCTTCTGCCTCTGACACTGAAGGGGCCAGGATGTCACCGCCAACTGCAGTGACCAGGGCTTCGAGGGGCATGTGTGACCCAGTCAGCCAGCTGTTAGAAGTGCAGACGCCGTTCGCTCTGTCCTGGGCAAAACTGCCTGAGTTGCTCCACTCCAGGCATTCCACTCTTGTTTCTTAATTCAGTTCACAAAGCTAATCCGCTGATCCCAAGCCAACGGCGTCCCTGCACGCCGCTCTCCTAGGCTCTTTCATCAGCAGGGGAGCAGGAGACTTGCTGAGGCTCCCTTCTTCCTGCCCGTGGGATGCTCAGAGCCCCGCTGACTGCCCCCCGCCCTGCCACCTTTCCGGACACCACAAGCGCCTGACGCTTTAGCCCCATACCCAGGCCAACCCGAACCCCCTCGTGGCCCTTCCTAACATCTTTCTTGGTGACCCCTGTTTGCCGCGTCCCATGGTTCAAGCTCACAAATGCTCAGTTACTGAGGCAGGGAGCAGAGTAGACAGGTTAATTGGTTCACAGGATAAGTGGATCCGATTTGAGTCCCGGCCACTGCCAACAGCTTTGTGACCTGAATCAAGACCTGACCTGACCTCTGACCTCTCTGGGATGCTGTGCAGAGATCATGATATCCAAGTTGTGAGGCATCTAGTACTTCTACAACAAACTCTCAATAAATGGTGGATGTTTAAATATTAATAATGAAGTCTTTTCAAAGAATTTCTATGAAACTGAATTTGAAAGTGGTTGGAAACTCCAGTGTTTCCCCTTCCCGATTAGAAACCCAGTGAGGCAGGGGCCTTGTCTTTTGTTCACTGTGTCTGGTACATGGAAGGTTCTTAACGTATATATTTAATTTTGGATAGATGAATACATCTACATTGTCCTCAATTCTAATTTTAGGATTCATTTTTAGTATTATTTTTTCCTAATTATAAAAATAATAAAAGTAGGAGAACAGACTTCCTTGGTGGTCCAGTGGTTAAGAATCTGACTGCCAGTGCAGGGGACTCGGGTTTGATCCCTGATCTGGGACGATCCCACATGATGTGGAGCAACCAGCCCGAGAGCCACAGCTATTGACCCTGAGTTGTAGAGCCTGTATGCAGCGGACACCGACGCTCTCACACCATAGTACCTGCGCTCCGAAACAAAGAAGCCGCCGCAACAAGAAACCCTTGCGCTGCAAGTGGAGAAATTCCACACGAAGCAACGAAGACTCAGCACAATCAAATAAATAAATAAATATCTTTTAAAGAAGTAATACATGCTTCACTGTAGAAAAATTGGTGTTTCTTAAAACTAAGAAAGCAAAACCTAACTGTGATCCTACTCTCTAGATATAGCCATAATTAATGTTTTTGTATATTTCCTTAAAGACTTTTTCTGTACTTTTATGTTTCAAAGTTTTTAAATTCTTTTTTTAATTAACATAATGAACATTACAATGTTATTAAATAATCTTTAAAAACATAATTTTCAGTACTACATATAATATTCTGTGATATGAGTGTATCATAATTTATATAAGTAATATGTAATCTTTCACCATTATAAAGCTGCAATGAATATCCTTCCCGCATACATCTTTGTGTATATCTCTGTATTAAGATTTTCTATGATGAATAAGTTCTACAAAGTCAATTACTGGATCTAAGAGTGAATATTTTAAGGACCTTGATATACATATTGTTAAATGATTCTTCAGTGAGGTTGCACTAATCCACACTCCTCTCTCTCCCAAGGCTTGAGAATTCTCACCACCAGAAAATTATTATTTAGCAAAAAGTAATCTTTACTCAAGAGGAACTGAAACACAGAACTTACTCTTATATGATGATGCTCTTGCCTTAGGCATACGTGGTACATTCAGTCACAGCAAGCTTCCTCCACCTTGGTACTATCGACACTTTTGCTGGAAAACTTTGTTGCAGGAGCTGTCCCGTGCATTGTACGATGTGTTGCTGCAGTTATGATAACCAAAAATGTCTCCAGATATTGCCAGTGTCCCCTGAGGAACAAATCACCCCTGGTTGAGAACAATTGAATGGCATTATATTAATTCTGTATTGGTTGCGAATAACAGAAACCAACCCGATGTAAAAATGGCAACTTTGTTAGAAGGATCTTAGAGTATTGCAGAACCCAAAGGTTCTGGTCCTTCCCTTTTTAGGTCTGACTCCTTCTTTTCTTTTGCTGCTGACTGGCTTCCCCTGTTTCCTTGTCTACATGGAGGAAAATGGCTAATAACCACATTTATGAAATTTACAAGCCCTCTTTCTCAGACAGTAAAAAATTCACCTGCAATGCAGGAGACCTGGGTTTGATCCTGGGGTCAGGAAGATTCCCTGAAGAAGGGAATGGCAACCCACTCAAGTATCCTTGTCTGGAGATTTCCATGGACAGAGGAACCTGGCGGGCTGCAGTCCATGGGGTCGCAAAGAACTGGACACGACTGAGTGACTAACACTTGTGTATGAGAAAGTCAGACCTTGCTGGGATCTCTGGGTTCTAAATCCAAATTCCCAGGGAAAATGCTCTGAGTGGCCCAGCTAAGATGGATTTGCACTGCTGGTCCAGTCATGGGCTGGGAGCTGGGGCTCGGGGAGAGGCACTGACACCTGGGAGTCTTGCTGTAGCCAGTTTCTGAAGAGGAGCTCCTGGCAGCCGGCCCTCTAGGAGTCCCCTGCAGTTGCTGGGTGTGTCCCAGGTGCGCACACGCACAGCTGTACAGACGCCCCAGCTGCACACACTCCTGAGAGCTGGGCCTGCCTGTCTCCATCCGTGCCCCCTTGCAGCTCAGCCTGAACTTACCAGCATGGTGGTAATGTTGCTGTGCCATCCGGGCTCTGGGTTCAGCCACATTCTGGGTGGAAGGGCCAGTTTCTCCATGACTGACTCTCAGAGTTACTCAGAAGTTCTAACCCAGAGAGCCCACTTTAGAGTCTGGTGTTTACAGCTCCATAACAGTGTTTTAGGTGGGAAAACACTGCTGGTCCTCCTTCATAAAGCGGCTCTGCAGTGTGTAGCCACTGAGGGGCAGGAGGCCTGTACCAGATGGGCACCATCCTGAGGGCTAGCCATCCAGCCTCTGCCTCCAAGAAGGAACAGGCTGGTGCATGGGCAGCTCAGACCCAGGCCCTGAGCACAGAGGCGTCACCCTCAGGTGCCTCGAGCCACCGGCAAATGGCCTAAGGGAGGCTTCCTCCCCAGGTAAAGATGAGCTCCATCCTCTTCTGAAATTCTTTCCAGCTTACAGACACTTTGTCTGCTCTCACCACGCTGTGACCTTGGATAAGTCACCTCTCACCTCAATAGAGGCGAAGCCAGGGGCAGTGTTTCCTCTGAGCCCTCCCTGGAGCTAGCTCCAGATTTCTCCTGCTATATGATTATTTCAGATAAGTTTCACTAGAAACTCAGGAGCCTGCAAGTGAGTTGAGTCTCTCTTACCCATGTGTCTGTGGGCAGGTAAATTAACCTCTGGGCTTCAGCCTCAGCATCTGTAAAATGGGCACGCTAGTGGCTTGCAGTATGTGCAAGGGATCTGTGCCTGGCAGAGAGCAAGAGTTCATCTGGTGCTTGCTCTGTGCACTCCTGTCATGATGCGTCAGGTACTGAGCTGAGGCTGGGCAGAGAGATGGGAACATGACCGGCCCTTCGAGTCCTCGTGGTGACTAGAGGAGGGAGGCTCCTGAGGCATGCTATGAAGCAATGTGGCACAGCCAGCGATGGGGACCCAAGTGTCCCTGGATGGGGGCTCTCCCCAACCATCCGCTGGAGCTGCGGGGAAAGAGGTCAGGTAAGGCAGGACACAGGTCAATCCCACTGTCTCTGGGCCTCAGCAGAGCAGATAGTTCAAGGACTTAACTGCCCAAGGATCAGAAGAACTGCACCCTTCCTCATCTTTCAGGCTCCTAGGGAATTCTTTCAAGGGGAACAACCCTCTCCCACATTTTTTTAAAAGTAGTTCCCTGTATTTTCAGCCTAAGCAGTGGTTGGGGAGAGGACCTGCCATGAGTGAATCTCTGTGTGAGACACACAGATTGCACGCGACATGGAAAAGTGTCCGTGTGAGGGGTGGCAGAGTCACTGGGCCTTTGCTTGCCCAGCCGCTCAGGGCGGGAGGGAAGAGCAGGGATGGCCCAGGGCCTGTCGGCCGTGGGAAACCTGCCGGCAAGCTCAGCTGAGGAACCTGGGGCTGGGGGAGGCTCTGCCTGCTGGGGAGGCACAGTGAGGCACTCTGAGCAGGAAGGACGGGAAACTCCTCGCAGAGACAGAACAAACCCAAGCTGGGTCAGGCTGGGTCAGGTGGGGCGCAGGGGCCGTGGCAGGACAGGGAGGTCATGAGTGAGGAGTCTGCCTTCTGGGGTCCAAGGCTTGGCTTCCCTCAGCTGGTAACTGACTCTGATGAGTTAGAGTCTAGCGCATTTGGGCCAGGCAGACGGCTACAGAGAGGCTTGCTTCTCAGATGCGTGTACATATGGGGGGAGCAGAAGATAGAATCCCATCTACATTAAGACAGGCAGTTTGCTCCTCTGTGGCCCTTCCCCCGTTCTTCTTCTCCTTATCAGGACGTCCACTGCAGCCCCGTGCCTCCATCTCCGATGACGTCGGCATCCACGTGCGTTTCTATGTCAGCCGCCATCCATATTCAAACCTACACCTACACGCACACCTGCACTCATGTGTTTGTCGGGAAGCTCCCTTTCCCACTGTAGGTAAATGCTAGCTTCCAGATCCTTTTTTTCTTTAGAGCTATATGACGCTGGACCGCTGTGACCTGTGTCTCCTTCCTCTCACCCACCGCTTCCCCTTCCTTCTTGTTCTCCTCCCTCTGCGCCCAGCTGGGGCCACAGTGCCTTTGTCCCTCAAGCACCTGCCTCCTCTATGCCCTCTCTCAGTCCGACAAACCCTCTCCACCTAAACTTTGGGCGCTGAAGTCTGACCATGTTTTTTCTCCTCAAGAAGGCGGAGCCCCAGCTGCTGCCTGAACGCTGATGGTAAGAAGGCACAACTTCAGGCCTCAGGGTGTGGCTGGGCTGCACAAGACAGACCACGCGTAATCTTCGCAGAAACCAGGCCTCCTGTTTCTGTCTTTTCATGTTGTCCTGGGAAATCTCTCCACTCTCCTGGCTCGAAGCATATGTGGATGCCTCCCTCATCTCTGAACTTCAGAGCCATAAATTTAAGTTTTTAATTGAAGTATAGTTATTCACAGTGTTGTGTTGTTTTCCGCTGTACAGCCAAATGATTCAGTTACACATATGTTAGTAGATACATCCTTTTAAAAAATATTCTTTTACATTATGGCATATCATAGGATACTGAATATAGTTCTCCATGCTATACAGTAGGACCTTGCTGTTTTCAGAGCTACAAACTTAAATGCCTGCTGGATACCCCACCAGTCCAGTGTCTAGATATACCACAATTTATCCATTCACCTATTGAAGGGCATCTTGTTAGCTTCCAAGTTTGGGCAATTATGGATAAAGCTGCTATAAACATCCGTGTGCAAATCGCTGTGTAACTCCTTTGGGTACCAAGTAATGCAGTTGCTGGATCACATGGTAGGAACTCAGTTTTGTAAGAAACTGCCAAATTGTCTGTGTTTGCATTCCTGCAACAAGGAACCAGAGTTCCTGTTACTTTGCATCCTTGCCAGCATTTGGTGGTGTTAGTATTTTGGAATTTTTCCATTCTAATGTGTAGTGTGTAGTGATATTTCCTTGTTTTAATTAACATTTTCCTGATGACATATGACATCCGGTATCTTTCTTAAAAAATTTGTTTATTTGGCCATGTGCCATAGCATATAGGATCTTAGTTCCCCGACCAGAGATTGAAGCCATGTGCCCTGCACTGGATGCCCTGAGTCTTAACCACTGGGCCACCAGGGAATTCCCTACAGTATCTTTTAGTGTACTTATTTGCCATCTGTATATCTTTCTTCTCCGCTGTCTGTTTAGATATTTTGCCCATCTTTTTTTTTTTTTTTTGCCCATCTTTTAATTAGATTATTTTCTTATTGTTGAGTTTTAAGAGTTCTTTGTATATTTTGGATAACGGTCTCTTGTCAGATATATCTTTTGCAAATAATTTCTTCCAGTTTTTAGCTTGACTTCTCATTCTTTGGATATGTCTTTCACAGGGCAGAAGTTTATATTTTTCATCAAGTCCAGCTTTCCAGTTCTTCTTTCATGACTCATGCTTTTCACGTTGTCTAATTTTACGCGGCGCACACCAAGGTCTCCTGACTCCTGACCCCAGATTCTCCACCTGCTCCCTGCCCCTCCCTCTGAAACCTTGCTGCCCCAGGCCTTTCGCTTCCTCAAATGCACTCCCCCTCAGCCTCGCCTGCAGCTCCCCTCTCCCTCAGCTGTTCCTGCAGCCAACTCCTACTATCCAGCAGAGTCGGCTCAATGCGGCTTCCCCAGGGGTGAGCTCAGCCAGTGACCCCCCATTATATCTCTCGGTGCGGCTTCCTCAGGGGCGAGCTCAGCTCAGGTGACCCCCATTACACCTCTCAGTGTGACTTCCTCGGGGTGGGGCTCAGCTCAGGTGACCCCACATTGCATCTCTCACTGCAGCTTCCTCAGGGGCAAGCTCAGCTCAGATGACCCCCATTACAACTCTAAGTGTGACTTCCTCAGGGGGGAGCTCAGCTCGGCTGACCTCCCCCATTACATCTTTCAGTGTGATTTCCTTGGGGGGGGCTCAGCTCAGGTGACCCCCATTTCATCTCTCAGCATGACTTCCTTGTGGAGAAGCTCAGCCTGGGTGACCCCGCATTACATCTCTCAGTGTGACTTCCTCGGGGGCGGAGCTCAGCTCAGGTGACCCCTATTACATCTCTCAGTGTGACTTCCTTGTGGAGGAACTCAGGTTGGGTGACACCCATTTCATCTCTCAGTGTGACTTCCTTGTGGAGGAGCTCAGCTCAGGTGACCCCCATTACATCTCTCAGTGTGACTTCCTCGGGGGGGGAGCTCAGCCTGGGTGACCCCCATTACATCTCTCAGTGTGACTTTCTCATGGGGGAGCTCAGTTCCGGTGACCCCCATTTCATCTCTCAGCGTGACTTCCTCAGGGTGGAGAGCTCAGCTCGGGTGACCCCCATTTCATCTCTTAGTGTGACTTCCTCGGGGTGGGGAGTTCAGCTCAGGTGACCCCCATTTCACCTCTCAGTGTGACTTCCTCGTGGGGGAGGTCAGTTCAGGTGACCCCCCCATTACATCTCTCAGTGTGACTTCCTCGGGGTGGGGAGCTCAGCTTGGGTGACCCCCATTACATCTCTCAGCGTGACTTCCTCGAGGTGGGGAGCTCAGCTCGGGTGACCCCCCATTTCATCTCTCAATCCCTGTGTTTGCACCTGTCACAGTCAGAGGCAGCTCCCTGCTAAAGTCCATGAAGGCAGGCGGAATTTCTCTGCTTGGTCACTGTTTATCTCCAGAGCTAGTGGCATGCTTTGAACACAGTGATAATTATAATTTTAATAGCAAACACATCTATAGTACTATGTGCCAGAAACCCTCCAAATCAGTAACGTATTTAACTCATCTGCTGTCTGCACTAACTGTCAGTTATTGATTCTGAGGTACAGTTTGTCTGCAATCACAGAACTAGTGAGGGGAATAGTTGGAGTCAAACCCAGAATATCTGGCTTCAAAATCAGTGTCCTTTATCATACTGGATTGTCTCTCAAGTTCTTTACATCTTTGCTGAATGAATGAGTATGTCAGAGGGAAAGAGAAGGAGACAACTAGGAAATAGTGTGGGAGCCCAGGTGGTTAAAGATCAGAGTGAATGAAACAGGCATTTGCCTTGGAAGGGCTCTTCAATCGTTGTTGACTGACTGATGAACAGACTCTGGGAGAGAGATGTTACTCTGTCCCAGCCCCTGCTTCCTTCTGGGATGAGCAGCACCCACGGATAATTGGCAGGGCAAAGCCTGAGTTCTCTGTGAGGGGCTGTTGGAAGGCTGCCACAGGGCGCATTAGTACTGAGCTGCCTCGGGGAGAGATAGCCTGAGCCGGAGATAATTACTGCTGAGATGTCTAGGACATCAGTTAAAGAGATTCCATCAGGCATCTGGTCCAGCCACAGCTCTTTTAAAGGGAGACAGTGGAACGTCTAAGAGGCCCCAAGGTCATTGCCTCGCCCCTCACCTGACCCAGTCCTGACCACACCTGGGTCTCTGCAGCTGCAGACACTTGGGAAATCCTTCCCCCCACACTCTCCCCTACCTTCCCCAGTCACCCTGTGTCAGAAAAGCTTGCCATCCAGTTGTCATGTGTGAAAGTGATCCCCCAGGTGCTGAAAATATAATGGAGCAGCGTGCAGGAATGCTCTGCCCCTCCCTGGGGAACACCTGGATGTCACCCCTGCAATCCACAGCACGGGTTCCCTGAGCCAGCCTGTTCTTTGCAGGAGCCAAGCCATTTCTGTGGCCCCTGTTCTTCAGGAGAGGCATGCTCACATGGCACACAGGGACTTGGGGGGGCTCCAGGAAGAGAGCGAAGCTTTGCAGAGGCCAGAGGCACAGGTTCTGAGCCACAGAGAATCTGACACAAAGCCAGAAGCCTCCTGAGAAGACTGTGTCCAGTGTGGAGGCTGCTGGGCGCCTAGAGAGCCAGAGTCAAGATGGTGGCCAGAACCCCCAGGAAAGGGTGGGAATCCCGGAAACAACCCCGATTTCTGCTTCCTGGAGGCGCAAGGAAGGCATGGCCAGGCAGGTGGGGGGCCGTCTAAAACGCAGTGGCCAGTCTGGAGGCCAGAGGGGAACGGACCCTCCTCCCCAGGGGGCCGGGTGGCGCTGAGACCCAGGGTAGAAGCCAACCAGACAGCAGCTCAGCCCAAGTGCCTGCTGCAAGACGGGCCCTGCAGGGCCAGAGGCTCCCCGACCCGGAGCACAGGGTCTGCCCTCTGAGCTTCTGTGGGGTTCCCTAACCCCAGGTGACAGGGCAAGTAGGTGGAACTAGGGATCTCGAGTGGCCTGGGCAGTGCCAACCCACCTAGCCTTTTTTACAGTTAAGTCAGAACTTGGTAATATGTCACTTCATTGGGTTGGGTATTTCTGAAGGTTTCTCTTTAACTTCTTTTTAAAAAAATCCATTTTAAAAACTTTCTCTTGTTATGTTAAGTGAAAGAAGCCATTTATACGTCGAAGTCATTTATATGAAGTTCAAGAACTGGCAAAACCAAATTATGGTGATAGAAATTAGAATAGTGGTTGCTTCTGGTAGGAACTTTCTGGGGTGTTGGGAACATTTTATATCTTGATTTAGATATTGGTTACATGGTTGTATACATTTGTCTAAGCTTATTGAACTCTTCACTTAAGATCTGTGCATTTTACTGCACATAAATTATATCTCAAATAATCAGCAAAATAACCTTGCCTTGCTGTTCTTACCAGGAGAAAACGTTCCCACTCTTCTTTGCTGGAGCTGGGTGTTATTGTAGAAAGCGCATTGACTTTGGAGTCAGGTACTCTCTAGTTCGAGTTCTATATAGACTGTCACTATCGTTGTGACTTTGGACAAGCTGATCTCTGATTTCCTAATCTTCAAGATGCGCCGGGAAATTGTTTTGATCAGTAAAAGAGTCATCCAGTCACAGAGCAAAGTGCCTGGCATGCAGGTGGTGTCTGATGCCACCTTGCTTTCCTGCGTGCTTCTCTCAACCTTTTCCGGTACCTTCCTCATTCCCACACACCAGTCTTGGTGCACACGCAATTCAAGCGTGCCTCAGATACAGGGCACGTCTCTGGCGGTCGCAGACCTTTGTGGCTGTTTATTGAGTAGCCAGACTTCAAGTATGGAATCTGCAAATGCCGAGTCTACAGGGTGGCTATATTTTCACCTTTGTGCTTTCCACCCCACCCCACACCTAGGCTTTCAGAGCTTGAGGGCGAAGCCTGGGTCTTCCTAAGCTCCGTGTCCCCCCAGCTATAACAAGCTCTCGGCAAACATTTGACCAGTGAGTGAGTAAATAATAAGTAAATTAGCACATGCATAACTGAATGAATGTGTGAGAGTATGCATACGCCAGTGAGTGACTCTCCTAGAGAAATACTGGGGTGATAGGTGAATGGTCAGTCCGAGGAGTTGTGTGGTGGTGGCAGCCCAAACGGTCCAGCCCCAGAGCCTCTGGCAACTGTCCGGCAGGCTCCTCTCTCTGCCCTTCCCGCCACGCCCCATGCCTCTGTGGGCAGTGGCGCTGTCCCCTCGTGGACAGTGAGCGAGCACGAGGCGGGGCGCGCCTGGGGGGCAGGGAGCTGCATCCACACTGCCCCCTCCCCAACACCCCTGCCACAGCAGGGAGGGCCTCTCCTCCCCTGAGGCCGTGTCCCCGAGCAGATGTCTCTCCTGTCTTGTCAGCAGCAGAGCGGCTGTCAGGAGTTTGCATTATTTATCTGCTCGGTAACATTTACTGGGATTTAGTGTTTAATAACTGTCACTCCAATATATCTTTTCTTAATCCCTTCAGATCTGCTGCTGTAGCAATTTTAAATATTTATCAACAGTGTTCATGTGTTCACTGGTTGGGTTGCAAATTTTTTTGTAATTAAAGATTTAGAAGACACTGCTCGAGACTTACAAGGATTGGTAGAGATCACAGGGAGAGGGGAAGAGAGATCTGGTCTTGGAATCTGTTGCCTGGTATCCGAAGCGAAGGTGGAGGTTCCCCCCTGGTCCCCACGGCCCCCTCTCACACAGCCTGGGCGGCGCTCCAGCCAGAGAGCCAGGCGGTGAGACACGGCCCAGCGGGCCAGCCCTGCCTGCGCCAGCCTCAGCCTTGGACGAGGTCTTGGGACAGCAGGGAGCAAGACTGAAAAGGCTCCTCCCGATATGGTGCAGACAGATGACAAACATGTCAGCACATTTAAAAAAATCAGTTTGGATTGTGAACAATGCAGTAAGAGGAACAGATAATGGCTGAAGGTGGGACACCGGTGTCAGGGGTCTTTACTGTAAGCCAAAGGGGCTGGCTTGGCCAAAAGGAAATTTCTGGACACAATAGAGGAGGTCGCAGGATCAAAGGACAGAATAAAAGGGAGAGAGAGTAAGGGAAGGCATAGGAACCAGGGTTATTTTGTGGCATATTGGACTGTCTGTCCAGAGAGTAGACTTGGGGAGAAAGCTCCCCGGACAGTATTCTGTTGTGACACCCAGCTCAGCAGTCACGACGCAGGAACGGAAGGCACACAGCTCTCTCACCAGGGAGACCAGAGCACCTTAGCCGACAGCTTCACCAGGACTGGATCTACTGGGGGAGGGGTGGCTTTCCAAAACCAAATCCCAGTGATGCTATAGAAGGAAGGATTATAGGTAAGGGGCACAGAAGGCCCGTCTGAGGAAATGAACTGAAACCACAGCAGTGAGAAAGAGCCCCGGGGAGAGGGGCGCAGGTACAGAGGCCCGTGGTGGGAAGGGTCTCCCTGGAGCCACGCGGGTCAGGCTGGCTTGCCCTGTGGTCCCTCTCAGACTGGGCTGGGGAGTGGGCCCGTCGCCAGTCCTCAGAGGCTCCCTGAGCCAAGTTATGGGACCAGAATTCTGTTCATTCTGGATAGAATGAAATAGAAGGCCTAGGCCCAAGGCATTCTCCTGGCTCCTGTGATAGGGACGCCAGTGAGCATGAAACTTTGGTCGAGGCGTGTTTCTGGAGGCCCATGGTGGACCAGGCTGTGTGTTAGGATGTACACGATACAGATGCGGCCCTCAGAGCACTTACTCTTGCGGGGTGGATACAGGCAGGTCATGGGCTAGAAGAAGGATGCTGAGAGAAGTAACCTTGGAGCACGGATTTAAAATCATTCTTCTTTTCTAAGCTATGTGTTTAGTGCTTTAAATTCCTCATAGTACTGTTTTAGCAGCATCCTGATGATTATTTTTAGTTTCTCCAAGCCTGTTTCTTTTATGTATGAAAGAAAGTGAAAGTGAAAATCGCTCAGTCATGTCCGACTCTTTGCAACCCCATGGACTATACAGTCCATGGAATTCTCCAGGCCAAAATACTGGAGTGATTATCCTTTTTCTTCTCCAGGGGCTCTTCCCAACATAGGGATCAAACCCAGGTCTCCCACATTGCAGGCGGATTCTTTACCAGATGAGCACAATGGAAGCCCAAGAATACTGGAGTGGGTAGCCTATCCCTTCTCCAGAGGATCTTCCTGACCCAGGAATCGAACCAGGGTCTCCTGCATTGCAGGTGGATTCTTTACCAACTGAGCTATCAGGGAAGCCCTTTCTTTATGTATAAAATGGGAATAATAATAGCACTCTATTAATATGGAATTTTTATAGAGATTAAATGAGATAATATACATAAAGGTTTTACATATGCCTGGCACATAACAGTAACTGCTCAACAAATTTTAGTTGTTATGATTAATAATAAAAATCATGTAAGTCCCACTTTACCCAAACCCATGATTTTGATATGTTGTCATTCGTTTTATTTTCACTAAATTCAAAATACTTTCTAGTTTTTTTTCATTGACACATGGATTATTTACAGGTGTGCTATTTAGTTTCCAAATGTTTAGAGATTTTCTTGATATCTTCCTGTGTTAATTCCTAGTTTATTTCTGTTGCGGTCAGAGAACATACTTGGTATGACCTTTTAAATATATTGAGTTTATTCATGGCCCAGAAGGCAATCTTTTTGAATAACAGTTTATTTGAAATGACTCATACTTGGCTGTGGTTAGGTGGAATGTTCTGTAATTGTGGATTAGGTCAAGTTGGTTGATAGGGTTGTTCAAATCTCCTTTATCCTTGCTCATTTTCTGACTGCTCGTTCTGTCAGTTGTTAACAGCGGGTATGGAAATCACTAATTGTGGATTTGTCCATTTCTCCTTACAGTTCTGTTAGTTTTTGCTTCATATAGTTTTTTTTTTTTAACTGTATTTATTTATTTATTTATTTTTTATGTCTCCTGCATTGGCAGGCAGATTCTTTTTTTTTTTTTCCCCAGTGGGTTTTGTCATACATTGATATGAATCAGCCATAGAGTTGCACGTATTCCCCATCCCGATCCCCCCTCCCACCTCCCTCTCCACCCGACTCCTCTGGGTCTTCCCAGTGCACCAGGCCCGAGCACTTGACTCATGCATCCCACCTGGGCTGGTGATCTGTTTCACCCTAGATAATATACATGCTGTTCTTACGAAACATCCCACCCTCACCTTCTCCCACAGAGTTCAAAATTCTGTTCTGTATATCTGTGTCTCTTTTTCTGTTTTGCATATAGGGTTATCATTACCATCTTTCTAAATTCTATATATATGTGTTAGTATGCTGTAGTGATCTTTATCTCTCTGTCTTACTTCACTCTGTATAATGGGCTCCAGTTTCATCCATCTCATTAGAACTGATTCAAATGAATTCTTTTTAATGGCTGAGTAATATTCCATGGTGTATATATACCACAGCTTCCTTATCCATTCGTCTGCTAATGGGCATCTAGGTTGCTTCCATGTCCTGGCTATTATAAACAGTGCTGCGATGAACATTGGGGTGCACGTGTCTCTTTCAGATCTGGTTTCCTCAGTGTGTATGCCCAGAAGTGGTATTGCTGGGTCATATGGCAGTTCTATTTCTAATCTCCACACTGTTCGCCATAGCAGCTGTACTAGTTTGCATTCCCATCAACAGTTAAGAGGGCTCCCTTTTCTCCACACCCTCTCCAGCATTTATTGCTTGTAGACTTTTGGATAGCAGCCATCCTGACTGGCGTGTAATGGTAGCTCATTGTGGTTTTGATTTGCATTTCTCTGATAATGAGTGATGTTGAGCACCTTTTCATGTGTTTGTTAGCCATCTGTATGTCTTTGGAGAAATGTCTGTTTAGTTCTTTGGCCCATTTTTTGATTGGGTCATTTATTTTTCTGGAATTGAGCTTCAGGAGTTGCTTGTATATTTTTGAGATTAATCCTTTGTCTGTTTCCTCATTTGCTATTATTTTCTCCCAATCTGAGGGCTGTCTTTTCAGCTTACTTATAGTCTCCTTTGTTGTGCAAAAACTTTTAAGTTTAATTAGGTCCCATTTGTTTATTTTTGCTTTTATTTCCAATATTCTGGGAGGTGGGTCATAGAAGATCTTGCTGTGATTTATGTTGGAGAGTGTTTTGCCTATGTTCTCCTCTAGGAGTTTTATAGTTTCTGGTCTTACATTTAGATCTTTAATCCATTTTGAGTTTATTTTTGTGTATGGTGTTAGAAAGTGTTCTAGTTTCATTCTTTCACAAGTGGTTGACCAGTTTTCCCAGCACCACTTGTTAAAGAGGTTGTCTTTTTTCCATTGTATATCCTTGCCTCCTTTGTCAAAGATAAGGTGTCCATAGGTTCGTGGATTTATCTCTGGGCTTTCTATTCTGTTCCATTGATCTATATTTCTGTCTTTGTGCCAGTACCATACTGTCTTGATGACTGTGGCTTTGTGCTTCATGTAGTTTGAAGCTCTAAGGCTTATAATGTTTAGAGTTGTTGTACAATGAAGCACTATCCAGCCCAAATGTCAGCTGAGAAAGCTGAGAAGTTGTCCTCCAGTCCCTAAGGAAGCCCTTCACCTCTGCTCAGTGCTCCTGAGTCGCCGGGCATTCCTGTCTGCGTGGGAGCCAGTGCCGTTCCCAGCCTGTGTGAGCACTGAGCACTGCTCCCTTAGTCCTCCCGGCTTACTCCTCCCCCGCCTCGCAGAGGATCCTCATGTGTCCGTGCTCATCAGTGCTCCGCTGAGGACCCGATGGGGATGCGCTTTAGGTCTCCAGAGTCCTCCCTCTGTGCGTTCTTTCCTTCCTGTTCTCCGTCCTGTGGATTCAGCCTGCTGCACTCTCAGCATCACTGCCTTGACTCAGCCAGCCCATCAGGCTCCACATGGATTCCCTCTCCCTAGGCTTCCTGGGGGTCCTCTTAAGGTAGCAGGCTGGGGCAATCCCAGGGATGACCTTGTTTATTTCCCACTTCACAGGGATCGTCGTCCTTCGCTGCCCGGTGTGCTGTGTTTTATAAACAGTTGTTTCATACGTTTTGTCTGGCGTGTGGCTGTCTTAGGTGGGAGGGTAAATCGTCTCCTTCTTGCACCATCCTGACTCCAAGCTGGTCTCTGGATTTTGGAGACCGACCTTGGGATGCTCTGTGGGACCTGTGGCAAACGCAGTCTGTCCTGAGGCTTTGGGAACAAACACACGCTTTGTCAGCTCACTATTCGTTTGAGAAATGGTTTGGCTTGTTGCCGGCCCTGATAGACTACATCTCTGACCACAGGATAACACATGACCTTGCAACCACAGTTACTCATCACGACTGACAAGCCATGAATTCAGGCCTGCCCAGCAGCACTCCATAATCAAGTGCAGGTGCTAGCAGCGGTACTGGGCTGAGCGATACCCGTGGCTCACCTGCGTTCTCGTGGCGAGACGCTCAAGCTCAGAGGGTGTCCACTCCTGCTTCTCTGATGCTCCTTCCTCAGCTGACACCTGTGGCCTCGGGGGGAGGTGACTCAGGAGGAGAACAGCCCAGACTGCGCTGAGGAACTCTTCCTGATATGCTGATTCCCACCTGAAGGGACTCCCCTCGCACTGCAGCTCATTCTGGAATGGCTCTCACATGGGGACAGATGCTGCCCAGGGCGAGTGCTTGGAGCTGGACAACTTTACTTGGAAGGAGAGATGGCCTGAGTTAAGGTCTGATTAGTTAAACTACTAATTTGTGTGGTTTGGTCATGAGCTTGGAAGGGATAAGATTCAAGAACTGGTGACAAGGAAGGACGTTTAGAAAAAACGTGTGTGGACGGGCCTCTTAGAATGTGCACAGAATGTGAAAATATTTGTGTTCCACCTGAATTTTACCAAGCTCCCACTGGTGGTCAGTTAGACAAGATGGTCCACTTTGTACGTGTTTGGATTCTCCCTCAGCCTCCCCTGTGTTTGCTCAGTGGCTTGTGAACAGAGTAGCCACAGTGACCAGGTTGAGGGCCTGGCATAGCTCAGCCACATCGTCTCACCAAAGCTAAGCCAATTACTGCTGTCGTTAAATGCCCAGCAGTCCAAAAGCAGGTGCCAACCCTGAGTTCCTGACTTGCACCATAATCTAGAGGGACGTGTCAGCTGCTTTAGGCTAGGTTGGTTAATTCAGATAATTGCCCCAAATTTCCTTCTAATTGAGATGTATTGTGGCTCCTGATCCATGGAGCTTGTTCTCCTGGAACAGACATTTGTTCCTGGAGGAAAGAGGGTCCCTGCTAACCAGGGTCATGTTTGTAATGGTGGAGTCTGCAGCCCTTAGTTTGTTTACCCAAGGAATAAGTATCTGGTGACCCAGGTTGTGGCAGAGAGATCTTACTGCTAGGGCTGGGTCATCAACAGCGTCCAGAGACAGCCTGTGATGAGGCATATGGGCCAGAGCTGGCTACAGGAGCAAAAAGCCAAGTGTAGAAGCATTTATGCTTTGTGCAGGGCTCAGCGTTTGTCATGCTGGTGAGGGCAGAGCACTGTGGTGGTGGCGGTGGTGTGTGTGTGTGCGTGCGTGTGCGTGTTGCATGCCAACATCTCATCCTGCTGATCAGCTGGGGAGGGCTTTAAGGCCAGAAATGATTAAAGAGCTCTCAGAGGGAAGGAGGAGTGTGAGGCAGCCTCTGCTCCTTTGTCTATTCAGAGTCTAGTATAGTTTCTGCCACTGAGTGGTTTCATTTGTTGAATGAGAAAAAAGAGAGAGAAAAAAAAAAGAATAAGTGGCTCTGTATATCCTTTGAGTTGGAAAGGATCTCAGATTATCTATTCCCATCTCTAATCATTCTGAGACTCTCTTTGTTAGCATACCCCAACTGGTAGCCACCTGGTTTCTGCTTGTTATTATATGTAAGAACAGTTGTAGCTAAAATTTATCAAGTGCTTATTACTGTTATGTAGTAGTTGGTGTTATTCAACCACCAAGTCATGTCCAACTCTTTGCAACCTCATGGACTGCAGCACGCCAGGCCTCCCTGTCCGTCACCATCTCCCGGAGTTTGGCCAAGTTCACGTCCATTGAATTGGTGATGCCACCCAACCATCTCATCCTCTGCTGCCTTTTTCTCCTTCTGCTTTCAATCTTGTTCAGCATCAGCATCAGGGTCTTGTCCAAAGAGTCGGCTGTTTGCATCAGCTGGGCGAAGTAATGGAGCATCAGCTTCGGCATCAGTCCTTCCAATGAGTATTTGGGGTTATGAGGTGCTCTACGATACATGTACTAATCTCATATATGCATCAAAATTTGAGGAGGTAATTATTATGCTTATGTACCAATGAGCAAACAATTTCAATTAACTTCCTCTGAGTCACACAATTAGTATGTGGCGGTAAGGAATTGAAGCCAGATACATCTGACACTATAGCTTAAGCTCTTAAACACCACGCTGTACTGTTTGTATACATACAGTGACAGAGGTCTCAGCACCTCACAAGATGACAGTGCTATCATTAGCAGCTTTGATTGTTAGAAGGTTTTCTTCCTTTGAGTGGAAACCCACCTCCCTGTAACTCACAGGCCCTGTTCTCAGTGTCCACCCTGACCCTGCTGAGAACCAGTCTCCTCCACCTTCAGCCATCTGAAGATGGCTCTCACAGGCTGCAAGTGGGGAAGGATTCCCTCTAGACCCCCACCCTGCTTTCTGGAGCCCTTGTTGAAGGGAGCCCAGGTTTACCAGTGGCCTCTGCGTGTGGCTCTTAGGCTGAGCAAAGAGAGGCCTGACCAGGGCAGAGAGTTTCCGGACCATTGCCTCCTGTCTAGACACTATACTGTTATCAATGCCATTTCGCCTCCCATTAGCTTTTTTGGCAAGAGAAATTCTTCCACTGCTCTGGCATATGTGGGTGAATTACTGTGGTGTTTAGCTCAAAGCAGGAACAATAATGAGAGGGTAAGAACTGCAAACCCCCTGGGTCTGGCCTGAGTCATCTGTGAGTCTGGTCTCTGGATCTAAGTGCTGGGCAGAGAGGAGGCAAGAGAGCTTGCCTTTGAGCTGGCTATTCCTGGCCCCTTTGACTGGCTGGCTTGCCGTTGAGCTGGCTATTCCTGGTTTGTCTGTGATGCTTAGCAACTGTCTCTTCTGGGGTGGAGCTGTGATGGGGTGTGTGTGTGTATACACATGTGTTTGTGTATGATGTGAGAGAGTAATCTTCTAGAACAGCTGTTGAGTGCCTGTCTTTGCCTCACCTGTCTGGACCTTTCCTTTTTTCCTTGGCTGTAACTGAATCTCATTTTACTGGAAAAACCTCCTTGCAGGCTGAGCTGAACTCTACACGTGAGATGACCTCTGGACCACCCCCTCCATCCCCTCCAGTCCCCAGTGCAAAGAGATAACCAAGGAGGCTGCATTTGTGCAGAACCCAGGAGGCCCCCAAAGCCCACTTCTGGTAACCTGGGCCTAGACTGCAGGCCTTGGCTGACAATAGCTTCACATGAGCCCTGGTGGAGTGCTCTGAGACCCGCGTGTGTGGAGGTGGGTGTCATTCTCGCTAAGAGCCCCCATGCTAGTGGCCTCAGATTTCCTCCTAATTAGGATGTCACGTGGACTTCTCTGGCGGTCCAGAGGTTAAGAATCCGCCTGCCAGTGCAGGGGATTTCCTGGCTGAGGAAGATCCCACATGCCATGAGGCAACTAGGCCTGTGTACACAACCACTGTGCACGCTCCTGGAGCCTGGCGCCGCAGCAAGAGGAGTCCCTGCGGTGGGAAGCCCACACACCAGAGGAAGGGGCCACTGCTTGCCACAACTAGAGGAAGCCCAAGTGCAGCGACAAAGGCCCAGTGCAGCCAGAAAAAACTGCAATGTGGCTCCTGATGCCCAGAAGGAGGCGTGAGGCCTTAGACGTGCTGTCCGACCCTCCCAAGTCCTGAAGCGGGTAACGGGCGGGGATCATGGTGCCTGGGCCCGAGGAAGGGTGTGGTGGGTTCTGCGGGCCCTCACCATGGGACCCTCAGTTACCACACGACAAACAAAGGACTGCGTTTCACCCGCCTGCCACAGGAGAGGCTGGGGAGCGCTGGGGAGCAGAAAGGGCCCGGGCTCTGTGACGCGGCAGTGCTGGAATGTACACAGACCTGGGGCCCTGAGAAGAGGTCAGGCGCTGGGATGGACCCTGTCTGCCCTCCTCTCCCCGAATTGCTGCCCTTCCCTTCTGAATGTCCCCAGCCCAGGGCTTGCTGTTTCTCTGCTGCGGGGGAAAGATTCAGGATCTGTAGGGGAGTCTTTTGTCTTGCCACATCTCCATACATGATGGAGAATGGCCCGTTAGAGCCCAGCTCTGAGAGGTACATCACTTTTGTAGCTGGGGCCTTGGGCCTCTTGGCCGGGGGGGGCCGCCTAGGCAAATGGTCATAGGTCACAGCTGTCTCCTAGCAATGGGGGTAGGGCCAGAGGGGACAGAACGTGATCACTGTGCACAATCTGGGAAGCGAGAGAAGGTGGAAGAAGCCATGAACTTTTCATTACTCAGGGTCACAAGGTCGGGGACAGCCAGATAAATTCAAATATCCTGATAATCCAGAGCTTTGGAACAGCTCCCCAAGGAACTCCAGGGTTTATGCTTCATTTGCATGGGCCCTATCCCCTTTTTAGCATATCCTCATTTCCCCATAACTTTGGGGGACACTAAAAGCTAAAAGACAAGGTTGAGGTTAAAAGGGGGGTGGAAGGAAGCCAGTCCCTTTTATCTCCGAGGTCTCATCAGCCTCCTGATTGAAGCCTCCAGGCTTTTATTCACACACGCATTCACTCATCAAAAACTTGTCATGAGCACCTACCCTGAGCCAGGCAGTGTTCTAGGAGCTGAGATAAACATGGACAAGACACTGCTCACAAGACCTAGTGTCCTAGGGACATGAGTCACCAGGGAAGATGCCTGCAGCAGAGTCCCGAGATGACCCCCATGGTAATACTTAGAATCCTGGAGGCCATGGGAGGCTTCCTGGAGGAAGTGACATCTAAGCTGAGACTCAAAGGATGCCAAGAACTAGTTAGATGAAGAGAGGAAAGAGGGTGTTGTGGGGGAGACTGATCCAAGCTGAGAGAACATTACGTACAAAAGCCCAACAGAGACCAAGTGTGGTATGTTCTAGCAATTGGAACACATTTGTGTGGCTGGATCTCGGAGTAGGAGGGAGGGACACAGCGGATGCACCGAGGGCTAGGCGGGGCTGGGATGTGAAGGGCTGTGACCGTGTGTCAGGGAGTTTAGTCTGAGGACAGGAGGAGCAGTGAACCATTTTCAGTAGCAAAGTGAGAGCCCTGGGTTTGAATTTTCAAAGGCACCCTCTGCCTGCTGCTGAGCCCGCACATTTTGAGAGAGGCTGGGGGCCAGGTTGCCGGCTGTTGGGGGGCTCAGGGGGGAGCTGGCAGCAGTGTGGACTTCCACATTCGTTGAGAAGGAGGGGCTCCCCACCCAGCCTCTCCCCCACCACCCCTTGCTGCGCAGGCAGCTCAGGGTGGGGGACAGGGGCCCACTCCTGTCCTCACCCGGATCTGTCCCATTGCTGGGCACTCCTGTTACTTGAGCACCATCGCTCTTGGGAATCTGTTTTGTGGGCTACCTGGGAAGACTGTTGCCTTTGTTCCCCCCGACCCGCTGGAGAGCAGGACTCCTCACGGGCTGATGGGTGACGTGAGACCTTTGAGGATAAGGCCAGAAAGGACAGGACAGCAAGCATTCTGAGGTCCAAGCTCTTCATCAAGCCCAGAGACGCTGGGAGCCCCTCCTTCTCGGCGACTCCTTAAGAGCAAAGTTGGACGGAGCGACCGGCATCCGAGTTCACCATTGGTGGGAATGTGAAACGGTGCAGCTGCTGCGGAAAACAGCACAGCAATACCTCAAAAACATCAAAAATAGAATTGCCATATGATCCAGAAACCTCACTTCTGGGTATATATAGAAAAGAACTGAAAGCAGGATCTCAAAGAGATATTTGTACACCCATGTTCACAGCAGCATTATTCACAATAATCAAAATGTGGAAGCAACACAACTGTCCACCGATGGATAAATGGATGAACAAAATGTGGTGTATACACTCAGTGGAGTGTCAGTCAGCCTTCAGAAGGAAAGGCGTTCCGACACATGCAACGCATGGATGAACTTTGAAGATATTATGTAAATGAAAGGAGCCTAGAATAGTCAAATTCACAGAAACAGAAAGTAGAAATAGTGGTTTCCAGGGCTTGTGGGGAGGGGGAAATGAGGAGTCATTGCTTATCTTCTTTGAAGATTTATTTTTTTCTTTATTTTATTTCTGGCTGCAGTGGGTCTTCGCCACTGCACGCAGGCTTGCTCTAGCTGCGGTGAGGGGGGCTCCTCTTCCATGCGATGTGATGACTTCTTGTGTGGTGGCTCCTCTTCTAGTAGAACGAGGGCTCTGGGCACATGGGCACATGGGCTCATGGGCTTCAGAGAGCCGGCTCAGTGGTCATGGCTCATGGGCTACAGAGAGCCGGCTCAGTGGTCGTGGCTCACGGGCTTCCGAGAGCCAGCTCAGCAGTCGTGGCCCCTAGACTTAGTTGCTCTGTAGCACGTGGGATCTTCTCGGACCAGGGATTCAACTAGTGTCCCTTGCATTGCAAGGCGATTTTTAACCACTGGACCACCAGGAAACACCAAGGAGTCACTGCCTAAAGGGAACTGAGATTCTATTTTGCAAGATGAGAAAGTTGTGGAGGTGGTTGTACAACAGTGTGAATATCTTGAACACTTCTGAGCTGTATACTTAGAACGGGTTCTGCATGAGTGCTAAGTTGCTTCACTGGTGTCTGATTCTTTCTGACCCCATGGATTTTAGCCCGCCAGGCTCCTCTGTCCATGGGATTCTCCAGGCAAGAATACTGGAGTGGGTTGCCAGTCCCTCCTCCAGGGGATCTTCCCAACACAGGGATCAAACCCAGGTCTCCTGCAGTGACAGGCACGTTCTTCACCACAATACTACACTTTATGTTGTGTGTTTTAAACCACAATTTAAAATGAAAATTTTAAAAATCAGGTGATTTAAATTAAAAAGAAAGCAAAGCAGGGACCAGGGGCTGGGGGTATAAACAGCTCCCACTCTCTGAGGGCAGTAGGAAGTGAGAGGTCGAACTGTATTCTGACTTTCCTCCCCTGAGCAGCCCTAGGTAAGGACGTCTGATTCCCAGGAGTCCCCTTGACCTCATGGGATTTGTGAGGACATGAGGTGGATGTTGGGGCAGCAGGAGAAGAAATACTTGAGTGTTGAACTGGTACCCAAATGGCCAAGGTCACAGCTGCGGCTTCCCCATTGCCCCTCCTACACACACACACTCACACACACACACACACACTCTCACACACACACACACTCTCTCTCACACATACACACTCACACACACTCACTCACACACACACACACTCACACACACTTACACACACTCTCACACACACACTCACACACACACTCACACACACTCACACACACACTCACACACACACTCTCTCTCACACATACACACTCACACACACTCACTCACACACACACTCACACACACACACTCTCTCTCACTCACACACACTCACACACACACTCACACACACACACTCTCTCTCACACATACACACTCACACACACTCACACACACACACACTCACACACACTCACACACACACATTCACACACACACTCACACACACACTCACACACACACTCTCTCTCACACACACACACTCACACACACACACACACTCACACACACTCACACACACACACTGTATCTGCTCTGAACACTCTCACCTGACCTTCCCCGCGACACTAGTCCTAGCTTGTTTCTTCTCTGTAAGTACAGTGGGGAGGCTGAGAGGTGGACGCTTGAAGTGGCCGTGGTTCCACACTCGTCTAAAGGTGTCTCTGGCTCCCAGTTTCTCCTCCCTGCTCGGCCTCTCCACTCGATCTTAGCCACAAGGCCGAGAAGCAATCTCTGTTCCTCCAGAAAACTGCGCTGAGGTCCCACTGAAGACCAGGGTTGGGTGGCTTGGTGGGTGGGAAGCTCTTTTCACCCACGTGGCGGGGAAGGCGGCCATTGACTCCCTGTTGCCTTCCTCACTGCTCCTCAGGCTGAGGCAGCCAGATCCACTGGTGTCCCAGGAATGTGCTGCTGGCGGTGCCCCCAGACGGGCTGGACTGACGTGACCAGGGCCTTGAGTGTTTGCTTGGCCACCTCAGGCGCCCTCCAGCCCTTGGCTTTCCTCTGCCATTGGGTGTGGTCCATCGCGTGTTTAAGCTCTTGGGATCTTCACTAGAAACATGGGGGTGTGCTGGGTAGGCCAGGTGCACTTGGCTTTCCTAAACTTTTGGGACTCTTGACTAGGATGTGGTGAGTATCCACAGAGGAGTCAAGAAAGAACAGTGGTGGTGTGTGTACATTTTTCTTGAAAATCAAGTCTTTTCCTGGCAAAACCTTCATTGGCCTCTCCAGTCCTCACTGGTACTCCTCTCCTGAACTCATAATCTGTGTTCCCCTCAATCCAACTCTTGATCATCACTGCTGTGTGTTACTGGCATAACATAGAAATTCTTTTATTGGGTAAGACTTGACTCTTTAACCAAATGATAGATTCTTAGAGATAAACAGTCTTTATTTCTTTACTTTTGCAACAGGATCTTAAAGTGAAAGTGAAATCACTCAGTCGTATCTGACTCTGCGGCCGCATGTACTGTACCCTAACAGGCTCCTCCATCCATGGGATTCTCCAGGCAAGAATACGGGAGTGGGTTGCCATTTCCTTCTCCAGGGGATCTTCTCAACCCAGGGATCGAACTCAGGCATCCTGCATTGCAGGCAGACATTTTACGGTCTGAGCCACAAAGGAAGGAACAGGATCTTAAACAGGGTCTTCATTTTGTAAAACTATTACAGTGCTTCCTCCATTTCCCATGGGCCTCTCAATTTTGGGTATCCAAATGATTTCCTTTTGAGGTGACTGCTGTGTATGATCCTTGCTGATTTTCTCTTCATTCTTAAGTGGTGTCCCCACCCCAGCGTTAATACTTCAATTGCTTTGTGGATGATTTAAATACTTCTCTAACACGGATTTTGTCAACAGCATTAAAATCTGCATTTTGGGGGCAAGATACACAATTTTACTTTGCAATGGGCTTGTATCTTATTTGTTTCCTGCTAACCTCCCACAGTTAGCAGAGCCTGGACAAAGACCTTTGCCACAGGGTCAGCCTGAGACTACAGAACAAAACTGAGTGAGGGTTAAGGTTAGAGTGTGGTCAGTTCATTAGTAAGTGTTTTTGTTCTATGTTGACTTTTGGGTCCTGGCACAACCCGTTAAAGCTGGTGAATTAATACTCAGTTACCAAGAACCTCTGCATTGCCCTTCCGACACTTGGATGGTGATCAGAAACCACTCTCAACCTGCAGCATAATTGCCAACCCCCACCCACCAGGAAGGCCCACTCGTGGGCGGGGAGTCCTGGGCGAGTTGAGAGCTAATGAGTGGGAGTCAAAGGGCTCTGTTTCCGTTCAGTCTGCGGGAAAACTTTTTAAAAGGCAGAATTGTTAAACCCCACGGCCGCCTTGTGAGCTAAGGAGCTCTCTTAGTATTGAAGCTAGGATGAAATGATGGGGTTGTTGTGGAGAGAGCTCCCCAGGCAGATAGGAGGAGAGGCTGAGAACGTCCAAAGCTGAGAGGTGATTATTCCACCTCCTCTGTGCTATGGCAGGAACGCCTGTGGACAGGACTGGGTTCTCTTCATTCTCGTGTCTCCCCCTCCTGAGCCCCTCATAAATAGTCACAGCAACGTGGTTGTGCTGCGCTGAGCTCAGTCGTGTCCGACGCTTGCCACCCCACGGACTGCAGCCCGCCAGGCTCCTCTGTCAGGGGGATTCTCCCGGCAGGGACACTGGAGTGGGTTGCCATTTCCTTTTCCAGGGGATCTTGCCGACCCAGGGACCGAACCGGAGTCTCCTGCACTGCAGGCGGATTCTTTATCAACTGAGCCATGAGGGAAGCCTCGCAACTTGGTTGATGGTTAGTAAATGAATGACTGTCTGACTGAGTGCTTTGAATGAATGAACCAGTTCTCATCTTCCAAATGGTCCTCAGCACCTGGCCCTTCCAGCAGTCAATTCAAGGTTAAGTTTCCCCACAGTCCTTCCCAGGGGAACCAGAGTGGGTGATGGGGCCCTGAGGAGAGAATAGAGGTCATGAAACAGTGGCAGCTGGGCGGCTTGTACAGGGTGTTTTAAACGTGCTGAGCCCCTACTACAGGGGCTTTCAACCTTGACTGTACGTTTAAGTCACCCGGGAACTGTTTTGAAAAAGTAGTAATGTCTGTATCTCACCTCTAGAGACTGATTTAATTGGTCTGTGGTGCTGGGCACCACTTTTCAAAGCTCCCTCGGTGGTTCTAATGCACAGCCAAGGTGGAGATCCACTACCATACTAAGTGCCGGGGGATTTACATCTATTTTCTCATTTAATCCTCACAAGAGCTCAGAAGTTAGGTCACTGTTTCTCAGAGAGTGGTCCTGGACCAGCGGCACCCTCCTGAGAGCTTGTGTTAGAAATGCAAATTCTCAAGTTTCACTCCAGATTTGAGGGTGCGCCCCGCAGTCTGTGTTTCAATTGCCCTCCAGGTGACTCTGATGTGTGCTCCAGGCTGAGAACCGTGGAGTTGCTAGCAGCCCTCCTTCACAGATGAACCAGACAGGTGTAGTCAGTAGCCAAGGTCTCAGGGATGGTAAAGATCACCATGAGGAGTTATTTTTATTTATTTGGCGGCATCGGAACTTAGATGACGCACGTGGGTTTTTCATTTGGTGCGCAGGCTTCTCTCTAGTTGAAGCAAACAAGTTCAGTTGCCACAAGGCACGTGGGATCTGAGTTCCTTGACTAGAGATACAATGTGCATCCCCTGAACTGGAAGGTGGATTCTTAACCTCTGGACCACCAGGGAAGTCTTCACGGCAGAGATTTAAATCCAGGTGTATGGCTGTGTAGACACCACACTGCCGTGGGGAGGTGACTGGGTTCTCTTGCTGGCCCTAGGTTGATGCTTCTTTCTTCTTCTCTTCACTTGGTGCCAACACATAGCTCCATCTGGAGCCCAGTTGCTCTTGTCCTGGGGAAGCAAAGGGCAGAACATCCCAGGATTCATTCTAAAACAGTTTTATTAGGTGCTTAAAATAGCTTCTGGCAGATGGCGTGGAGAATGGGGACTGGAACAGAGCAGCAAATGACATTTACAAAGTTGTGTGTGTTTGTGCAAATACATGGACATGCATGTGTGCACACAGCTTGTGTGTGTGTGCACAGGGGGTCAGAGAAGTTGAGGAATTAGGGAAGGGGGATAAAGGAGAAATAGAATAGGATGGATGATTCTAGTCTACTCAGGATTAAAGAGAAAGGCTTCAGCCTGGGCTTCCCAGGGAATTTGGGTGAATCCTGTGCCTTCCCTGGGCACATGCTTGTCAGATGGGCGTTGCTCAGCGGCTGAGTGAACTCTCCTGGGGCTCTCAGGGCTGGGGGACCCATGGAGCTCAGGTGGGGGTTGCTGTGGAGTTCCAGGGAGCTTATAGGTTTTGATGAGTTGAAAGCTTGATGCTTTGATTGGTTAGGGGCAGACAATGTTTGCAAATGAAAATGCTGAGAATCCACTTCACCTTCTTCATTTTAAAGGAAATGTCTATGTAAGGAAATCTGAATCCACTTAGGTTAAGAATCTACCTTCCAGTGCAGAGGATGCGGGTTTGATCTCCAATCAGGGAACTCAGATCCCACATGCCACACAGAACTGAGCTCACTTGCTACAACTAGAGAGAAGCCCGCGCTCCGAAGGATGAGGGATATCCATCACTCTAATCCTCCGGACAGACCCACAAATTGTGGGTGGCCCTGTTTCCTGCGGTAACTCCCAACAAAAGGCCTACAGCTGGGAGCGGGACTCTCAGACCCTCTAGTGCAGTAATCCTTGGTCTTTCTGGGTTTGGGGCCCGTTTCAGTCTTACTAAATCCGAGGTGCCCTTTCTACAGAAAATGTCACATGTGCACGTGCACTGAAAAATTTGCCAGAATTTCACAGCGGCCCATGGACTCTCCACCCATCTGTGAATGACTGGCTCTAACGGACGGCTCTGAGGAGCGTGCCTATCCGTCTCCCAGTGACTTAGTCCAGAGGACTCGGGGAGGCTGGTTTCAGCTGAAGGAGGTGGACTTCGCCACGCCTGGCCTCCGCGCCCGGTAGCTGGGCACTGCCGCCACCTGGCCTTCTCGGCTGTGGCTCTGCTGCCTGGGGCAGCCCCACCCGTGGTCCTGGAGCCCATCTGTGGGCTGCTGCTCCTGCGCCCCTCTCACCAGCTCCTGAGACCCAGTCAGTACCAGCGACTCCCTCTCCTCTCTGTCCTCTGCAGTCAGTACCTGGGTATGCCCACCCCACCCCCCAATCCTGAGAGGAGCACAGTCGCTCACTGCGTGTCTGGGTGAGGTGTGGGTAGGTGAGCAGAGCATGGGAATTCAGAATTAGAAGACCTGGGTTTAAATTCCCATTCTACTTTTATTGGTTGTGTGACCTTGGGTAAGCTTATTTAAATTTTCCAAGCCTCAGTTTCCTTACCTGTAAAATGGGAATAATAATTGTATCTGTACAGCACGACTCATTGTGACTAATAGCAAGAGAGAACGTGCGTATCAATGGGCTTAGTAATATGCCACAACATATGCACCTTGTTCTTGTCACATAGTTGAGCCTGGGTTCTTTCTTCCCTCACAGGCTGATAGCCTGATGCTTTTTGATTCCCAAGGGTAGCAATGAAGGAATGAGGGATAGCTCCTTAGTGTTCCCTCAACCAACTTGTGTTTTCTTGTTGCCAAGGGAGCTGCCATTTCCAACACTGGCTCTTCTGCTCTAAGACATTCACGAGCGAGACAAGCAGGTCTCTTTTTGTGCACGGCAGTGGTGGGGACTATGGCAGAGGGGATCTCTGGGTTTCCTGGCTAGTGACTGTAGGAAGGGGAACCTGGAGGGGCACAGAGGTTTGGAGTGTGTGGTGGGGACACTGACTGGTGGCTGACCCAGGGCAATGCAAGGTCACAAGGGGCAGAACCAGCTTTTGGATGAAGGTGAAAGGAGAATGGCTCAAGAGGACACTGTGGTATGAGAATGATGAGGGTCGCTGGATCAGAAGGGGGCCGTGGGGACCATGTTTTCTAATGGATGCTATAAGACGGACACAGAGGCCAGAGGAAGCAGTAACAGGACTCTTGCCACCTAGGTATTTGCTTGGTGCGTTGCTTGGCTCAAAGTGGAAGAAAAGGAAGCTTGTGGGCAAAGGCTGCTCTGGACGTGATTCTAATCAACAGAGAACTGACTGATGAGGGGAGACATCAGAACCTCCAGGGGAAGCCACTGTGGAATTTTAGAGTTCACAGTATCTAAGGACGCAGAGGGTGAGGGGGCAAAATCAGACACCCGGGCTTCTAAAAGGCATGTTCCAAAAATTCAGAGAAAAGAGTTAGAAGCTGTGGTTGATTCTCAAGAGAATATAGTTCAAGAGGTTTTAAAACTGAAGGCCTGACAATAAAGCCACAAATTATCCTGAGTTTAAAAAAAAAAAAAAAGAGGACAGCATCTAAAAATAGATGTGGCTGCACAGAGAGTGCTCTAAAACCTGCAGACAGATTTTAGAAGTTCTCGTGTTCTGGAAATCTATTGACATACTTTAAAAGTACATACATTTGAATATCGTAGAGCAGTAGTTAAGATAAGAGTTTTTTGGAAATAGACAGCAATTGAATCCTGACTTTGCCACCTACTAGCTGTGTGACCATGGATAAGTCCTTTAGCTTTTCTGAGTTCTGATATCTGAATTTGTAAAATGGGGGTAATTGCACCCACTTTGTTTATTTAAATGTTTATCTATTTATCTTTGGCTGCGCTAGGTCTTTGCTGCTGGATGAGGGCTCTTTCTAGTTGTGAAGCGCAGGCTTCTCACTGCGGCGGCCTCTAGGGTGTCAGGCTCACGTGTTGCGGCTCACAGGCTCTACAGCCTGGGCTTCAGCAGCTGGTACAGGGCTTAGTTGCCCCGAAGCATGTGGAATATTCTTGGACCAGGGATTGAACCCGTGTCCCTTGCATTGGCAGGTGGATTCCTAACCACTGGACCACCAGGGAAGTGCTGTACCCACTTCATAAGGTAGCTGTGACTGAAATGAAGTGGTGGGTCAAAATCCCTACTAGAGTGGCTAGCATATGGTAAATGCTCAACATTAGCCATTATTACCATTCCATAAAAAAATACAAAATACTTTTCAATCAAAGGGCATCTGTAAAAGGATAGCCCAAATGGGTAACAATTGTACTAGGAAGCTAAGGAGGTGTGTGAAACCTATGAGGAACACACAAGTGTTCTTTTGGTAAAACCATCAAGAAGGAAGATAGACTTCAGGCCTGGAACAGCCAAAGTGTTGTCATCACATTGCTTCTGCAGTGTTTTTGCAATACTCCCAGCAATGAGTTGTCAAGGAACGGGCAGGATAAGGACTCCCGCCTCTGCTGTTTCTCCCTTGAAATGACTAACGTGCTTGAATGACAAACACAATTAAGATGGAATTAGAGGACAGTGAAGATCATCCCTCACTACCTTGTGTAAATTCTAGTCTCTGTTATGAGACAGGCATTGGCAGAACTAGCAGACTTGATGGTGGAGTCTTGACCTATGTGAGCTGCCTTGAAGAGTCACAGGGAGAATGAGATGGGTCAGGAGCCTGCAAAAGAGTAAATGAGGCTTTGATTTTCAAAAATGGGGGAAAGGATAGACTTAGGAAAGAGGGCCATGTGAATGTGTGTCTCTGCCAAAGGTCTAGAAGTGATGGTTAAGCTGAGGCCCTCACTGCTGTGGCCTCCTGAGTGGTCTCTCTGTGCCGCCCTCGGCCTCCCCCCATGCCCATGATCTGAGGATCCACTTGAGTCAAATCTGCCCAAGTTTGCTCGGGACCGTCCAGTGTCTCCCCTCTCACTGGAGGGAAAACTCTGAGTCCTCGCAGGAGCTTATGGGGCCCAGCCCCACTGCCAGGCTATTCCCTTCCCTCAGGGCTCACGGTTCCTCTCCCTCCGCCCTTCTCCTTGCTCTGGGCTTCCTGTCTGCCTTCTCTGTTGGGACCACTCTTCCTCCAAGATAACTGGTTGGTTCCCTCCCCCAAGGCGTTGCTCAAACATCAGCTTCTCAGTAAGGCCTTTCCTGAGCCCTCCAGTGTAGCCTCCCCACCCCAACTCATCCTCTTCCCTGACTCAAGCTTTTCTCCATGGTATTTGCTACTACCCAAAAGGCTACATATTCTTACTTATCTGTCCTGTTCATCAACTTCCTTCACTCACTAAACTGTAAGGTTTATGGGCTCCGAGAGGTTTATCTGCATCCCCAGTCCCTCGAACTCTGCCAACTGCATAGTCTTGTTCATTAAATGCTTGCTGATGGGACGGCAGAAAGGAGAACAGGAGGAAGGATGGTGGCTGGTACGCTGAGGAAGAGGTCACTAGACCAGCGTGACCAACCATCCCAGTTTTCCCAGGACAGAGAGTTTCTGAAACAAGGGACTTTCAGTGCTGAGGCCGGGAAAGACCCAGTTGGTCATGCTACACTAGATCAGCCCAACTCAATGACTCCTGCATATGGGGACTAATCTGAGAGCTCTCAGCACTGCCTTATGCTCACTCTCTCCTTGTGTTGGCAGAGCCTCCCGTGAAGTCTGTCTCGTGGGAGAATGCACAGACGTGGGCTGCAAGAGGGTGTGTTTATGCAGTTTGTAGCTGGCTGAACACCCATCTCAGATGTGTTGATGGATGGGTCCATGTCAGCTGTGGGAAGGCTGCTGTGGTGAGCCACAGAACCATATCCTGGCCTGCATCTTCTCCACGATCTGGGCCACGGATGAGGACAGAGAAACAGGGTTGGATACTGCAGAGGCGTGTCCTAGCCAGGGACAACCCACACCATCAGCAAGTCTGAGCAGGGTTTGGAAATCATCTCAATAGATGGAAATGACAGGCCCAATGTAGCAACCTGAAATTCAAACAGTGATAAATACTGCCTTCTATTTAGCATATTTTAAAAAGCAATCTTAAATATCCAGAAGAGACCAGGCTGAAGAGCCGCTTTGTCTTAACCCCAGCATGTTTAGTTGCCCACACACCCAGTCTAGTTGGAAAGCTAAAACTTTGAATGGCACTTAGGTTGCGTTAATAGATATACTGGGAGTGAGTCCCATTGTCCTCCCACTTGGTCTCAACACACCTGAGCCGCGTGCCCGGCTCTGTACCAGGGTAGAGGCTCTCATTTTCTCAGTTTCTAGCTATTCCGGGACACGGCAACCCCAAAGTGCCTATCCCTCCCCTTCTTAGCTGGCTTCAGCCTGGCAGCATCTGCTTTCTTTCCAGGAGAAAAGAGGCCACTCACCCCCATCCTTTCCCAGCTCACCTAACTTCTCTGGGGGCAGCCACATGCTCAGGACCAGGGAATTCAGTTGAGACTCGGGTTCCCCATAATACCTCTCCCCCCAGAAGAAGGGATTCACTTTCAAGGACTCAGTGCTGGGAACTCCTGAGGACGTGGGAGCCAGAGTTGCACCCCTTTCCCTCGGGGCTCCCTGCCTGTAACTCAGGAGTCTTTGGGAAAGGAAGGTAGCAAAGATATCTTTCATCTTCCAGCCTTTCCACCCTCCAATCCCAGGCACCTTTACAAGCATTTGCACTTGCAGGATCTGAGGTGTGCTGGGGTCCCTTTTGGGGTTACTATGGCTGAGCCTGAGCTCTTAGAGGCGTTCTGGGTGGGAGTTTTGAGGTGGCAAAGGAGGTGTTGCTGGGAGAGGGTTGCAGGGCTCACCGGGCTCTGGGTGCTTATATAAAGGACCAGAACCTGGATTCTCCTTGCCATGTGGGCCCATCAGGAAGGTAGCACCTGCCCTTCATCCTAGACAGAGGAGGTGTTGACTTTTGACTTCAGTTTTCTGAGATCAGTGCAGGTCCTGCCCTGCCTCTTCCCCACAGAGCTTCTGGATCATGGAGGATGAACTCCACCAGCGGTGAATAGGCTGCCCCAAACTTGGCTATGATGGTCCTAAAGCTTTCCCAGATCCCTCCCCTAAAGAGGGCTTCTCTTGTGGCTCAGCTGGTAAAGAATCCACCTGCAATGTGGGAGACCTGGGTTGGGAAGATCCGCTGGAGAAGGGAAAGGCTACCCACTCCAGTATTCTGTCCTGGGGAATTCTATGGGGTCTCAAAGAGTCGGACATGACTGAGCGACTTTCCTTTTCACTTTCCCCTAAGAGCGTGTCTGTTGTGCATGGGAAAGAGCACATGTGGATGGAGCCTGCTGACTCAGGGCAATGAGCTGTCCTTTTGAAACGGGGCTGAGTAGCCCTGCAGTAGAGGGGAGAGGAGCCAATGGACCAGCCTCCAGCCCCTCCCGCAACCCTCTCACAGGGCCATAACCTATACCACTATCTAGAAAAAAAAAAAAACTGGGGCCTAGAGGAAGCAAAACATTGCAGCCAACCCAGGTTGGAGCTGCACGGTTCTCCAAGTGTAGTCTCCAGACCAGCAGTATCAGTATCATCTGCTGCTGCTGCTAAGTTGCTTCAGTTGTGTCCGACTCTGTGCGACCCCATAGACGGCAGCCCACCAGGCTCCCCCGTCCCTGGGGTTCTCCAGGCAAGAACACTGGAATAGGTTGCCATTTCCTTCTCCAATGCATGAAAGTGAAAAGTGAAAGTGAAATCACTCAGTCGTGTCCGACTCTTAGTGACCCCATGGACTCCAGCCTATCAGGCTCCTCCGTCCATGGGATTTTCCAGGCAAGAGCAGTATCATCTGAAAGCTTGTTAAACATGCACACTCTTAGATCCCGCCCAGACTTGGATCAGAAACTCTGAGATGGGACCAGCCTCCGTGCTGACCCGGCCCTCATGTGACTCTGATGCAGGCTGGTGTGTGAGAACCCTACTGTCCAAGAGGAAGAAGCCTTCTCAACTGGCTTTTTGCTGAAGGTCTTCAGAGAACCCTACTGTCTGTGTTTATCAGGAGAGGGGCATCACCCTCTGACTTGGATGAGGGGTCTCTCTCTTGGGTCTGGGGGTTTGGAAGCTCCGGCTACTGGTCTGGCTTCACTTGCGTCTACATTCATAACCTTGAGGGTGACTTTGAGCCCACTTCCTTCATGTCTGCTAACTGTGTCTGTAACATTGGAGTCCTCAGGTTCTCATGTGGCTTCTTTTCCGTCTCAAGAGACCCGTCTCAGAAACAAGAGCTGTTGTCTGGCAGCCTCTTGCCCTGGAACCCCCACTGGCTGGCCACGGCAGCCCCCTCCCCTTGGCTCTTCTGCTTTTCCAACAGATGTTTCTCTTCACATTTGGTCCTAAGAAGTCGATCCATTAAAAAAAAAAAAAAAAAAAAAACTGCAAAAGCAAACCCAGCTCATTGCAAATTATACTGAAATGGACTGGAAAGATAGATGCTGTGGTCTCCCACAGACTTCCCCGCTCAGACCCTCCGTCACCCCCCAACACTCCTCCTGCCCCCGTAAGCCAAAGTCCTTGCTGTCTTGACGATTTGAAATTCTCTGCGTGACTCTGCCTCTTGGGTTTGTTTAATTAGAAATAGGCTGGGAAGTGCTTCCTATGTACTGGCATGTTAATTGCTTATCACAGAAAGAGAAGGGGCGAGAGTGTGTGGTGATGGAAATTTCCACTGTCTCCATCTCCAGACTCTCCTCCAGTTTTCCCTCCCTCTCGCTCCGTGTCCCCTCTTCTTTCCTGTCCTGTCAGCCTCTCCTGCACACTGTTCCCCGTCCCCAGATCTCCTGCTCCATTACAGGGCTCTCTGGGGAGCGGTCCAGAGGCGCCTGTAGGTCAGGCTCCAAACCTGCGGGGCAAACCGGGCTTCTAGCTCCAAGCCCCCCCAACTCCCTCATCCCCCCCAGTCCCCTGTCACCCTCAGGCTCCGAAGGGATTCCGAACTGAGAGCTCTGTAGTTACACTCAGTATTCGAATGATCGCTTCTCTTTTGTTCCATTCCCCTCCCCTGATTATTGTGATTCTTATTTATTTTTATTTTTTACAAAACAGGAGCAAAACTGAATTGAGGGGAAGCGACACGTTTCTCCACGAAGGTACAAAATTGCCTACAGAAAGTCACTGTCAGAGTGAGCCGGCTGCTGGGCAGAGCCGTTCCTGGGCGTCCCTCTTCCATGCGTCCTTCCAATCCAGCGAGGGCCGGGGGGCGGCCCACGTGGGGAGCAGCTCTCCCCCAGGTCGGGAGGAGAGGCCTTCAGCCCTTGCCCAGGGGCGGAAAGAGCAAGCAACTGAGACTGTACAGAGACAGCGAAGAGGAGGGAGTGCCTCCTGTGGGCCGGGGGCCTGGGGACGCAGGCAGGGGACATCCAGGCAGAGGCCCAGGACTCTCCAGGCAGAAAGACAACTGGGGAGGTAGGCGGCTCGAGCCAGAGTCCTTCCTGCTCCTTGGAGCCGCTCTTCAGAATGGCAGCCGAGGCGCCCCCCGAAGGTGAGGCGGTTCCCGGAGGCTGCAGAGGCACCCCCTGGGGCTCGAAGCTGGCTGTCTCAGTCCAGCTGCCAGGCCTCAAGCATGTGGGTCCAGGTCAATTTCCTGGCAGGGCGTCTGGCCCAGATCACCTCCCTCTTGGTAAAAAGTAGTCCAAGTTATTTCTCTACTGCTGAGAGCAGGCTGAGCTTTAGGAACTCTGTGACGACGGCGGGGACAGAGTCCCCCCTTCGGAGGACCTGGGCCACTTCCTCCCTGGATCCCAGTGCAGGACGAGGGGTGCCGACACCACCCGGGCGGAAGGGGTGCTCCAGCCCCAGAAAGCCCAGACTGGGAGCAGAGGCCGCCCACCCACGCCCTGCCTGGGCTGCCCGGCGCCAAGGTGGGCTGCCAGCCCGGCGGCCAGCAGGAGGATGGCGAGAGCCAGGATGGCTATGAGCCCGGGCCGGTCCCCTAGGCCTCTGCGGCAAGAAGCGGCCTCAGTAGTCCTGGCCCAGACACAGGCCAACTGGGTGTGGGCATCCGCGAAGGCCACCTGCAGGCAGGCCCAGTACTCCGTGGCCTGAAGGAGGCGTGTGATGTTGTAGCTGTGGGTGCCCCGTGGCAGGCGGGCCAGCGCAGTGGCCCCATGGCCCTGGAGGGTGGAGGCGCTGGCCCAGGTGAGGTTGGTGGAGAGTGTGTTGGGGGGGGAGACCCAAGACAGCAGGATGTGGTAGGGGTGGGTCTCCTGAACCCGGAGCTCCAGCCCCCAGCCCTTGTCTCTGCCGTGTTGCGGGGGGGCCCGGCCGACAACCACACTAACTGTCTTTGTGTCGGCCCCGACCAGGTTCTGGGCCACACAGGTGTACAGCCCTGCTTCTTGCGCTGTCACCCTCCGCAGCTCCAGCGTCCCCTCGGGGTACACGCGGTACTTGTGGCCCGCCCAGGCGGCCGTCAGCCTGACCCCAGCAGGCGTCACCCAGTAGATCTCAGGCTCCGGCTCCGCCAGCGCCCGGCAGTGCAGCACCAGGCTGGCTCCGCTGGCCACCTGGAGGCGGCGGGGGAAGCTGCGGGGGGAGATGAGGGGCAGGCAGTGGTCCGTCATCTCCCGGAAGGCCACCTCCCGCACTGGGAGGCGCTGAAGGTCCGGGGGCTCGGCACACAGCGTGGACTGGGGCTCGATGAAGCGGATGCGGGTGCTGGTGGCATTAGCCCAGCGGATGACACAGTCGCAGCGGATGGGGTTGCCATGGAGACCCACCTCCTGCAGGTTGGGCAGGGACTCCACGGTCTGCTGGTGCAAGGCACTGAGAGCATTGTTGTTGAGCATGAGGGTCTCCATCTGGGGCAGGTGGTGGAAGGCTCGGGGGTGGATGAATGAGAGCCGAGGGTTGTTGGTGATGTCCAGCTTGGTCAGCTCGGGGAGGTTGACCAGGGCAAATTTGTCAATGGAGACCAGCTCCTCCATGTTGTTCAGCCCCAGCTCTTTGAGGTGCAACATGTTGGCAAAGTCCCCAGGCCCCACTCGTTGGAGTGGGTTCTTGTTCAGGTCTAGGAACTTGAGCCCCGGCACCTGCTCCAGCGCCCGCCGGGGCACACGGGCCAGCCGGTTGTCGTAGAAGGAGAGGCTCTCGAGGCTCTGCAGCCCCTCCAGGGCGTAGTCAGAGATCTCCCGCAGGCTCATGCCCGCGAGCACCAGGCTGCGCAGGTTGGCCAGGGGCCGGAAGTTCATGTCCAAGATGGCGTCCACCTTGTTGCCGCCAATCATGAGGATCTCCAGGCTGGGGAGCATCTCGAACCAGCGGTTGTCAACGGCCCGAAGCAGGTTGGAGTTGAGGTGGAGCCGCAAGAGGTTGCTGAGCCCCGCGAAGGCCCTGGGGGCGATGCGGTAGAGCTGGTTGTGGTTGAGATAGAGTTCCTGCAGGCTGGCCAGCCCCGCGAAGCTGTGGTCCTCCAGCCGGGTCAGCCGGTTCTCCTCCAGGTGCAGGCTCAGCAGCTGGGGCAGGGCGCGGAGATCACAGTCTCGGGGGTCTGAGAAGCTGTTCTGGGACAGGTCCAGCTCTGTGAGATTGGCCAGGTAGCCCAGTTCACTCTGGTCCACGCGGACGATGCTGTTGCTCTGCAGAAGCAGGGTCTGCGTGCCTGCTGGCAGCGCTGGGGGCACAGCCGTCAGAAATAGGTCATTGCAGTCCACGGTGGTGGCCTCGCGGTAGGATGATCGAGGGGTATACCAGGGCCGGATCTGGCAGGCACACCCAGGGGGGCAGGGCACGTGCCAAGGTACCACAGGCACAGTGGCAGTGGCACCAGCCACCCATGCTAGCAAAAGGGGGGCCACGAGGAGCCTCATGGTGGAGCTGCAGGGCAGGGGACCATCCACAAGGAGAGTCTGGAGTCCTGGTGCTCTTGGTGGTTTGCAGGCTGAGGGTCAGCAGCTCGGCCAGGACCCAGGGAACCACCCCCCCAGGGCAGTCATTCTATGCAGGGACGGGAGGACACCATGTCCTGCCCTCCTGGGAACAGTGCTCCATCCTGGTCTACAGGCGCCGGGTCTGCTCACTCATCACCATGCCCCATCAGGGTAACCTGGAAGAAGAGGACGCAGAGTTAAGGAGGGTTCAAAGGATCAGAATCTACCCGTTCCTCCTGTGTCTCCCTGGTTAGACTCAAGAAGCCAAAGGACAAGATGACCCAGGGCTCCTGAATTCCATCCTACAGCCCTTCGGCTTTGTTGTCCTTTTCTCCCATCTGCTAGGGGAGTGACAGAGTCTTCTGGGAAGCCTTCTGAGCCTTGGAAGCTTCCCGGATAACTCGGGGAAGGTGTGTGTGTGTGTGGAGGAGAGGGGGTGGCTGGAATTGCTGCCATCTTCAGAGTCCTCTGAGCCCAGAGAGACATGAAGTAGATTCTCCAGCCTGCCTCACTTCTCTCCTCACTTCCTCCTTGGCTCACTGTTTAGTAAACGGGAAATAAAGTGATAGTTTTCAGACATCTCTCTGAACAGTGCAGGTAGAGGGTGGCAGAACCAAAGGTGGCTTTGCAATTCCAGGGTAAGCTCCTAAAACTTTGAAAGTTGAAAGGCAGTGGGCCCCGACCCTATACCCAGACTGGCTGGGACGGTAGGGTGGTCGTCTAGGGTCTGCTTAGGCTCTCCTGGGATAGAGGTTGGCTTTGTTTTTTGCCAACTTCCCTACCTGGTATTTGGGGCTTTCCCTTCTCCAGCAGCCTGGCCAAGCTGCTAGGAGGAGGAGGTGTGTTTAAGCCTGGGCCTGAGCTCTTCAGTCCTGCAGGTAAGATCTTACATGATCTGGCCTCTGCCCATTCTCCTAGATTTGGCCACCATACTGACTGCAGCCAATATTCTGGGCCAGAGTTACCCTTGACATTCACCCCTGTCTCCTCCTCACTGTCTCCCAGACAACTTCCACTTGTTCTTCAAAACTCAACTTAAGGCCAGTCAGCTCCTACAGAAAGCTGCTTCTCACCCTCTCCACCCCTGGAAGGCTAAGGGCCTGGCTCCTGTTCTCACAGTGCCCTCTGCTTTCTTCCATCACAGCCCTGATCACACCATGTGGAAATGTCTCTCCAGCTGGGCACCTTCTCACTTATCATCATGCTTACAGCCCAGGGTAGGGGCCCAGGGAGAGTTTATCATATAAATCAATCTCTGTGGTCCCAGGGCTCCTTCCCCCAGGAGGCTGGGTCCTTACCCCTACCGCCATCTAGAATCCCAGCCACTGCTGTTCCTCCTTCCCAGGCATGGACAATCCGGTCTAGATTCTCTGGAACCCAGGGCCAGCTGCATCACCCTTGATGCAAGTCCAGCCTTGGCCTAGAACCAAGATGGGGAGCTAGAGGGCACCTCCAAGCCTCATCTGACTTCTGAGTGGAGGTCTGACTTGGTAGTTTTCCAGCTGTAGGCGTCAGGGGAGCACACGATTACTAAACACCTGCAATTTGCCAGGACCCAAGACTGTGCATGTCTTATTTCACTTAACCATCATAAAGAGTTGATAAGACATGCATTAATACTTCCAGTTTCCAGATGAAGAAACTGAGGTTCAGAGATGGTTGAAGAGTTTGGCTCCAGCCACACAGTTGGCAAGTGGCAAGAGCCAGGAATTCAGAGGGTGTGCCCTTTACGCTGTCCTCTGCCCCACATCTGCCCGACCCAATCCTGGGCACCCTGAGCTGCCCTGGCTGCTGCAGCAGCAGGCTGGGTGACTATTTCTGTCCCCCAAGGAGATGACTACTTGCCAGGGAGCTATGGGAAGCTGGGACCTGTGTCTCCCATCACCTTGCAGGCAGGGGCCTCTCAGCTGGCCAGAGGGGCTCTTTGCTGCCTTCTCCCACTTCCAGGATGCTGGGCTGGGAGGGGAGCAGTTGGAGGCCTCCTCTGAGCAGGGGAGCGGCATGCCTGTTTACATTTGACTACTTCCCACCTTCCTCTGCAGCTATTTCTGAAGGTGGGAAAAACAACATGACTTAAAATGCACAGAGGTTTTGCGTGGGGGGTGTGTGTACACTGACACATAAAACTCAGGGCAAACAAACACACGTGTACAAAACCATGCACACCTACATCCACGTGCAGAGGGGAGCCAGGGAACTCAGCCATGCAGGCCGGTGAGTGGAGGTCAGGAGGAAGGGTGAGGACTCTGCAGTGTGCTGCGTGGGTGCAGAGGAAGCAGGGCTGTCCCTGTCGTGGGGCTGGGACTGCAGTCCTGCCTCACGGGCACACAAGAAGCCTCTGCTTCTTGCCCAGGCCTGACTTAAGAGAACATTACCTACCATCAAACAGATCTTACTATTACTTATCACTTCCTACCAGAGCACTTTGGGAAAAACTGTTGACTTTTCTGAGCATCTGCTCCTTAGTGTAGAACGAGCTTGTTGTTAGGATTGAAGGAGCTGGGTGCGGTGCACAGAGAGAGGGCTTAGTCTTAGTTCTCTGCATCCCCCAGGATGGGGAGGCACCCCAGCTCCAGGACTTCTTAGAGGGGATAGAAGTTGGATCCTAGGACTTAACCAGCCCCTATGAAGCTTGCCCACTGTAGGCCCAGTGTCATCCCCAGGTGGGGTGGGGACCTGGGGGCAGAGCCAAATGCCACACCTTTAAGAGTGCCACTCTGGCAGGACCAAAAATGCAAAATGATGAGGAGAGCCCGAGACGCTCGTGAGGGAAGAGAAGGCTGCACTGGGTGGGGAGGGCCCCGAGCCTTGCCCAAGCCCCAGGCTCCTCCTCCAGTGCCTCTGTCCTGGCACCTCTGTTCTGGGATGCACAACTGTGTGAAGGGCATCGAGAAGCCACTTAAAACTCATTTAAAATGTTCAGAGACGTGCCTTTCCCTCCACCCCAGGCTCACCCACCTCCTTGCCCCTGTGGCTGGGCTGGGGGGTGAGCCGGCATCTAGAGAGGGGCAGTGGCTGGATGCCTAACGTTCACATGCACCTCTGGCCCCGATGCTTGGCAAAGGCCTAGACAAGTCCTCCCCATCACTGCTGAGCTCGCAGCCCCTTCCAGGATGGAACTCAGAGCTGCCCACTCACCTGCCATCACTGCTTAAGGCTGTCTTGCACATGGCCCACTCATGCAGGCTTGATTAGCAGTTTCTGCTGGGAGCTGCAGAGAAAGCTAATTGTCTTTTATCTATAATCTCCCTGGGTGAGCAAGAGTTCAGATTATCACATGTATGCTTTCCCCAACTGGATTGCAAGCTCTTGGTGGCAGGGGCCGTGTCATGCATGTTTTTGTGTCCCCATGGTGCCAAGTGTAGGACTGAGTGTGCAAGGGTACTGGTGAGTGAATACAAAGAGTGAAGCATGTAATTCTATCGATCTTGTGTGCAGGCAGAGAAGGAAGAGATTATTTAGTCTCACTTTGCAGCAGAAGCAACTGAGGCACCAAGAGGTTAAGTGACATGTCGGAGGTTACATAGCTTCTGACATGGTGGGGTCAGAATTCAAACCCAGGTCTCTGACTCCATAACCTGGCTCCCCAGCCCAGCCAAGGTTCACTGCCTGGCAGACCGATGCTGGCCGGACAGGAGCAGAATGCAGGGCTGGTAGCCCAGCAAGTGTGCCCCAGAGGCCAGCCCCCTCAGGGATGACCTCACCCTCTGCCCCTCCTCCCCGATGGCGACCTTAGGGGGCCCTCGGGCACCATGCCCTGATTCCTGGCTACAGGGACTCCCGTGGGGACACACAGAGAAGACCCTGCTCCTCTGTGAGGTGGCACAGACCTCAGTCTGCCTCTGAACTGGGGGCTGGGGGCTGCCGTGTGCAGACCGCTGCAGCCTTGGCCTTCAGTAAGGGGGATGCAGAGTGATCTAGCCCAAGAGAAGAGAGAAGCAAAGCTTCTCCTGGAAAAGCTGGCTCTGCGAGCCCTGATGGACCCCCCTCTTCTGGGGAGCTGCTCTGGACCTAGCAGAAAGTATGGAATGGACTCCACACACTTCCCACTGAACCCCGATCCTAGGCAAAGCACCAAATGAAGAATTCTGGAGAAGCTGGCATCAGGGGCAGAGCGGCCCTTCTCCCATTTCTCTGGCCCAGCAGGGCCAGTGGCTCTTGCCAGCAGACAGCACCACTCCTCCAGATGGCTGTGGGTGCAAAGCGGCTCTGTCTCCCCACCCCTCCTCGTAGCCCAGCCCCCCTGGGCTGGGAGCCTTCAGAAGGGAGGAGCAGCAGGCAGTGATCGATAGCCTGGCCTTCACTGCAGCTTCAGTGCCAGGGCCCCCTGAGCTGCGGAGACAGATGGGCAGCATAATTGAGTGTAGCGTTGATAAACTCCGGCCTCCTCACTGGCAGATAAGTGCTGGGTGGGGGGACGCGAGGGGCGGGGGTGGGGGCAGCACTCCATCTGTACACCTGGCCCCTGAGAGCTCCTCCTGGGAAGGGAGCACAGCCCTCACTCCCGCCTCCCATTTAATCACAGACAACCAGGACCTCAGGGCTGCAGGAGACCTCAGCGTTTATCTGGTCTTCCAGAGTCTGAATTCCATAAATAACTTATGCAAAGGAGGAGTGGTGAAGCAGAAGGAAGCCAGTCTCTGCGATCAGAGCTTTGAGTTTGGCTCTGCCGCTCACTGTGTGACCTTGGGCAAAGTCAGTGACCCAGGCAGGGAAGTGAGGATGAGACCTTCTCACAGAGCTGCTGTGAGGAGCCCGGATCAACGTCTAGGATGTGCCTGTCCTAGACAAGGGGCAACGTCATGGCCCCTTTCCCGTTGCCTCTCCTCCCATCTTAGCTCCTCCTTCTCAATTCTCACCTTCTGTAGTAAACTTTTCCTTTCTCTTATTCAGGTATAATAAGAGAGTACATAAATGGCACAAATCCCAAGTGTGCAGCCTGGTGAATTTCTACATTAGTAGATACCAATATAACCACCCCCTGAACAAGAAACAGATACTTCCAGTCCTCCTGAGGTTCCCGTGTGACGCTTCCCAGTCACTGTCCAGCTCCCACCTGGAGTAGCCATCGTCCCGCCTAGCTTTGTCACCATCAGTCAGTTTCCTCTTTTAAGCACAGAATTTCCCATCCTTTCCTATCACAAGTTGAAACCATGGCTCTGGAAATAGTTGACTCTGGCTGTAGGGAATTCCAGAGCCTCAGACTTGAAATTCACTTAATTCATCCTCCTGCTTCACAGTGACTATAGCTTCTCACGATCTCATTCTTAATCAGTGATCTCCAAGAAGGGAGACTGATTCCTCTATTTCTCTCTTTTTTTTTTTTTTTAATTTTTATTATTTATTTAATTTGGCCATGCCGCATGGCATGTGGGATCTTAATTCCACAACCAGGGATTGAACCTGTGTCCCATGCAGTGGAAGCACAGTCTTAACCACTGGACCACCAGGGAAGCCCTATTTCTCTTTCTTGATCTACAGTTCTACATCTTAGGGTCCCCTCTCTGGTTGGAACCCTATGACCTGAACCCGTGAGTACCATGTTGCCTCGAGGCAAAGGCAGGATGACCTCCTGGCCTCACACACCCCTGGCAGCCTTTCCCCAAAGCTCTGCTGAGTCTTGGCCTCCTCCTGGGGCAGCACTGCTGGCCCCTTTCTGCTACCAGAGCTGTAGATATTCTGATGACAGTCTGCGGCTCCAGGCAAGAGGACAAGCAGGGGAGTGGCCAGAAAGGAGAGACCCAGACCAGACTCCTCTAACTGCCCCGGACCCCTCCACCTGCCCATTGAGAGGCTCCTTGCACTCAACAAGAGTGCCCCAAGCCCAACATCTCACACCAAACCTGCTCAGGCGGCACCAGCACCCACCAGTCTCCAAGACTGGAACTCTCTGCCACCTTGACCCACCCTTCTCCCGCCTCACACACGCCCGCCACAGTGCTCATGCTTACGATCCCTTCTTATCGGTCGTCTTGACTCTTACAAAAGCCTCTTTCAGTGTCTCCTTCTCAGCCCTGAGTGACCCTCTTGTTCCCAAACACCTCACGCTTCCCCCAAACTAGACCTGCTATTTCCTTCCCTTCCCCAGGCCTCCCACTCAACCAGCAAAACCTCTCCCCAACTTCAATTGTCAAACTGCTCTCCAGTCATAAAAATCCATCCCAAAGGCCACCTTCTTGTGACATGTGCCCAGAGTCCCCCAGAGAAAGGTGGTCACGCCCACCGCAGCCCCTGGAACCCAGAACAAACCTCCACCATAACAGCGTCTGTCTTACTGCCATTCAGTCAGCCTGCTTTCTCAACCAGGATGTAAGCTCCTGCAGGAAAGGATGGTTTGGTACTGACTTTTGTCTTCTCAGAACCTAGGGCAGTGTAGAAGGTGGGAGGTGTTCACAACCATGAACTATGAACTTCAACCCATTAGTGGGTCATGAAAACAGTTTAAAGTGGATAACAATGTGCATTAAAAAATGAAATAGACAATAGAGTGCATGGTATGTAGCTAGACTAAGCAATGTTTTGAGAAATGTTTTTCTTTCTGTTTTATACACACACATACACACACACTTGCGTACACACAGATATGATGCAAAATCATGCATTTTTGCCTTTGAGTTGCAGCTATAGAAGCTTGGAAATGATGAGTCTGCAGAGCCTCTCTGACTGAGGTGAGTCCCTTCAACTCTCATTGATGCTACAAGAAGGATGATATAAATCAGTGTCAGAGGGAAGATATGACATCCCTGAGTGATTTGTACATGCTGGATTTCTATTTGCTGGCCCTTTAGATACCTCTTCCCATCCTTCCAACATCCCTGTAAGGGGGTAATTTTTAGAAGAGAAACCTCAGCTCAGTGGAGCCCAGGGATCAGACCCAGGTCCCACAGCTCGGATGTGGACCGGCCTGAGTGGGAACCTGGCTGTGCCTCACACACCAGCCCTTTCTGCTTCCATGATTCTAGTGCCAGAAGCTGACTTCCAAGAGTAGAAGATGCTGGGGAGACTGGAGGAGAGCAGGGATAAAAACTGGGGGCATCTTTTGGGGGAAAGGATGAGGTTCTCCTGTCCACCTTTGCCCTCTCTTCCACTTTGCAGTGAGAGGACTCACTGTCCCTTTTCCTGACTTGGGAGGGAAGGGATTTATTTCCAGAAAGAAATATCTGCATCTCCAGGTCTCTGGACTGGCCTTGGACTCTTGGGGACCTAGGTTAGGTCAGCCATTCAAAAGGGCTTTGGAGTTAGTCTGCACCTGAATCCCGGTGACCTCGAGCATCCTTACTCAGGCTGCTCCTCTGTAACTGGGGAGAGACCTCCCTCATGGGGGAAATCTGAAAGAGGTGATGCCTGCCAAGCGCCTGGCATTCAGGAGAGCCCTCTTCCACTTCCATCTCCCTGGGTTTGTCTGGGGCACAGTCTCCAGCTTCCAGGCCACCCACGCACCAGGCCCGCCCCAGATGGCTTGCCCCAGGCTATGTGCCCCTAGAGCAGGCGGCCCTTCCCAGGAGCTCTTCCATCTCAGCCTGACACTCCTTCCTGATGGAGCTGCCCTCTCCATCTCTCTCTAAGCACTCCCTGCAGCTTCCTAACAGGGTTCTGTTTCTAGTCTTCAGGACTCTAGAAGGCTCTAGAACTCAGTCCACTTATAGATCTCCAATGTCTGACACTCTTACCCAACAAACAGCTCACTCTCCTTGGCTTAGGTGAGCAGCTCCTCCATTTGCCCAGGTGCCCCTTGGAAGGGTCGAGAGGGCCCTTCCTAGAGGCGCTCTAAATGCCCCAGCGTGACTGCAGCCCGAAGACATTCTGCACTGGCCACCAGCCAAAGGGGAAGCGAAGACCAAGCGCTGACCTTCAGCCTCCCCGGCTCCCTCCCAATAATTCCCCCGCTCTTCCTAGAATCACCCAGGGTGCTGGGCAGCGTTTCAGCAGCCCTTAAGACACAGTGGCTCCCTGGGAGCTAAGTGCAGGCGGAAGGAGGGGGAGGCTTCAGAGAGGCAAGCAATGCTCTTTCCTGCCCCCCTGCTTTTGCACATGCAGGGGCCTTGCCCAGAAGTCCCTGTCAGCACCCATGGACCCTGGGAATTCTCTGAGGTCTCAGTTCACATTTCCTCTGAAGTCTTCCATTACCACCCCCACCCCCAGCTAATTAATCCCTTGCTCTTTTTCTCATTGAGGAACCCACACCCAATACGGTGCTCAGCTCCTCTATCAGACTGTGAGCCCCTCGAGGGCAACTCTGTGACTCGTGTGCCCAGAACCAAGGTGGGGAGAAACACGAGGTGTGCGCAGTGGGGTGCGGCGGGAGGGGTGCCTGGGGGGAGGGCGCGGGGCCCGGGCGGCTGAGGAGAAAGATGCAGAGCAAGTGGGGAGCAGACCAGTTAAACAAGGAGAAAGGCCAAAGCTCTTCTAACGGAAAAAGAAAATGAAATCAGAATGAAAATTGATGAGGCGGAGAGAAAAGGAGAGTCGTTTCATCAGCAGGTTTGCCAGATGAAGCTCCGAGATAAATCACGCGTCGGAAGGAGCCTGGGTCCCGGTGGGGCTCACGGCCTCCCCTCTCTGTCAGCTGTCTCGGGCAAGCCTTCGAGACAAATGACTGCAGCTGCAGCCCCGCGGGGGGTCCCCCCCACAACCACTGCAGTGAGAAGGGCCTGTCCTCGTGGCCTCCTCCAGGCCCGCCTGCCCGCCTCCCGGGGCCCTCCCTGTCCCTGCTTCCCTCCTAAGTCAGCACAGCGTCCCTCCCCACCTGGGGTCAGGCTGGTGGGGAGCCTGTCAGAGGCCCTGTGTGGCCTGTGCCTGCACCCGCCTTCTCTGCAGTTAGGGCAGGAGCAGAGGTCAGAGGACGCGGGGCAGGACAGGACTGGGTCTGCGGCCTGGCCTGGGCCGACCTTGGGGTGTGTCCTCCTACTGCTCCAGACCTCGGGCTCCTCACCCGTGAACTGGGGGGCTGGGCTACAGAGCGGTTCTAAAGCTGGGGTCCCTGGACTGGCACCATCAGCATCACCTGGGAGCTTGTTAGCCGTGCAGATTCGCAAGCCCACCGCAGACCTCCAGGATCGGAGGGTGGGGCCTAGTTACCTCTGTTTGCGCAAACCCTCCAGGTGCCTCCGACGGGCTCCATGTTGGAGAATTGCTGGGCTGGATTATCTCTAAGGCTCCCCCCACAGCTGAGCCTAGAATTCTGTGAACAAGAATAGTGCCAGCTAGGAATACTTAATTAAAACTCTGTGTATGATGAGCTTCTTATCATTATGCTGATAGGTACGAGTTGAGTATTCCAGACCCCTTGCACCTCTGTCCTGGCCACAAGGAAATTCTCTACCCAATGAGCGTTAATAGAATCGCGACTGTATGCTGGCACTATGGGCGGCTAGGGGTACAAGGTCATGGGAAGGGCAGGTGTGATCACAGATTTTAAAAAAACCCACTCTACTAAAGCATGATAAGAGGTGTCATGGAAGTACCTACCAAGGGCAACAGGGACATTTCTGCCTCATGAGGAGAAAACACATTTCTGCCTCATGAGGGACACTGGGCAAAAATTCAGAGGGAATTTCCAAAAGTCATTCAACTATGCACAAAAAATGGGTGGATCTGAAGGTATGAAATGTACTTTGATAAAGTTGTTTTTGTTTCTTTAAAAAACAAACCTCCCAGGGAAGTGCTGTCTAAATCAACAGGTCAACAGATGCACAGATGATGAAAGATATTCTTTACATACCGGGGACACCAGGAACAAAGGTCCTGGGATAAAAATGACGAAGAGAACTTCAAGAACTGAGTGGTCCCCCTTAGTTTCCAAGAGTGCAAGTGGTAGGAAGAGACTGGAACAGCAGGCTGGAGCCAGAAGGGCCACAGTATGCAGACAGAGGGCATCGAACGCAGTACCTCCTGTAGCCGTCAATAATACCCCTTATGACCGTATGCACCTCACAGTTTAAATTCTTCCTCCTCCATGATCCTGTGTGAGTCTCACAATAGGCTGGCAGGGTCATAGATGTCATCACTCCCATTTTAATGGAAAGAATATTAAGCGACTTGCCCAAGATCATATAGCAAACAAGTAATGGAGCCACAGCTAAAAGACAGTGTGTGCTTCCAAATTCAGATTTATTATCCCAGAGGGACAGCAGTGTTAATAATGGTAGCCACTGACTGAGGACTCTATGAGCCAGGCCTTGGGCTGGGCTCTGACATGAGTGGTCACACTCAATGCTCAAAACCACAGCAAGATAAAGGGATTACTAGCCCCATTTCATAGATGTGAGAGGATAGGTCCCTCGCTCAACAACATCCGGCTGGTAAAGCTAGGAGTCAGACAAGGTCTGGTGGCTGCCAATGCCCACACTCTAAACCCTGAGCCCACAGCACCTCCAGCTCCCCCTGCCTGGCTCTCTTCAGGCCTGGAAAGGAATGGGAGGTTTCCAGCTGATCAAATTCCCCCAAGCATGGGCCAGCCCAAGAGAAAGAAACTGCCCCGTGGCCTAAGCTGAATAGCCCTTCTGGGAGAGGAAGGCCCTATCCAACCTGGCAGGGTCTTCTTGCCTCCAAGCCCATCAATGCCTTCTGAGCCCCACAACGCCACTGAGGGACCACGGCCTTCTAGGGCCCCGGGCCTGGTGGAGGGAAATGCTTCCATCCCATGATCAATATCAGGCATAATTCAGTGACTGCAGCAAGTACAAAGGAGTGTAGGTTAAATCAATATTTAGAAGCTTCGAAATGAAACTAATTAAGAGCAAGCTTTAATGATTTTTACTGTCTGAGAATAAAAAAGACAAAAAGCCTGCCTCTATTTCATGATTCCACCCTAGTAGCCTGTAATCGTTTGGGAAGAGCGGAAGGTGAAAAGCGCTCCGAGCCAGCCCCACTTTCTGCACTGCAGGAGAGGGGAGCGCCTCATCCTTGGTAGAAGCAGCCACAGAGGAGAAAATGGGTGGGGTGGAGCACGGGAAGCAAACAGCATTGCAGACCACTGGACCCTTAGGATTGAACTGTGTCCCCCACAAAAGATACAGCGAAGACCGACTCCTAGATCCTGTGAATGTGACCTTAATTTGGAAACAGGGTCTTTGCAGATGTAACCAAGTAAAGATGAGGTTATATTAGGTTAGGGTGGGCCCTAATCCAATACTGGTGTCCTTGTAAGAAGAGGTGAACTTGGATACAGACACGGAGACACAAGGAGAATTCAATGAGGTGATGAAGAATGCAATTGAAGCGCTGCAGCTCTGAGCCGAGGAAGACAGCACCAGGGGCTGGGAAGGAATCTCCCCTCGAGGCTGCAGGAAGACTGCACCCCTGCCACCCTGCAAACATACTGATTTCAGATTTCTGGCCTCCAGAACCCAAGGCGATTAAGTTACTCTTGTTTAAGCCATCCAGTCTACTTTGTAGTACTTGATATGGCAGTCCCAGCAAACTTATGCTGGGATCCTAGATTCTGGCTGTCACTCTACCACTTACTAACTGTACAAACCTGGCAAAATGCTTAATCTCCAAGAGCCTCAGTTTTCACTTCTGAAAAATGGGGTTTAGACTAGTGCCTTCCATCTTTTGTCCAGAGATCTGGTTTAGATCTAATGAAAACATGAGTGTGAAATATGCTATGGGCTGTGATATACCACTTAGGCTTAAGTGCTAGTGGAAAAAATCTGGGAATGACTCAGGAGCCATCTGTCAAATGGGCAAGAAGGTCCTTGCCAGCTCACAGGGCTGGTTTAAAGATCCAATCAGATCACAGGTGTGAGGTGTCTTTGCCACATTAGAAATATTACATACGTGAAAGGGATTTTTATTGTTGTTCTCAACAGGGATTTTATTTGTTGCCCACTTGGCCCTAGTTTTCTCATCTGTAAAATGAAAGGGTTGGACAACATTAAGATATTTTTCTAACAATTCCTTATACATATATATGTTGAGATATATTTGATATATATGTATATATTTAAAGTAGCACACCTTAGCATCCTAACTTCATTCTCATCCCAGCAGCCCAGGACAATGCATACAGGGGCCAGCTAAGTGCTGTGGTGAGACGGGAGTGCTGGGCTTTGCACCCTTTTGCCCCTGTTGCCTCAGGGAGGAACCCAAGCCCTTTCCCTCTGTCCTCACTCAAGCTTACCAGGCATGAAAGAACAGGAAACCACGAAGGCAGCAAATAAAATCTCTATCGATCTTGAGATGGCTGGCATCCCAAGTCCAGCTGGCTCAGAGCTGGTCAACTTAAATAAATGTTGCTAATGGTCCGCCTGTACTTAACGTTAGAGTTGTGTCTTTTTAAAGCACAGTGAGACAGGGCAGCCGACTGCGGGGCCGCTGCTCTGTCAGGGCCTCGTCCTGGGCTCTCAGGTGACCTCTCGGCATTTGGGAAGGAGCTGCACTTTGCAGCAGTGGGGTTCTCAGGTGGCGGGACCCACCTTCCTGCCATATGCCGACCAACATTCTCCCCAGATGGGTATCAGTGTGGTGAGCAAGTGTCTGTTTGCACGCCCTCACAGGAAGGGAACAGCAGCACCACGTGATGACCGCCACCAGGTGAGGCGGTCACCTGGGATGGACACCACACTGGCGGCCCCCCGCCTGCAGCACCCCGTCTCCATCAGTGTCAGCTCCTGTCGTTGCCCTCATCCTCAGCGGTGATGCCAGGACCCCCTCACTCACCGTCATCACCACACATCACTGAGAACACCTTTCACTAGCATCATCATCCCTGCATCCGCTGCCTCAATCCTGGTCATCGTTAAGCTCCCTGATCATCCTAAGATTTGTTCAGGTTCATCTCTGTGACTTGTACATGATCTGAAACAGATATGGATTTTGCCACTGGAAATATAGATGAAGAGACCCTGTAAGGCTAACATGAGCATGAGTGGGTTCACATGTACACCCTAAAAGAAGCATGAATGTGGACGTGTGATGCATACACACAGGGTACTGGGAGAAGGGAAGTGGGGCTGGAAGTGTAAACAGGGGACAGGCAACCAGAGCTTCGCATTCTCCTTGGGGGAAATAAAAATGATAACTCTTTGCCTCCTGTTATCTTTGCTTTTCAACTCCAGCTGCACCAGAGATTCATATGAGGATTTTTTAAAATATACTCATGTCTGCATCTCACTCCGGACCAATTAAACCAGTCTCTGGGGGTACAACGCAGGCATGGAATGAAAACTCCACAGAATTTATTTGCATGAAAATTTTACATAAAAAACAAATCTGTAAAATAAAGTTGAACTCCACAGTTGTTGAGGCATTTAGGGAAAATGTACTAATACCTGCAATTTACTTTAAAATGCAGGAAAAATAAGATGGATTGATGGATGTGAGGAGACGTGATAAAGCAAGTCTCGCCCAAGGTTAATGGTAGAATCTAGGTAGCAAGTATATGACTGCTCACTGTTAAATTCCGTCAACTTTGCTGTGATACAATATTTAAAATTTTTCATAATAAAGTATAGGGGGAAAATACCCAACTGGTTTTACTGAGAAGCACTGCATCTAAAGGAAAATTCCACAAGCAAGTGAGCGTCTCTTTCCTCCACCCTCCATGTGTCAAAGAATATCCTACCCCTTTCTCACCAAACTCGGACTCTCAACCAGCGTTTCCGGCCCTCCCTGGGTCTCGGAACACACAGACAAGGGCGTTTGGGTGGGCACCAGGGGAGAGGGAGCGACTGCCCGTAGGAGTGGTGGCTGGGGAGATACCGGCTCCCAGGCCTCGAGGGGCTGCCCGAGTGCCAGGGCGGGGCCCAGGACCACTGCCACGCCAGCAGGCCAGCTCCGTTCTGCTCAGTGTCCCCAGGGCTCCCCTTTGTAAAGCCTCAGCTAGCGTTCTTGGCAGGGATTCAATCCTTTCCCAGGAACACCAGGGTATACTGTAGTGTGTGTGTGTGTGTGTGTGTGTGTGTGGTGGGGTGGACACTGTGGGCAGGGGCCAGGCCTGTAGTGTGTGTGTGTGTGTGGTGTGTGTGTGTGTGTCTGGTATGTGTGTGTGTCTGGTGTGTGTGTATCTGGTGTGTGTGTGTGTCTGGTGTGTGTGTGTCTAGGGTGTGTGTGTGTCTGGTGTGTGTCTGGTGTGTGTGTGTGTCTGGTATGTGTGTGTGTCTGGTATGTGTGTGTGTCTGTTGTGTGTGTGTGTCTGTTGTGTGTGTGTCTGGTGTGTGTGTGTGTCTCATATGTGTGTGTCTGGTGTGTGTGTGTCTCTGGTGTGTGTGTCTGGTATGTGTTTGTGTCTGGTGTGTGTGTGTCTGGGGTGTGTGTGTCTCTGGGGTGTGTGTGTGTCTGGTGTGTGTGTGTGTCTCTGGTGTGTGTGTGTCTGGTATGTGTGTGTGTCTGGTGTGTGTGTGTGTCTGGTGTGTGTCTGGTGTGTGTGTGTGTCTCTGGTGTGTGTGTGTCTGGTGTGTGTCTGGTATGTGTGTGTGTCTGGTATGTGTGTGTGTCTGGTGTGTGTGTGTCTCTGGTGTGTGTGTCTCTGATGTGTGTGTGTGTCTGGTGTGTGTGTGTGTCTGGTGTGTGTGTGTCTGGTATGTGTATGTGTCTGGTGTGTGTGTGTCTGGTGTGTGTGTGTGTCTGGTGTGTGTCTGGTGTGTGTGTGTGTGTCTCATATGTGTGTGTCTAGTATGTGTGTGTCTCTGGTGTGTGTGTGTCTGGTATGTGTGTGTGTCTGGTGTGTGTGTGTCTCTGGTGTGTGTGTGTCTGTTGTGTGTGTGTCTCTGATGTGTGTGTGTGTCTGGTGTGTGTGTGTCTCTGGTGTGTGTGTGTGTCTGGTGTGTGTGTGTCTGGTATGTGTGTGTGTCTGGTGTGTGTCTGGTATGTGTGTGTGTCTGGGGTGTGTGTGTTTGGTGTGTGTGTGTGTGTCTGATGTGTGTGTGTCTGGTGTGTGTGTGTCTCTGGTATGTGTGTGTGTCTGGGGTGTGTGTGTCTGGTGTGTGTGTGTCTGGTATGTGTGTGTGTCTGGTGTGTGTGTGTCTGGTGTGTGTCTGGTGTGTGTCTGGTATGTGTGTGTGTCTGGGGTGTGTGTGTCTGGTGTGTGTGTGTGTGTCTGGTATGTGTGTGTGTCTCTCTGGTGTGTGTGTGTCTGGTGTGTGTATGTCTCTGGTGTGTGTGTGTGTCTCTGGGGTGTGTGTGTCTGGTATGTGTGTGTCTCTGGTGTGTGTGTGTGTCTGGGGTGTGTGGGTCTCTGGTATGTGTGTGTGTCTGGTGTGTGTGTGTGTCTCTGGTGTGTGTGTGTGTGTCTCTGGTGTGTGTGTGTGTGTCTGGTGTTTGTGTGCCTCTGGGGTGTGTGTGGCGCGGCGGACGCTGCGGGCAGGGCCAGGCCCCCGTCTCATCTGTATGCTCCTCCAGGCCGGCTGGCCCTGCCGGGAGAGCACCATGGCAACACCACGCTGTTTAAACACAGGAGTCTGTGCTGCCATCGCAAAGCAGCATTAGGCAATTTAATTAAGGAGCTGGCGGCAGACAAACTTTGTGAGTTAAAGGCATTTTATTAAATCCCATTGTATTATGCAGCTCAGTTCCCCCAGGAGCTGCAGAGCTGGGGGAGGACAGAGGAGAATTTGCTGGCGTTTCTTTCCTCTTCTTTGCTTTTTTCTGGCCCCCCTTCTGCTTCATGAATGCATTCACTGAGTGTAGGGACCCCCAGCTGCGACTGCCCGTTCCCCCAGCCCGAGCGCCAGGCCTCGGCAGAGAGCCTGCCAGCCGCAGTCTGGGAGCTGATGACCAGCACTGACCGCGGGCATCACCACTCACAGGGCAGTGCCGCAGGGCCAGGCCTCCAACCTCAGCCTTGGCACCTACATGGCACCCAGCGCAGGGCTTCCCATGCAGGATCTCACGGAATTGCCCCAAACCCTCGGAGTACGAACTACTGGCATTCCCACGCTATAGATGAGGAAACCGGGGTTTAAAAGGTTACAGAGGAAAAAAAAAAAAGTTACAGAGCTTGCCCAGGATCTTGTAAGTAGTATGCAGCAGAGAAGCGAGCCCAGGCTGCCTGCAGAGGCTCCCTGTTAGCTCCTGAGGCTGGTGGTGTGTTCCTGTTTCAGCCTTCAGAACGGGTTCCACTCCAGGTGCCCAGCTAGGAAAGTAATTCCAGGGTGAAGCCGGGGCGGGCATGGAGATTCTCCAGGGCCCTGGCCTCCTGACCCACCACGCGGGAATATGTCAATGTGCCCCATGCAAGATCACACCTGGGCCGACACATTCAGGGGTTCAACCCGCTTCCCGGCTGCCTCCGGGAAGCTGGCTGCGGGCATCTGAAGCCAAGCCCATCTGTTAAGAACCAAAGGTCAGGAAAGCAGGTGAAAGGCCATAGGATGCTGAGGTTGGATGTGGGGAAGAACTTCCTGATGAGAGAGTGGTTGGGGTTAAAAAGGCACAACTTGCTAAGAAACTGCACCTCAGCTCATCTGCTCCAAGTGGGAGCCCACCCAGGCCCCTGGCCCCAGCTGGAGGAGGGTGTCTGGGGCTCACATGCCCATCAAGGACCCACCTGTGGCTACCCCGCACCGCCCCCCCGGCAGCTCCCTCAGCTCCTCACTTGTAAGGGTCCCTCTGGTGTGAGAAGCCCACCCCGGCAGCTCTGGGGGGGCCCTCAGTCCACTGGGGGTCCAGTCGGCCCCAGGGCCACAAAGTCACCCTCCTCAGCCTCCCAGAGCTGTGCCTCCCAGGAAGTGGCGAAACGCCTTTCACTCTGCAAACAGTCAGCGCTCCACCGGCGCCTGCCCTCCAGGCCTGCAGACAACCCTCTTGGGCTCACTTTCCTTGATCCTAAACAAGGGGCAACGGCATACCCCTTGTCCAACTAAAGCAGATGCAAAGCAATTTCACTAAGGACTGTTTCTTTGCCAGGGACTTGCCCCTCATTACCTCTTTAAATACTCAGAACAACCATTATATTCTCCCCATTGTGCAGATGAGAGAACTGAGGCTAAAAGAACTTAAACTTCTTGCCCAAGATCATACAACTAGGAAGGGTCAAGAAACAGTGGCCTTAACAACCCCATTTTGTATATTTATAAACTTATATATATGCATGCAGAGCTTCCCCAGTGGCTCAGTAGGTGAAGAATTCACCTGCAATACAGAAGACAAAGGAGATGTGGGTTTGATTCCTGGATTGGGAACATCCCCGGGAGAAGGGCATGGTAACCCACTCCAGTATTCTTGCCTGGAGAATTCCATGTACAAAGGAGCCTGGAGGGCTACAGTCCAAAGGGTTGCAAGGAGTTGGACATGACTGTGTGATTACAGACACACAAATATGCAAGTATATGCATAAGCATGTGTATATATATGTATATGCAGTATATATAATTATTACATAGTTATATATAAATAATGGTTTTCAGATATAATTCATGTGCCACAAATTCACAATCATATTATATTGAGAGGCAAATTTAGTGGCCGGATTTGCCACCAAGCTTAAGGATGTTTTATTATTACCAACAGGAAGCTCCTCTTGGAAGGGCATCCAGTTGTCTGAGCAAATGGAGCCGCAGTCCGGCCATGGGCTCCCCAGGAGCCAGTGGGGCCTGCCTTCTCCCTGCTTCCACCTGTTCTCACTGCTGCCCTCTCTCCTTGCCCCTCTCCCACCTTGCAGGTCATCCATCCCTCCTCTCCCTGCCCCCACCAGCTCCCGATGCTGCCATCTGGCTGGGGGTCTCCTCTGTCTCCACACCCTTGTCCCCACCTGGCAGAGGCTGGGGGCAGCTGCAGCTGCAGTCCAGGTCAGCTCTTGGAGCAGTCCCCAGAGGGGTGGCCGTGTGTGTACAGTCCAGGGATGACGGAGCTGGCTGCAGTGGGAGGCCCAGGTCCACACTGCCCCCAAGGAAATCTCCCAAAGAAACATAAGCTTCACCACTTACCAACTAGGGGACCTCCTCCCTGAGCCCCAGATGCTTCTCACTTGTAAAATGGGAAAGAACATCTGCTCTGAAGTTTAGCAGGTACAATTTACTGAACACTTACTCTGTCCGGGGCCTTTCCCAAAGTTTCTCTCTTCTCTAACCCACATGAACAGCCCTCTCAGAGTGGCAGGCATACGCACTGCAGGGGAGATGGGGGCTCAGAGAAGTGAAGCCGCCGCCCAGGCCCCACAGCTGGCACATGCAGAAGCCACGACACAAGGCCAGCCCGTGTGACGCTGGGCCCTGGCTCCTCACCACACCACATGCCAGGCCGCGAGGGAGCCCACTTGTGGATGGTGGATGTGTTCAAAGTGCTCATCGACCGAAACTCCAGAATAACAGAAGCAGGGGTCTTCTCCCCAAGTCTCACAAGGTTCTGCTCTGACCTGGCCAGCTTTCTCCCACTGATGCAAGAACAAGCACTTCAGGGGCTATGCCACATATGAGGGCACGTGTGTGTGTGCATATGTGTGGGTGAGAGGCACAGAGCCGGCCAGGTGAACCAGCTTGGAGTAGAGCAGATACGGAGGCTACTTTTTTTTAACCACTGCTTGCTCTCCTGGGCTCAAGGCCTGAGTGGTGCCAGCTTGTTTTCCCAGGGAATTAACAAGGGAACATTCTCCTCTGTAATAATGATAAAAATAATAATAATTAACACAGCAGTGGCTTATATTTCTCCAGCGTCTCTCTCCCCAGATCTCAAAACTCTGGGCAAATAGCAAATCTGCTAGCTTTCCAGTCATACCCCCGAGCCTGGGAAGTCTCAGGCCCTGCCAGATTTCCTATATCCTCCAGCCGGCCGGCAAGGCAGGCCCACAATTCCACAGGCCCACTGTTCCAGAAGCCGCCCCCTCGGGTCACTAGCAGAGGTGGGAAATGACCCCCCGCATCCCACCGTCCCACATTCTCACTCCTTCCCATCCTGGGCTCACCCTGTGCCCAGGAGGAGGCAAGCAGGTGAAGAAGGAAGTGGGGTGTCAGCCGTCTTTGCCCAATCTTGAAAGGTGACCCCCTCTCTGGGCTCCTAACACAGGGGTGCTACCTTGGGGAGGACGGCCCCGCTCCTCCAGCCAATGGAGCCATGGCTGGCAGGTCTGGTCCCTGCAGAAAGGCTGATGGCTCTTTCTGGTCGCAGCCAGGAGTCATTACACACCAAATGTCTAGTTTAGACAAGTGATTAGGCAGCTCTATTACAAGCGCACGTGATTCCTGTCAGGAAGGGACGGGAGCTTCCAGCGGTGGCTGAGGGGGAGGCGCAGGTCCTCGGAGCCTTGCAGCAACGGCTGTCTCCTCCAGAGCAGTCTTCAGGGAACCCAGGGAAGGAGTGCTCCTGAGGTTCCGAGAGTGGCATCCTGGCAGACTTTTAGGCAGAGCACACTCCCAGCTGCCCAGGCAGCCTGTGCAGCCCTCACAGACGTGAAGGGCCTCTGCAATTTAAATATGGAGAAGCCAGAACTCTCAAGCAGCCCGTGGTTTCACCTCCCCAAAGACACTCTTGAAAAGCAATTACTGAATTTGAGCGACATTTCCTTTGCTTCCTCCAGGAGCCATAGGACGAGGAAAGGGTCAGAAGGGTAAACACAGTCAGCAACTGTGTTTATCATCAACATATCCCCTGCATCTCCAGAGAGAAAACCTGCTTAATCTCAAGTCCACAGCTGGACTGAAGAGCCTGGAAAATACCTGAAATCATGTGTGTGTGTGCGCGTGAGTGTGAGCGTACGGGTATGTCTCTCTGGAGAGAAGGTCCAGAAATCCCTGCGTGGGGTCGATGGCCCCAGATGTTAAGGACCACTGCTCTATTCCTTGGTCAATTCTGAAGAGGATGGGCTGGCCCCTCTCCATACAATCCTCTGCATCCTTCAGAAACTGGCAGGGGATTTTGAGGCCTGGAGCCCATCGGCTTGAAGAAGGGGCCTAGGACAACTCTGGGGACGCAGCAGGAACACAACTGTGACAGGGAGGCTTTCACCAGGCAGGGCTGTGGCCGCCTCCAATCGAGCGGCGGGGAGGAAGCGCCTTCCTTGTCGCCTTTTTCCCGCTGTGACAGCTCCGCATCTGCTCTTCTCTGTCACCCCAGTGACAGCTTTCTAATGACGAAGGCAGCATCAAAGTCATATAAATCCCTCCAGAACCCCAGGGGCTAGATGAAGAACAGGCTCAGGAAGCTAGGGACCAAACGCTTTACACAGCAGCATGGAGAGAACACAGCCTTCAGAATAGCAAAGACGAGTTCAAATCCTACTTCTGCTTCTTCCTAGCTGTGTGACCTTGAACAAATTACTTAACCTCTCTGAGCATCAATTCCTATATCTGTAAAATGGGAATAATGTCTCACAGGGTTATCAAAGATTCAGTGAGGTTGTTGTTCAGTCACTTAGTCGTGTCTGACTCTCTGCAACCCCATGGACTGCAGCACGCCAGGCTTTCCTGTCCTTCACCATCTCCCAGAACTTGCTCAAACTCATGTCCATTGAGTCAGCGTTACCATCCAACCATCTAGTCAAAGCTGTGGTTTCTCCAGTAGTCATGTATAGATGTGAGAGTTGGACCATAAGAAGGCTGAGTGCCAAAGAATTGATGCCTTTGAACTGTGGTGTTTGAGAAGACTCTTGAGAGTCCTTGGACTGCAAGGAGACCCAACCAGTCCATCCTAAAGGAAATCAGTCTTGAATATCCATTGGAAGGACTGATGCTGAAGCTGAAGTGCCAATACTTTGGCCACCTGGTGTGAAGAACTGACTCATTGGAAAAGACTCTGATGCTGGGAAAGATTGAAGGTGGGAGGAAAAGGGGACGACAGAGGATGAGATGGTTGTATGGCATCACTGACTTGATGGACGTGGGTTTGAGTAAGCTCCAGGAGTTGGTAATGGACAGGAAGCCTGGCTTGCTGCAGTCCGTGAGTTCGTAGAGTCGGACACTACTGAGCAATTGAACAGAACTGAGTGAAGTAATGCTGACAAAAAATCTGGCACAGTGCTGGTGCACAGCAGGCATTCAACAAATGAGTTCTATATCCCAGCAGACATGGGCATGACATGCACACCTACACCCTCCTGCTTCACTAGTGCAGTATCAGAGAAAAGGGACCGCAGGGGAGAGCGGCTTTTTGGTAACATGTGAATGGGCCAGAAGCTACTTCTGCCCACATTGCCAAATCTCCCGATCCTTCATGCATCCCTGGGGCCCCCTTCTCCTCTGGGCGCTCCATCTGCCTCAGCTCTCTCCTTGTGATGAGGGAGGGCACCAACTCTCCTTGACCAAATGCAGACCCTTGGCTGCTCGAGCAGCAGCCCCAGCCCCATCCATCCCCACCCCCTCTGCAGAGCCTCCCCTCTCCTCATTTCCTGAACTGAACAGGAACTGGATGGTCCCTTCTCTGCCTGCAGGCCTTTTAACTTGTTCTGGAATGCCCTTCCATTCGGTACTGGGGAAACTCTTAATTATCGTCCAGCGTCAGCTCAATTGTCACCTCCTTTGTGACATCCCTGCCCTCCATCCTCTCCCTCCCCCCCGACCCAGCACCAACCCTAGCTGAGCAGCAGCCATAGGGTGGCTGCCTCCTGGGCCTGAGTTTCTCCAGGGCAGGGGCTGGGCCTGCACCGCCCCCCCCATCCCCTTCACCTCACACAGGGGTTGGCACATGACTGGTGCTCAATAAATGTGGGTTGGGGGTAAAAGAACAAGTGGTGTGACTGCCCATGCCTGGCAGTGGGGCTGCCCTTAACAGGAGGCTTCCTGAAAAGGGACAGCCCCCCATTAAGAGGTGGCCAGCTGGGGCCCTGATGGGGCAGGTCTAACCCTTTGTCTAGACTAGACGAGTAGTGGGCGACAATTAGAAGGCAGATCTGCACGTGCCTATTTCAAGCCACGGGACCAGGGCACAGGGTTTCTGCCAATCACTGCAGACCCTTCTCTACCTTGCACCTGCATCAGGAGGAAGTGGATGTGAAGGGGGAACGGAGGGGAATTAACCATCAGGAACGCTGGCAGTGTGCGGGCAAGCTCTGAGAGGCTGGCATCCTCCGCTCACTTCCCAGGCGACGACACTGAGGCTCAGAGGCGACTCGCCGGCTCAGAGCCAGGCAGGAGGCTGCACAGAGCTGAGACCGGAGCCAACGGTCCCGCTCCAGAGCCAGAGCCCTTTTCTTCCCAAGACGCTGTCTTCTGCAGAAATCATAACACAGCACCCAGAGGGAGAAGGAATGGGGAAGGCTCACACTGAAAGACTGGGTGCACGCACGTGTGTGCCTGTGTGATATTTCCCCTTCAACACCAATGAAGAGAGAAGGGATGGAGGAAGGTCCGGATGACCTCTCCTCCCGCATGCCCAGATGTGGGTCAGGGGATTTCACACGGGCTCAGGGGCACAAAAGAGCCTCTGAGCGGCCATCACACGGGCTCAGGGTCACAGGAGAGCCTCTTAACGGCTTTCGCATGGGCTCAGGGTCACAGGAGAGCCTCTGAGCGGCCATCACACAGGCTCAGGGTCACAGGAGAGCCTCTGAGTGGCCATCACACGGGCTCAGGGTCACAGGAGAGCCTCTGAACGGCCGTCACCGTCTCCAAGTACCAGAGGGGAATGGCCCTCAGCACAGCAGCGAACAACCCAGGGGCTTCTGCCCGCATCTGCTTCTATGCCATGTTTGGTTACTTGCACTACTTGGCCCAAGTCTCATCCCCAAAAGGCTGGGGAGGAAGTGTGGGGAGGGGGAGGGAGCCCTTCAGGGTGAGCGGAGAGGGGGATTCCACACAAGGATGAAATGAAGGAAGGAGCCGGAGGCCAGCTGCTTGGACGGAACCAGCCCATCTCAGATTTCAGTACCTTTATTTTCTATTAGAAACATGTGATCTGGAAAACTTGAGACTCCTGTGCTTTTTTTTTTTTTTTGCATGTGCATTATCATTTTTCTTAAATGTTTAATGCTCCTTTTCAAAAATCTACTCTTGTTTCTGGTGAAACTGACAGGAAATCAGGACTGTAAGCAGCTGGTTAGTGCATGGCTGGGGGCACAGTCCTGCGGGGACCCTGCAGGAGTTGAGGAAGGGTGGGATGTAGAGAGGGGGACATGGAGGACCAGCAACCACACCAGAGTGGACAGTGACTGTGCAGGACACCAGCTTTCCTTGCACACGGGAACTGTTCCAGGTCCAGGTGCAATTCATGGGCAGCCCTGGCGCCTGGATTCAGAGCCAGGGTCCTGCAGCAGCTGGGCAGTTCTCACAGCTCCTGTTCAGGTGCCAGGAGGGCAGCTGGCTTGCCTCCCGCTCGAGCGGAGGTGCCCTGGGGCCTGTGGTGACCATGAGATCCTGACTCCAGGGAGAAAAGGTGCAAGGAAGCAAACGCAAGGCTGGCAAGTTAAGGAGAAAAGAAGGCCTTGACGGGCCTGGTGTGGCAGGGTTAATCACATCTTCCCTTCAGGAGAGATTTCATGCCACGTTGAATAAATAAAATACTACGCAACTGCAGAAGAGCGGTTCCGCAGCGTGTCAGATGCCACCACGCTGTCTCCCGTCTGCCGGTCGCCATCACAGTGACTGATGACTTATCAAAAAGCACACTGACATTTCCAAATGAGATGTTTTGATAGAAGTGCCATTCAACGGGGCCAAAAGAGCCAGATAGGACCTGAATGTAAATGAGGGACATTTGTCACCTTTGTCTCACCTATTTAAAGGTTTCCTGTCTGACAAGTCCTCCAGGAGAGACTCAGGAGAGGGGGGATGAGAGAGGTGGACGGGAAGATGGGCAGGCGAGAGGGAAGGAAGACCACAATCCCGTTTAAGAGCCCAAAGGAAGAGGAGGGCCCCGGGGACGGCGGGGAGTCAGGGCGGCAGGGGCCAGGAGGCGGCTCTGCTGTCTCTGCTGAGTCACCGGGCGAAGCAGCAGAAATGAGCGGCTGCGAAACCTAGGCCCGCACCACCCAACACGGCGGCCCCCGTGGCCACTGAGCCCGCCAGACGTGGACGCGGCCAGTCCAGCCTGAGACGCGCAGTACACTGCCGGCTGTGCCAGCTCACAGGTTAGTGCAAAAAGAGTGAAAGTGCTAGTAAACCTGTTACGCCCATTACATGTTGAAATGATAGTCTGGGGTGATACACTGGGTTAAATATGTTATCAGCATCACCTGTTTCTTTTTACATTTTTAATGTGGCTGTTGCTGTTCAGTCACTAAGTCATGCCCAACTCTTTCGCAGCCCCAGGGACTGGCCCTCCAGGCTCCTCTGTCCATGGGATTTCCCAGGCAAGAATATTGGAGTGGGTTGCCATTTGTTTGTCCAGGGGATCTTCCCAACCCAGGGATCGAACTTGTGTCTCCTGCTTTGACAGGCAGGATCTTTACCACCGAGTCACCTGAGAAGCCCTTCATGTGGCTACTCCATATATAAAGTGTGGTTTGTATTAGATTTCTATTGAGGAGCAATAGCATAGACTGCAGTTTGGAAAGATGTAGTTCCAAATCCTACCTCCACCACTCACTCAACGCTTCCCCTTCCTATTCCTAGGAGCCAGGACTGAACACTGCCCAAGTCTCATCACTAACTAGCTGCAGGCCTAACTTCTCCATCGGCCCTCTGTGAGAATCTGGGAAACTGTTACTGCTTGCACCTTGGTTTTCTCAGTGTAAAATGAAGGGAGGGCAGATGACTTCTGAGTGTGCCCCAAAGCTCTGTGACCCGTAACATGAACTACCTAACTTCGGGGCACTGTTCCCTCACCTGTCTTTGAGAGGGACTAGCAGCAGCAGCGGGAGGAAGGTGCAGTGGTGATGCTCCTGACCTCCTAGGGTGGCCTGATGCGCTTGCGCCTTGTGGCAGACACCACCGCTCTGGGCGGGGATCTGGACCAGGCGCACCGTGCTGAAGCCCCCACATCACCAGCCTCGTGCGCCCAAGTGGGGGATTCAAAGTGCATCTAAAGAAGGTGGGAGAGCATCAGAGCATCGCCGAGTCCCTGGGGAAGTATATACCCTTCCTACAGAGCTGGGCCAGCTCCCAGATGCTGCCCACAGCCAGCCCCTCTGCTCTGCTGAGGCGCCCACCTCCCAGACAGTGCACGAATAAGGATGAAGACCAGGATTACCAGAGGCACCCAGGCAGGAAGAGAGTGATGACAGCAACCTGAAGACCTCGGGGGAGCCAATACTCCAGAGCCCCGACCAAGTCTGGCTGGTTTCTCTTTCTGACCCTGAGCTCCAAGGCCTTAAAGAGCAGGGGAGAGCTCTTCACACCACATCTAGATCAAGCAACCTTTCACGGAGGGTGGTCCACGGTGGTCCTCTTACACCAGAATCAGGTTCAGGGTACTTACTAATCCTGCAGATTCCTACACACACCCAGACTTCTGGACTCACATTCTCTGCAGGTGAGACCCAGGAATCTGCGTGCTGAGCCCACTCTGGAGGTGGTCTTTGACAAGCACTGATGGAGATCCCAGGCAGGGTCAGCGTAAGACTTCTGGGTTGGGGCGTGCCCTCCCTAGCCCCAGCCGGGAGCAGGCTGCGTCGGCCCCATCAGCGGGTGAGGTTCAAGCATAAGTGAAGGACCAGGTGTGCATCGCAAGGCGGAGGGAAGGGTGGGGTGGCTGAGAGAAAGCAGCTGTGTGTGTCAGAGGCGGTTCCCAGGCACCTGGGGAATGGGCCATGCCGCAGCAGCAGGGACGCAGTGGGGATGTCCTGGGTGAGCAACCAGCCACGCTGGGGCATCTGGTTTCTCGCCCTCAGGGACAACAAACAGGCTGATGGTGATGAGCTCTAAGCGGCCTCAGAGCAGAAGGGGTCCTGATATTCCCATGCCTTTCCCTCACAGGCACGGGCCGGGGCGGGAGAGGAGGGACCCGGCCCGGTGACCCAGCCAAGCCAAGAGGAGCAGGAGCAGGAAACGACCTCGGGTGGCGGCTGGCTGGTCCGCGGGTGGGCAGGCCACGGGAGCATGCAGAGAGAAGGCAGCAGATGGGCAGTCCCCTGTCTCCCTCAGGAGGTGACGGAGGGGCCAGGGCAGGGCCCAGAGGAAGCCGTGGCCTCCCCCAAGGCTGCCCTCACAGGGAATCACGGGGATAAAGCTCAGCTGCCAATGCGCCTGGCACCACAGAAGCCTGGGAGAGGACACTCTGAGATGTCTCTCTCTCCCGACTCCCAGCTTCCACCTCCCCACGAGTCGGTGCTCCCACCAGGGCATGCCAGCAAGGCCTGCTTCCTCTCCTGTGGCGGCAGCGGTTACCTAAGGGGCTCCACGCCTGCCCGCTGCAGCGCAGAGCTTCACCTGCAGGCCTTGTAACGCCCGCCCCATTCTACCTGCCAGGGATGGGGGCTCGTGGGGTCAGGTCACGGGGGTGGCAGCAGCCTGGAGCCAGGCTGCTCCTGAGGAGCCCAGGGCCTCCCACCAGCCCCACCGGCTCCCCACGGTGGGGGTCTCCAGAGGCCGCCGTGCAGACACCAGAGCCCAGCGCCCTGGCTTCAGGAGGGAGGAGAGGGCTTGCGGAAGGCCATAGAGAGAGCCAGTGCAAAGCCAGGATGAGGGAATTCCCTGGTGGTCCAGTGGCTAAGACTCTGCGCTCTTGATACAAAGGGGCTGGGTTCGATCCCTGGTTAGGGAACTAGATCCCACATGCCACAACTAAGACTCTATGCAGCCAAATAAATAAAAATAGATGTTTTTTAAAAAAAAAAAAAAAAAGCCAGGATGAGGAATCCAAATTCCTGACTCCACACCTAACTCCTCAGGCAGCAGGGACAGGGTGGCTCCGCAGCAGAGGTGGGGGCCGGGAGCCAGGGCCTGCTTCCTCACCTGCGGCCGGTCAGGTCAGAGTCGGTTCTCACTGAAGACTGACCCGCCAGAGGCTGGGGGTCCCGGGCAGAACGGCCCCACACACGAGAGCCACGAGGCTGGGAGGTCCTTGAGGGATGGGAAGGGTCTTGTCTGTGCTCGAGCATCTAGGGCGGGTCCCAGCACAGTGACAGTGACGGATGGATGAACGAGTGTGAGCGCACGAATCAAAGCAGCCACGTGGGCTGAGGGGTTTGGTGGACTCAGGACGTTGCACGCCTCATTTCCTGCATCTGTGAGGGTGCCAGGCATTGTGCTGGGGGCAAGCCATGGGCAAGAGAGCAAGGACGCGCCCGAGGAGATGAGAGACAGGTAAGCGACAAGCAGCACGGTGCTGCGTGCTCCTCCTGAGGCCGGACCCCTGCGTGACCTTGAGCACGTCCCTGCCTGCTCCGGCCCTGATTTGTGCGGTAGGAGCAGGGTTGAACTGAACGATGCCAAGTCGCTCACACCAACCCCGTGACTCTCCCGGCTGCGGAGAAGCACAGCTTCAGCTCAGGAGAGTGGAGAGGGTGGGCAGGGGCACCCGGCCTGCGGGAGGGAGAGGCTCCTGGACGCTGGGTCCCCAGAGACGGCGCGCCAGAGGTAACTGGCTGTGACAGAGGAGCGAGCCAGCTAGTCAATTCTGTTCAATAAAACTCTGATCGTCGTAAACAGGCAGCTTCCCTGCGGGCCTGAGGCACTCTCTTCCTTTCTCCTTCCTGCCAGCCTCTGCTGGGCCCAGCCCTGGCCTGGGCCAGCCTCCAAATGGCCCTAAGTCTCTGGTGCAAGGCGGACAGCCAAGGGTTAACTGCCCGCCCAGGTGAGGGCCCAGGGCCAGCGGGAGGCAGAGGGAGTGGGAATCACTTAGCCTCATTAGTCCAAATTAAAGTCAGGAGTGAGATGACAATTACAATTTGCAGTGGGCTAATTGTTTTCCCTCAGAAGCTGATCGTTGTGCAGATGGGGGAAATTAATTGTTGGAAGTCCCAGGTGGATTGGCATTGAACCCAGCCGCGGCAGCAGTCCCTGCCTCTTCCTGGGCTGGCCTGCAGTCTTTACCACCCCTTAGGGCGCCAGCTAGCCTCAGGATTCTGCCCTCTGGGGTCCTCGGGCAGGGAGACACTGAGCATCTGGGGGCTCTGGGAGGAGCAGGGGACACTGGCAGAGAGGCTGGGCTGGTCAGAAGTCAGTGCCAAGGGCACTGGAGCCATGGGTGTCTCCCTGCCCGACCTCCTGGCATCTGCTCCGTGGGGGGGCGGGCTCTGAGAAGCCTTGAGCAATTTGCAGAAGTTGCCCTTTCCACTGGGCGTCCAGCAATCACTATAACACTCATTGAACAAACTGTGTGCCACACCTACTGCATGCCAAGCACTAGAAAGCGCCAGGGGCCCTGCAGGGAACGATACAGATGCCGTCCCGCTCGTGTGGCACTTGCATGGGGAGGAGAAAGTGAAAGTGAAGTCGCTCAGTCGTGTCCGACTCTTTGCAACCCCATTGACGGTAGCCTGCCAGGCTCCTCTGTCCATGGGATTCTCCAGGCAAGAATACTGGAGTGGGTTGCCATTTGCTTGTCCAGGGGATCTTCCTGACCCAGGGATCGAACCCAGGCCTCTCGTATTGCAGGCAGCCGCTTTACCCTCTGAGCCACCAGGGGAGCCCAACAGAGAATAAACACCTACGCAAATAAGACACCTGCTAGTGACAAGGGCTCTGAAGGAATGTGGTAAGCAGGATGGCCCTCTGACAATCTTGAAATCTGTTGAATCTGTTACCTTTTACACAGCAAAAGGGACAGTGCAGATATGACTCCGGTTGTGGACTCTAAGAGGCAGTGACCTGGATTATTACGTAAGGCTCACCTAGTCACATGAGTCCCTAAATGCAGGAGCTTTGTCCAGCTGAAGCGGAGGGGGAGTCCAGGCTGCAGGGACTTGGGGTCCTGTTGCTAGTTCCGAGGCACAGGGGCTATGCCCAGGGCTGGAGAGGCCTCTGGATGCTGACAGCCAGCACGGAAGAAGGGACGTCAGTCCCACGCCCGCAAGGAGCTGGGCTCCACCTGCCCCCGCCTAAGTTCCGAGGGGGGTTCTCCCAAGAGCCTCCAGATGAGGCATCCAGCCTGGCTGGCTGACAGCTTGATTTCGGCCTTTTGAAACCTAAAGGGGTGGTTTGTTCCAGGAGCAATAGAAAACCAATCCAGGAACCAAACAGTGACAGGATCATGACTTGTGGCTCTGGATGGTGGGCTCTGGGAAGACCTCTCTCTGAATGAGGATGGGGAAGCAGAGGACGATGACCAATCTGTCCCCGGTTCCCAGCTTTAAAGTCCAGAATCCTCAAAGCCCTCAGTCCTGAGCAAACCAAACGGTTGGTCACTGGGAGGCAGAGGGGACAGCAGGCAAAGGCTCCGAGGTGGGGCTTTCTGGTGACTCCACCGAACGCGTCCCGGAGGGAGTCACGGCAAATACCAGAGCAGGCGACGGAGCTGTGGGGACTCTTGCTCAGGACAGGGACCCGCCCGGAGGGGCTGGCGGTCTCCTCCCATAACACCGTCCTCCCGGGCCGCTGCCCTCTGTCCTGCTCTCTCCGCCTGCTGCCCCACCAGGGCCCAGGGGTCTCCTTGTGCCGGGGCCCAGGTGTCTGCCGCCTTGCCGCAGCTTCCCCAGAGGGTGTGGGCAGGTGGCCAGCGGCTCACAGCAGGGCAGTTCTTTGAGGCGTCTTTAATTAGCGAGACAATGAGAGGCTGGGAAGAAGGGGAGACAGAGGTCTCAGATGACTTCACGCCCTGTCAAAACGCGCCTGGGGGCCTGAAAGAAGCCTGAGAAGAGATGCAGTGCCCCTCACGCCCCCACCCAGGGCAGCCTCGCCTTTACATGACCCCGTTGTCTGCGGGTGCAGTGGGTGAGGCACGCGAGAGCCAGAGTTTCGTAGTAGGACAGCAAAGAAGGACCTCAGCTAAAATTCCGGTCTTTGTCTCTTTAGCTGTGTGATGTCTGGCAACTTATTGTTCTGGGTCTCAATCTTCTCTTCTGTACAATTAGAGTAATACCTACTTTGCGGGCTGGTGGTTGTAAAGATTAGACATGTCTGAAAGTGCCCCACGCGGAGTAGGTACAGGATGAATGGGAGCTATTTCCTGATTATGAGCACTGAACCTCCCAACCGTAATCCCAGCCCCCTGAATCCATTTCTCAAATCAGAGTGCACCCAAGAATCAGCTGGGGTGCTTGTTAACAAGCAACTGTAAGTCCCTGATCGTGCAAGCCCAGGGGTGGAGCCCAGAAACCTGCAGATTGAACTCACTTCTAAGCAGGTGATTCTGATGTAGGCGGCTGGGTCCAACATGCTGTCCCAGGCCAGCGTCTGCCTCCTGGGGGAAAGCTGGCCCACGTGGTCCAGCACCGCACCTATCTCAGAAGTTGCCTCCACAGAGGGAAGGAGCTGGCTGGGAGGCGGAGTCTTTACCCACCCTCTACCCTCAGGTGGAGGTGTCTGCCTGGGCAGCCTCTACACCTAAGTAAGGTGAGCTGGTCTTCAGCCTCCTGGGATGCGTGTTCAAAGAGCCTCGGGTGGTCAGAGCTCACCTCAGTCACCTCACTTTGCTTCCTGGCTTTCCAGGGGAACAAACCAAGGCCCAGAGCAGGGCACTCACCGGATCCTGGCCTCCGAATCTGGTCTGTAAGATGAAAGCTACATGACCACTGGTCCTCTCAGCGGTGCAGTTCTGTGTTTGGGGAATTATTACTCCAGGAGTTGACTCCACCAGCCCGGGTGGAGAAAGCCCGGGCTGCCTACCGTCCTTGACCTCATCTCCAGGCCAGCAGGTCTGTGAAACTCTGACAGCGGCCCTACTGCCAGGCCTCACTCACTTTGCGGTCTACGTGTGGTGAGGAGTCTCTGCTTTCCTCCTCCCTTTCTCGTTCCACAGATTCATTCAAGCTCTGATTCTGGGCCTGCTCTCTGCGGGCACTAGGGCTATACACGATGGGCAAGAGCCAGCGCTTCCCTGGGAAGTTCTCGGCCTAGCAGAGCAGACAGACAGACAGACGCAGGTCCGATACAGCCCCAGAGGCTGCAGCGTGTCACAGGGGCACTGCAGTGGGGGTGATGGAGGGGGAGCCCCCAGAGGGACTCGCCTCTGCCCTCTGCGCCTCACTCCTGCCTTCGTCTCAGCATGAGACGGCACACAGGTAGTCATGTAGGTGCAATATAGCATTGTTATTGCAAAGAGAAAAACACATGGAGAAGGTTTAAATAATGTCCCTTTCCACCTCCCAATTCCAGCTGCTGCTGCTGCTGCTACTAAGTCGCTTCAGTCGTGTCTGACTCTGTGCGATCCCATAGACGGCAGTCCACCAGACTCCGCCGTCCCTGGGATTCTCCAGGCAAGAACACTGGAGTGGGCTGCCATTTCCTTCTCCAATGCATGAAAGTGAAAAGTGAAAGTGAAGTCGCTCAGTCGTGTCCAACTCTTAGCAACCCCATGGACTGCAGTCTACCAGGCTCCTCCGTCCATGGGATTTTCCAGGCAAGAGTACTAGAGGGGGGTGCCATTGCTTTCTCCCCCAATTCCAACTAACTGATACTAAAATTTTAGTGCAAGTCCTTTCAGGCTTTTTCCTACGGTAGCAAATATTCTTACTGCTTGTTCCTCTGCCTAGGTTTCACGTCATCTTTCTTGTTTTGGTGGGGCACACTGGCAAGTTACTTTTTTCAACAAGAGGTGAGTTTCTTAATAATTGGCATGCTTGAAAATGTCTTAATCTCCATAATTAATTGATGGATTTACTGAAAACATAATTTCAGATTTTAAAAATCTTCCCTCCTATGTTCGGAGGAATCTTTCCATTATCTACTGGCTGCCAGGGTTCTGTTGAGAAGTCTGCTGTTATCCTAATGCCTGTAGGATCTTCACTTTATCACCAATATTTTGAAATTTTAAAATGTGTCTTTGTAAGGGTCTTTTGTCACTAATTGTGCTGGCCACCTAGTGGATTTGTGATCTGGAAAGTATGTAATCATTTTCCTTTAAGAAATATGGAGTATATTTTAAGTTTATAAGAGTTCATTCTTATTCTTTGCATTTTCACTGTCTGCAAATCACTCAAATGTCCATCAACCAATACATGGATAAATAAAACGTGAAATATCCACACATGCAATATTATCCAGCCATAAAAAGGAGTGACGTACTGATAATGCCACAATATGGATGAATCTTGAAAACATTATGCTAAGTGAAAGAAGCCAGACACAAAAGCTGCATATTGCATGATTCCACTTATGAAATGTCCAGAATAGATAAATGGATGGAGACAGAGAGTAGATTAGTGGCTGCCAGGGGCTGGGGAAGAAAGAATAAGGAGTGACTGCTTACGGATGTGGGGTTTCTTTGGGGATGATGAAAACGTTCCATAATTACATAGTGGTGATCTGGCCGTGTGGATACCACTAAAACCCATGAAACTGTTCATTTTTAAAGGATCAATTTATAAATTGAATTATATCTCAATTCTTTTTTTTAAAGGATCTTTGTTCTTTGGGCATAAAAAACCCTGCCTTATTTTTCTGAGGATTTCAATTGTGACAGTGGTGGTGTTTACATTTTATTTTGCTCCCTGTATATATTCACTGTCTTCAATTTGTTTTATGTTTATTTTGGCTAATGCTTTCTTACTTTGGACGCCTTCCTTAAAAATACAGTGGTGCTTGGCCAATGGCTTGTATTTACGAGCGAGGCATCTGGAAGCTGACTGGAAGCTCTGTGTGCATCTCACCAAGGGAGGTTTCAATGGAGTCCCCCAAATGTCACTATTTGCCCATTCACCAGCACTTCTAGAGCCAACAGGAAGAACAGGGCAAGGGGAACTCCCCATTTGGCTCGCAAACATTCAGCAGATGCCCATTTTTCAATAAATTGCTTCATCTCCACCCATGCTTGTACCCGTGTTCCCAAGCCAGCACTTCTTGGGTTCAGTCTCTCTGGAGAATAAAGTTCTCTCCAGGATGCTACTAGGTGGTAAAATGGGTGAGGAATCACTCTTCTGTTTCTGGCCCTACTCCTTACCCTATCGTCAGATGTCGCTGATTTCTGAGCCTGTCTGTAGTTCACTGGCAGGAATCTGTCCAGGGATCTCTCGGTTCTACTTTCTCCATCAAGCCAGGTCAGTCAGCTTTTCAACTTCCAAAGCTGCAGACGTCACTGACTCACTTTGGTCTCCTGTCACTTGCCCTGTGGGCTTGCACCCCTTCTCTACTCTTGTTTACATGCGGCAGCAGAAAGAAGCATGGGTGAGTTCAGTCTACCCCGTTCCATCACAGCCCCTCTGTGCTATCTGCTGTTTGAAAAGCAATAGACACTTGGCATTCTCAAGTTTATCATAAAGTGGCTTACACTGCAACCACCAGCTCACATCTGACATGAAATAGTGCATGGCATTGACTTGAAGGCTGTTGAGTCTGATTCAGGGAAACCTCCTGGCAAGCTGAGAGTTAGGTAACTTTGCCCTCACTAGTCATCCTCATTACATTTCTCAGCCATACTATGTTTTATGGGGGAAATTATAGGGTAGTTTTTAATCCATTGATTCATGACAGGCTATGATGTTGATAATGTCAAGGGTCTAGTGTATCTCTGTCACTATAGAAACTTGTTCCCTGGTGACAGCCAGGCTTAAAGACATTCACAGTGGTGGGATGCACATCAATTCTGGCTCTGGGAAGAGAGCAGTCCCTGGAGAACTGGCCATACTCATCCTAACGGCCGGTTTCACCCTTCAAGGTGTCTCCTGGATTTCCTCTGTCCATGAGCACCGAGCCCCACCCTAGCAAGGGACCTGGCTTGAAGCACTTCAGCTCAGAGAATGCAGAGGCAGAGGGGGAAGTCTGTCTGACCTACCAAGATCGGATCATCCAAGGCCTCCTGGAACTACTCCCAAATCCCCAGCCCTTCTGCTTCATGCTAACCCAAGTAAGGGAGAGTTGGCTCAGTCCTTCTGTGGCCACCAGTTCTTAACCAACTTTCAGAGTGGGGAGGAAGAAAGGAAATGGATAGCTTTTAAGTTACATGTATTTGGCTTTGAACCCCAGACCCCAGAATATTTACTATAGAAATGAACTAATATGGTTAAGTGCTTACAATAGCTCGGTTAAGTGCTTACAATAGCCCGGCTCCTGGTAAGTGCTTTACAAGTGTCTGCTACTGTTATTATTATTACAAAAGCTGTATTTAGCTTACATCCATATGAAAACAAATTTGCATTCCCCGCCTCTTTGCAATTCCCTCAGCTCAGAAAATGTGTAAGGTCCCTCAACCCAGAGTTGAGAACTTCTGGGTCTTTGACTCCTCTTCACAAAGAGCAAGTAAACTATCCTTCAAACATTTGGATTGTTAGTTCTCCTCGTTCACTAGATTGGTGCGCTTACTCCCTGTCACCCCTACTCCTTGACACTTCACCTGGAACCAATTAGCTGCTGTCTGTAAAGCACTGGTAAGCTCTCCTCCTGGCTGCCCCTTCCCGGTCCAGGGGACAGGCGGGCTGCGTCCTCCAGCTCTCCCTCTCTGCTTTGTACCTAAGGCTCCAGGACAGCCCTGGTCTTGAAACAGCCTTGGCCGGCTGTAGAGCTCAGACTGCTCTGTCCCCGCTGTGTGAGCTGACCCCCGCTCTCCTGCCCATCCCTGCTTCTTCCTTCCAGTATCTCCTCCCTCTGCCAGACATGTCCTCTTGCACTTGCTGTCTCTGGCCCCATCATCTCGTTTTCTCTCTTCATGTCCCCTGGGCTGGGAACCCCATAGGGCTCTCTACCTTTACAGTGAGAACACTTAGCACAGGGCTGGGCACACAGAGGTTCATTTTTTTTTTTTTTTTTTTCCTTTTTGGAATAATGAACTCTTCTTTCTGCATGGTGCTATTTCGGTTTCTGCTTTGTGTTCCCTACCTGTACCCCCCACCCCACCACCATCTCACACACGCTCACACCCTGGCTGGCTTCCTCTCGAAGCCCCTCAGACCACCCCTCTGCTGGGCTGGGAGCGAAGGAGCCGGGCATCTCAGCTCGGCTGAGTCCTATGGGCCTCAGTGGGAGGGAAGGGCCTGGACAGGCTACACAGTCCTGTGTCAGGACTGATACCTACTGATGAGGACCAGGCTTGTTCTGTGCAATTTCCATCTCATTTGTCTTTTCATTTGTAGCTAAAATTGGCCAATTTCATCTGGAGTGTGCCTGGACTCTGACAATCTGCACACAGCAAACGTGTGTCCCCAGGAGCTGTGACAGGCAGGCGGGCAGGGGAACAGGCCTGGGTCCTCTGGCGGCACTGCGCTGGGTCCTGGGCCTCCAGAAGCACTAGAGGATGGCGACCAAACATGACATCTCCAAGGCCTGGGGTGGGGACAGGGAGGAAAGTGCCATGAGGGGGGGTTAGGGTTAAGCACGGGAAAAATCTGGTGGGTTTTTTCCCTTATTTCTTTGTTCCTATCTCGAGGGAGAGAGTCAAGGGCAGGCATTCTCCCCTGCTTAACCTGGCCTTTGGGGGCCAACACACAACACGTGTGGAGTCCTGTGTCCTGGGGCGCCCTGCAGGATCTGGACTGCTTTGAAGACGAGCCGGGAGGCGGCCTTCACGGACCCTCCATCCTGCTTCTGCATGAACTTGGGGATTATTCACCAGATGGCTTCTCCAAAGCAATCCTTTGCTTGTTGCTGCCTCTCCTCTAGGCAATGCAACCAGTGCTCTGCAAATCAGACCTAATTAGACCAGCAAATCGGCGCACTCGAGTCATCACAGCACTCTCTGAGCACAAGAGGAAGCGCTGTTTGGATTATCCTACAAGGTGCATGTTGCGTCTGTTGCTGTTTCCTTGGATTATCCATTCTTTGCTTCCCGCCTTCTATCGACTCCTTAACGGAGAGGCAGGATGCAGCCCCCACAGGCCAGCATTCATCTTCCCCGTCTGACCCTCTCGCAGGCTATTTAGCTGCTGTTGCAAGACCAAGGAGGGGAGAAAAATGAAAACAGGGCCCAGAGAGCAGTGAGGGCAAATGGGACTCTTTTAGAACCGGATCCACTGATAAGTCTGGACAAGAAGAAACGACCTCAGCCTTTGAGAGGTGGAAGACTCCTCAGATGGCAAGGCCAGATGGATGGGCCACCTGGCTGGGCTGTTCGCAGGAGGAGGCCAGGCTGGGTAGTCTTTAGAGAGGTCTAGGAGCCCAGGCCCCAGGAACTAAGGCAAAGATTACTGGTGTCAATGCCACCCCGTCTTAATGAAAAGATTACTGATTTTCCCTACCCCGCCTCGTTCCTTTCCTCCCAAAGCACTGCAGGAAGAAGACAGAGAAGCCAGCAGACCAGCCGCGTAACAGGCCTGCAGGGGCAGCCTCCCCAGCCGGCTCGCTGCCGCCCTCTCAGCCCTCTCTCACTGCCACCCTGGCACACTCTGGGTGCCCTTTCCCGGACCTGCTTCTCCCTGGCCTCTGACAAGAGACCCTGCCAACCCGTGGGACTGACGGGCTGGGCAGGCGTGACCTCCCGTGCCCCTCCCCCCGCGCTGGGCCTCCGTCCCCACCTCGCCCAGCACCCAGCAGCCCGTCTTCTCTTCCTTCGCTCCATCTTAAAGAGAGAGGTTTTCTCTAAACATCAACCTCATCCCTTCCCACCTCCAGGAAACTCAGTCCTTCACTCACCCTCTCCACCTTTAAAACCAACAATAAAAATGCCATTTTGGTCTGCTCTTCCTCCTAAATAGAGGCTTATAAAAGTGCTATGTGAGCTGCTTTCCAGTCTCACCATTCTTCTCAACTTGGCAGCATTTTCTTTGCTTTCAGCCTCTGGGAGCCCTTGACGGAATCAGCCACACGGGGAGGAGCCCTTTCACTGGGGAACCCTCTCCCCGTCTTCCGTGCTCCCGGTTCTCACCCCCGTCTAGGGCCGGCCTCCTGCAGGCTCATCCCCGCCCTCCCTGGCCCCCCCATCACACTGGCAGCACCACCCCGGTGACCACCGAGCGCTGGGATCTCTTCTCTCCACTCAGTCCCTAAGCAACCAAACTCCAACCCAAGTCCTTCGAACACTGGCCCCAAATCAGACACGCCACACCCTCTCCCCGGTGTCGGCCGAGCCCCCAGAGAGCCGTCCTCCCAACATCCATGCTGCCTCTCCACCCACCACTCCACGCTCTTGAGGGCTGCTCCTTTGGAGCGGCCCTGACCACAGAGAGTGGTCACGCTTTCCCGGGGGTCTGAGGACACAGTCCCAAGCGGCCTGCAGAAAGGTCCCAGGGACTCTGCAGTCTTGGCCTGACTCTGTGAACTTCACGCTAGACCCACACTTGCTTTTTTCTAGGGTTTCCCCCCTCAGCCTCTGAGTCAAGGAGCAGCTTCCCCCGAGAGGCGCACCCACCAGGTTGACCTCCTCTAGAACACTGTCTCCAGTTAACAGCCTCTCTTCTCCACCAACTGTCACTGGTGTGGGGGCCTGTACCATTTAGTTTGGTGTTTAAATAATTGCTTTGAGGCTGGATCAACACCATTAGCAGTTTCTTGAGGGCAGGGCTCACCTTTTTTGTCTGACCCTCCAACACGCACCCTTGGTGAGGCCTTGACTGGACTCCTGGAGGCTGGGACTGGCTCTCTTGCCACCTCTCCTCTCCCAACAGAGGGATGGCACGGGGACTTGAGCAAGCCCATCCATTGGGTGCCGTGCCCAGGTGGAGACAAGCCACCTTGCGGGGCCCTTCCAGTCACTTAATCGCATTTGGCTCCACACCTGAGATTGAGGCTTCCAACTGCTCCCCAAATCCTCCTTAATTAAACCTCCAGAGGCCCCTGCTGAGGGACAACTCTGGTCCTCTTCGATGGGCAAAAACACCCTGGTGGCCCTCTTGGCCGAGGGTGGGTACTTTCAGGCCCCAACTGTGGTCTGCGCAGCCTGCACCAGCCGGCTTGCCTGGAGCAGCTGGGAGGGCCGGGGTGACAAGCAGGAGCCGGAAGGGCCTCTCTCCATTGTGCTAAAACGAGCCACCTGCAAATCAGATGCAAAATACCATGCAAATACGGCATGTATTAATTTGGAACCAACAGCTTTGGGCATTTTAGGCAATAAAATGCCAGCCCTGTATGTGATCATATTTACTGCCCCAATTTTCCTTTTCTGATATTCCAAGTGAAACTGAAAGTGCAGTTATATAAGCTATCAAATGTCTCTCTTGCAAATGTCTAGGCACAGGGATAAGTTAGACATTACTGCTACCTATGTAAACACAGATGCAACTGCATCCACATCCTCACAGCAAATATTACTGAACACCTACTGTGTGTAAGACACCAGGCTAGGAACTAACAGAAGCGCACGAAGTGCCCTCAGCTGAGCTTAGAACAAGAGACATCTATTAGGTGCCTATTACTAAACCCTTATTAAATGCCAGCTACTAGTTATGTGACCCTAGGCAAGTGAGTTTTCTCACCTGAAAATGGAGGAATGCAAATGTACTTCAGGGGGTGAGTAATTAAACTGGAGCACATCCCCATCAGGGACCACCACTCAGCAACAAAGAGGAGCCAACTACCGATACAGTGAACAAGCTGATTGCAGCCCAAGGAAACTGGGCTGCCGGGAAAGAAGCCAATGGGAAGGATATAGACTGTACGATCCCACTGATGTAACACCTGTGAAATAACACCACCACAGAGATGGGGGACATGTCAGAGGCTGGCGGACATTAGGGATGGGGTGTGTAGCTGTGAAGGTAGCAGCAGGGAGCCCTGTGACCGTCCAGGTAAGGGTCTTGATTGTGGTGGTGGTTACACAAAGCTATATACACAAATGAAATTTGGATAAACTCTATGAATTTCATCCGTGCCGGTCTCCTGATTTTGATATTGAACTATAGCCACATAAGATGTTAATGCTGGGGGAGGCTGGATGAAGCATACTCAGGAATTCCTGGTACGCTTCTTTGCACTTCCAGTGAATCTATACTTATTCCAAGACAAAACGTTTTTCTAAAAATAGGGTATATAGTACCTACAGGATAAGGTTGTTTTTAAGGTTCAATGAATTAATACAGAGCACTTCACACAGCATCTAGAACATGGCAAGCTTTCATTACCTGTTGTTACTTCCGGCCAGTTGCTGGGAGCACCACATCAATAAGTCACAGAGACCTCTGTTCTCAAGGAGCTTCCAACCCAACGAGATAGGAAGACACGGGAAAGAGATTTTTCATATGGCAAGCTGAGTGTGCTCAGTACAAGGGAAGAGGTCTTCAGGCTTCGGGGAAGCTTTCCTGGGAAAGATGTCACCAGAGCTGAGTGCTGAAGCTCAGGGAGAGCTGATCAGGTGAGTGTGCATGAAAGGCACCAAGGCAGGGCAAGACTAGAGCAAAGCTTACAGTGCAGAGCGGCAGAGAAGGCTTACTCGCGCATTTAGGGGGCAGAGAGTGGTAGGGAAGGAGGCTGCAAAGCAGGCAGGAGCCAAGCAGGGAGCCACTGGGAGCGCAGAACCCTCCCTCCGAAGCTGAGTGTGGGGGCCGCTGCCCCGTGCCCACCTCAGCCACCTTGTTCCTTCCTCTGGATTCCCCCGGCACTCTGCTCCTGGGGTCCCCAGAGCCTGACGGGTCCTGCTGGTCTGTGCTGAAAGAGGGACTCTAAGTGCCTGGGAAAGGTGAGAGGCCCGTGAAGGCTCCGCAGAGCCCACTGGGATCGCCCTGAGCCACGCAGCAGGTAAATCTACACAAACCAGATTGCACATCACATTCCAACCCACCTCCTTCTTCCCCACCCGTGTAGGTTTGTCTGTTTTTCTTTGGTACAACTCCTTCCACTACTGTTGATAACCCGGAACTTGTCTCCTTTTTGAATACTAGCATGAATGGAACAGTGCAGAGAGCACAGAACTGGGCCACAAGAACTAGGTTTGAGCTTAACTCTTCGCTGACCAGCCCCATGGCTGCAAGTAAGCCACTGAACCTTTCTGAGCAGTAGTTTCCTCTGCTATGAAACAAGTGATCATAATGCATACCCCAGTTTCCTCAAAGGGGTGGCTCAAAGGCCTTTAAAAAACACTATGATGACATATGTGAAAGAGCTTTCTAGGTTGCAAACAACTGTCCAGATGCAGAAGATTACCGCTATTGTTCCTGAAAGAACTCTTGGTGAAGAGGAGTCTACCCCTCTGGCTGGAAAACCAGAGTAAACCTTCTCTGAAGTTGGATAAGGTCTTTAGCTGGGGTAGGAGAGTGAAGGGAAAGGAGACAGGACCATCAACCCTACTTCCCTTCACAAGGGAACACAGGTAAGGCAGTGGCCATCTGGTCTACCAACACTGCACTTGTGGCTGGCTTTTCCCTTCACCCTTTCTCTTGCAATCCTTTTTGTATTTAAAGATCTTTCACTAACTAATTTACTCCTCAAATACTTTTTGTACACCTAATCTGTGTTACAAAAGTGAGCTTAACAGCCAGTGTCTCTGCCCTCACAGGGTCACAGTCTACTGGCAGAGATGGACATTTGTCCAACAAGCACCCAAGCATACAGGGTATTATGAGTGTGTCCAACAGGGACCTGATAAAATTCTGCAGGTACCCTGGGGAAGCTTTTTGAGAGAAGGGTTATTTGAGTTGAGATCTGAAACCTAACTAGAATTGAGGGAGAAGTGTATGGAATGGGAAGAGTGACAAAAGGCCAGGGTACAGCATGTGTGAAAACCGTGAGGCAAAGAGTTTAGCAAAGAATGGAAAGAAGCCAGTGTGCAGAGTGTAGAGCATGAGGGTAGTAGGGGCGCTGGGAATCATTGAGGAGTTTTGAGAGTACAGAAAAACTGGGACCAGATCAGATCTGCGTCCTTAAAAGACCATTCCAGCAGCTATTTGGAGATCGGACTGGCAAGGGCAGATGTACTCAAATCAGAAGGGGATTCCAGTGTCTGAGGCGAGAGGTGAAGGCAGTATGAAGGGGAGTGTGAAGATGGGGAGTGGGGGGACATGGGTGTTGTTCCAGAGACTGGCCAGGACCTGTGAATGCACTTAGCAAGTGCATCCATAAAGGGGTAAAGGGAAGAGTTGACAAGGACTCCCAGTACAGAACTGGCTTGAGGTGGTGGCATTCAAAAACCAGGCAACGGTGGAGGGGTTCAGGCAGGGGAGCTGAGGGGCAGTGGAGATTCAGGAGGACCACGACTCTGTCTTTAGATATGCACGGCTGAGGTTTCTCGGGACACCCCACTTCGTCAACTAGGCAGGTGGACACAGGGACGTGGAACTCAGCGGAAACGTGCGGGTGACATCCATGCAAAAGGGCTGACAGGAGAAGTCTGCCATGAAATCGTCTAGGGACAGCTACCCCGTCAGGAAAGAAGAGTGTGAGCCAGACTACAGGCATTGCCAACGTTGAGAGGCAGAGAAGGGAAGGATGAGTCAGCAAAGAAGACCTGGAATAACCAGAAAAGCCAGGAATAGGGGGTCAGAGAAGCCGAGGGAAAAGAAGTGTCAGAAAGGAGTGAAAAACGGTTCTGAGAGCTAAAAACTGTTGCCTGCGCTTAGCGCCATGGAAAGCTGTTTCACGGAGGAGGCGGAGCGAGGGAGCGGTGGGAGGGCTGAAATGGATCCCGCGCAGCCGGTCCTTTCAAGACACGGCCCCTAAGGAGGCAACGCCGGCTCGAGGACGCTTTCTGTTGTGGCTGGAGATGGGAGAGGCATGAGCATGGCTGCAAGGACGTCCCGAGACCAGAGGACAGGGTGCGCGGCACAGACGGAGCGGGAGCTGGGCCGCAGGGGCGACACCGCCTCCCGCCTCGGCTCAGAGGGGAGGGAGGAGCAGGACTGGGCGAGGCAGGCGGGCCTCCGGGCTTGATGCAAGAGTTGAGGGTGTTCTCCTGACGGCTCCTGTGTCTCTGTGAAGCAGGAAGCGAGGTCTCGAGCTGAGAGTGAGGGCGTAGGTAGAGTTTTGGGAAGGAAGGTGTGAACTAGTCATCGTGGAGAGTTGAGAGGGAGATAACCATAGGAATGTGGTAGGAACACTTCTGAAGAAGAAGCTGGGTTGGTGATGGTGAATTTTTACAGGTCCCAATCTGCCTCATTTTGAGTCTTCTTCTAGCAGGTTTGTTGACTGGATGCAGGCAGAAAGCAGCTTATAGAGTGGTTAATCCAGAACTGGGACTTTGCCAGACTGGAACAGTAAAAAGACAGTGAGTCAGGAGAGTTTAGGATACTAGCAGGAGAGTTCTTTTTTTCCCACCATTTATTTTTATTAGTTGGAGGCTAATTACTTTACAATATTGTAGTGGTTTTTGCCATACATTGACATGAATCAGCCATGGATTTACATGTGTTCCCCATCCCGATCCCCCCTCCCGCCTCCCTCCCCTTCCCATCCCTCTGGGTCTTCCCAGTGCACCAGCCCTGAGCACTTGTCTCATGCATCCAACCTGGGCTGGTGATCTGTTTCACCCTTGATAGTATACTTGTTTCAATGCTGTTCTCTCAGAACATCCCACCCTCGCCTTCTCCCACAGAGTCCCAAAGTCTGTTCTGTACATCTGTGTCTCTTTTTCTGTTTTGCATATAGGGTTATCGTTACCATCTTTTAAAATCCCATATATATGCGTTAGTATACTGTATTGGTGTTTATCTTTCTGGCTTACTTCACTCTGTATAATGGGCTCCAGTTTCATCCATCTCATTAGAACTGATTCAAATGAATTCTTTTTAATGGCTGAGTAATATTCCATGGTATATATGTACCACAGCTTCCTTATCCATTCATCTGCTGATGGGCATCTAGGTTGCTTCCATGTCCTGGCTATTATAAACAGTGCTGCGATGAACGCTGGAGTGCACATGTCTCTTTCAGATCTGGTTTCCTCCGTGTGTATGCCCAGGAGTGGGATTGCTGGGTCATGTGGCAGTTCTATTTCCAGTTTTTTAAGGAATCTCCACACTGCTCTCCATAGTGGCTGTACTAGTTTGCATTCCCACCAACAGTGTAAGAGGGCTCCCTTTTCTCCACACCCTCTCCAGCATTTATTGCTTGTAGACTTTTGAATAGCACCCATTCTGACTGGTGTGTAATGGTACCTCATTGAGGTTTTGATTTGCATTTCTCTGATAATGAGTGATGTTGAGCATCTTTTCATGTGTTTGTTATGCATCTGTATGTCTTCTTTGGAGAAATGTTTGTTTAGATCTTTGGCCCATTTTTTGATTGGGTCATTTATTTTTCTGGAGTTAAGCTGCAGGAGTTGCTCGTATATTTTAGAGATTAATCCTTTGTCTGTTGCTTCATTTGCTATTATTTTCTCCCATTCTGAAGGCTGTCTTTTCACCTTGCTTATAGTTTCCTTTGTTTTGCAAAAGCTTTTAAGTTTCATTAGGTCCCATTTATTTTTGCTTTTATTTCCAATATTCTGGGAGGTGGGTCATAGAGGATCTTGCTGTGATTTATGTTGGAGAGTGTTTTGCCTATGTTCTCTTCTAGGAGTTTTATAGTTTCTAGTCTTATATTTAGATCTTTAATCCACTTTGAGTTTATTTTTGTGTATGGTGTTAGAAAGTGTTCTAGTTTCATTCTTTTACAAGTGGTTGACCAGCTTTCCCAGCACCACTTGTTAAAGAGTTTGTCTTTTTTTCATTGTATATTCTTGCCTCCTTTGTCAAAAATAAGGTGTCTGTAGGTACATGGATTTATCTCTGGGCTTTCTATTTTGTTCCATTGATCTATATTTCTGTCTTTGTGCCAGTACCATACTGTCTTGATGACTGTGGCTTTGTAGTAGAGCCTGAAGTCAGGCAGGTTGATTCCTCCAGTTCCATTCTTCTTTCTCAAGATTGCTTTGGCTATTCGAGGTTTTTTGTATTTCCATACAAATTGTGAAATTATTTGTTCTAGTTCTGTGAAGAAGACCGTTGGTAGCTTGATAGGGATTGCACTGAATCTATAGATTACTTCGGGTAGTATACTCATTTTAACAATATTGATTCTTCCAATCCATGAACACGGTATATTTCTCCATCTATTTGTGTCCTCTTTGATTTCTTTCATCAGTGTTTTATAGTTTTCTATGTATAGGTCTTTTGTTTCCTTAGGTAGATATACTCCTAAGTATTTTATTCTTTTTGTTGCAATGGTGAATGGTATTGTTTCCTTAATTTCTCTGTTTTCTCATTGTTAGTGTATAGGAATGCAAGGAATTTCTGTGTGTTAATTTTATATCCTGCAACTTTACTATATTCATTGATTAGTTCTAGTAATTTTCTGGTAGAGTCTTTAGGGTTTTCTATGTAAAGGATCATGTCATCTGCAAACAGTGAGAGTTTCACTTCTTCTTTTCCTATCTGGATTCCTTTTATTTCTTTTTCTGCTCTGATTGCTGTGGCCAAAACTTCCAAAACTATGTTGAATAGTAGTGGTGAGAGTGGGCACCCTTGTCTTAGCCCTGATTTTAGGGGAAATGCTTTCAATTTTTCACCATTGAGGATAATGTTTGCTGTGGGTTTGTCATATATAGCTTTTATTATGTTGAGGTATGTTCCTTCTATTCCTGCTTTCTGGAGAGTCTTTATCATAAATGGATGTTGAATTTTGTCAAAGGCTTTTTCTGCATCTATTGAGATAATCATATGGTATTTATCTTTCAATTTGTTAATGTGGTGTATTACATTGATTGATTTGCAGATATTAAAGAATCCTTGCATTCAGCAGGAGAGTTCTTAAAGTGATGGAACATGGAACCTCTCTGGATTCGAAGAGTAGGCAGAATAAAGTCATGGATGGCAAGAAAGTAGAGGTGCCAGTGGACTGAAGACTCTAGAACACAGGTCCCAAAAGATCAACGTCCATAAGAACCAAAGGTCTCAGCGAGGTTAAAAATGGCTGTGTGAGAGTCTGAGATAACAAGCTGGGGGCTAGGAGGTTGTGGCCAGAAAGCAGGGGGCTCTATCAGGTGACCTCCAGGCAAGGGCAAGATCCAGTGTGTGACCTTGGGAGTGGGCGGCTGAGGGGGAGACCTGTAAAGGGGCTGATGGGCCTGGGGGTAGAACTCGTTGCGCATTGAGTCACTGAGCTCACTCCGAATGATGGACAGACTTGCTCCAGGGGAGGATGCCTAGGGGCAGATGCCAAAGACTTCTATGAACAAGAGGGCGCTTGGTGATGACAAGGGGGAGGTGGAGATGAAGCCTAATTTTATGAGATTTGGGGAAGAATGGTCTCTTAGGGGAATTACATTCCCTTGCACCTTAAGTACGTTCTCCAGAGTGGAAGGTCAGAAAAGAAAGCAGAAAGAGTCTTGAGAAGAGGTAACAGATACAGCACAGGGTCAGAAGTCAAGAAATGAACACCAGTCCTGATGTCACTTGCATGCTATGTGACCTTGGGCAGGTCCTTCCCCCTTCCCAAGCCTCAGATTTCACATCAATAAAAATAGGTTGGGGAAATGGCTAAGCTAGCGCTCCCCAGATGGGTTACAGGTGTGCTCAGACACGGGGCCCCTCAGCCCCCGAGTCAGAGTTCCTGAGTCGCCGTCATCACGTCAGAGTGCTGCATGGTGCACAAGAGCACAGAGAAGCGTGGGCCAGACTCTCCAGGCCCAGCCAGCTCAGCGCTACATCTCGGAAGGGGCTGTGGGGAGGCTGACGGAAGAACAGACAGACTCTGGCTGCAGGCAGAAGCCCATCTGCTGGCAGAGACGGAAGCCAAGTGCCCAGCTCCCCTTGCCTCCCTCCCAGCAACAGTTGAAGGGCTGGGACCCATATGGCTGCCCAGGTGAGCCGGTGCGGCTGCTCCTCTCCCGTCCTGGGCCAGGGGGTTGCGGGTGACCCCCTCAAGCCTCCGCAGCAACTTCTGGAAGTGGAGGAGCGACCTCCTCCTTGCTCCTGTAAGACTTCCCAGTTCTAAAAACGGGCTCCCTATTTCCAAGGCAGAATGTCTCGGGGCACGTGACCCAGAAAGAGCCTTCAAAGTGCAGACCGTTCTGGGGCCACCACTCCTTGGAGATCCACAGATAAGCACTACGTGGCTGACCTTGGGTTCCCCTCTCTCGGCCACCAGCCCTCCTCAGCCCCCCTCCACCTCCTGTCCGACGCTAATGCTTAGGAACTGCACAGGCAACTTAGTTACATCCTAATCATAATATTAGCAAAGACCAGTACCTGGCCCAGGGCTTTGTACACAGTAGGTACTCAGTAAACATTTACTGAATAAATGAAGACTATTTTCAAGTACTTAGAAAACTTGACCAAGCCCACCACAATTGTTTAAATTATTGATCACATTGCTATTAATTGGCATAGATAAGAGATTATTTCTTAAATTCTTTTATATTTATTGGTGCCAGGGGCTTCCCTGGTAGCTCAGCTGGTAAAGAATATGCCTGCAATGCAGGAGACCCTGGTTCAATTCTTGGCTTGGGAAGATCCCCCTGGAGAAGGGAGAGGCTACCCACTCCAGTATTCTTGGGCTTCCCTGGTGGCTCAGATAGTAAAGAATCTGCCTGCAATGTGGGAGACCTGAGTTTGATCCCTGGGTTGGGAAGATCCTCTAAGGGATGGCATGGCAACCCACACTCCAGTATTCTTGCCTGGAGAATCCCCATGGACAGAGGAGCCTGGCAGGCTACAGTCCATGGGGTCACAAAGAGTTGGAAACGACTGAGCGACTAAGCACAGCACAGTACTATATGCCAATTGCTGAAGTGTGAGTTGGCTTCATTTCCAGAACCCTGTGAACTGGGTCTGTTAATCCCATTTTACAGATAAGCAAACTGAGGCTCAAAGTGAGGTTATGAGATATGTCCAATGTCATAGAAGTGGTAGCCAGTGGCTCTGGGACACTAACCCAGATGCATCCAACTTTAAAGATGGTGGTCTTTTCAACACACCAAGCTACCTCTCACCTAGAGAGACCAGAATGAAGACAGAAGCAAAGACGGTGGCAGAAAAGGGTGAAGACTGTGTGGCACACAGGCGAGGCTCCCCGCTGCCTTGGCCAGGGAAGCAGTTTTGAGGTTGGGTAAGCTTTGCTGAAGAGAAGTGCAGAGGGTCAGACCCTTGCTCATGCCTCCCTCTTTGATTGCTTGGCTGGATTACCCACTGCCTATGAGAGCTGGCATCCCACTTAGCACTGCCTGACTTGGTTCTCTGAGCGTGTGAGAGGCCAAGATGCAGCAAAGATCTGTCCCACTGTGGATAAACCGGCCCTGTTTCCTCCCCACAAGGGGGAAACACTATCTGTTCAAGAGGGACCCTTGTTCTCAGGGCCCAGGGAGCACACAGGAGATGTCAGAAAACAGAAGGGGTCTGACCTGCATGGAAGAACATGGCTGTCAGCCCACGCTTGCCCGCCACTGCCTGACAGGTGAGCAGCTGTACTCCACATCTGTCTGTCCATCTGCATCTCAGGGGCCTGCAGGGAGTTGATGCTCCTCAGACGGGAGCCTGGACCTGAAGGTCCTCCTTTGCTACAGGTGTTAACCAGCAGAGAACAGGCAGGGCGGGCTGGGAAGGAAAGCGGGCCTCAATTACCCTCCCAAACCTGAACCCCCTCCCCACTGCCAAGCCCCCCTCCGCTCCCCCACAAACTCCCCTAGCTCTGCCTGCCAAGCTCTGCAAATTACCACACATGCCAATAAGTCATTAGGAACCAGAACAGCAAATGTGGGGTTGCCATGGAGACCAGCACCGGGAGCTGGCAGCCCTGCGGGCCGGCCCGTGGCCCCGGTGTGCTGCGCGCAGGGCTGGCAAGGCCGGAACACCCGGCAGAGGGGAGAGGCGGCCCCCGCAGGCGCGGGCTGCAGGGGGCAGCAGGCCAAGCCCCCCGCCCTCCCCGAGGCCCTGCGCGCTGCCAGAGGGCAGGAGCACCAGGCCAGCAGGCAGCCCCTCCCTTCAGAGAGCTGCCTCTCTGCCCGGAGGAGGTGATGAAGAACATTCGGGGACCAGCCCTGGGGAGGAAAGCTAATGCCCCAGTGACCTGAGCAGCTGGCCGGAGTCTAGAGGAAGAAGCCCGAGGGGTGAGGGCAGGACTATGCTCAACCACACTCTCCCACCTTCCTGGACGAGGAACTCACGTGCGCTTCAGTCCAGAGCTTAGCACATACACCCACTGGCCACAAATGGGTGAGTAGATGGGAACGAACGTGGTCAGTACCCGAGATCTCTGACAGGACAGGAGCAGGCTCTGGACCAAACACCAGTTTAGGGGGACCTTCGACAAAGTCACTTCTCTCTGGGCCTCGAGTTCATCACTGAGAAAATAACCAGACTGTGTTCCAGATACAGTGTACCTCAAAAGGGCTCTGCTGAGCCTCTGAGTTCTGGAGCGATTCCTCCAGTCAGGATCAGGAGGAGGCTGAACAGGGGGGCTGTGGTTCAGCATTGCTCCAGCTACAACAGCCGGTATTAATTGCCTGTTGCTGCGGTAACATACTACCACACATTTAGTGGTTTAAAGTAACATAATTGTCTACAATTTGAAATGCCAGAAGTCCAAAATGGGTCTCGTGCATGTGTGCTAAGTTGCTTCAGTCATGTCTGACTCTGCAACCCCACGGACTGTAGCCCATCAGGATCCCCTGTCCATGGGATTCTCCAGGCAAGAATCCTGGAGTGGGTTGCCATGCCCTTCTCCAGGGGATCTTCCCAACCCAGGGATCGAACCTGCGTCTCTTACTTCTCCTGCATTGGCAGGCAAGCTCTTTACCACTAGCACCACCTGGGAAGTCCAAAATGGGTCTCACTGGGCAAAAATCAAAATGTCAGCAGGTATGTGTTCCTTCCTGGAGTCTAGGGGAGAGCCTGTTTCCACGCCTTTTCCAGCTTCTTGAGGCTGCAGCATTCTGTGGCTGACGGTCCCTTCCACCTTCCAAGCCAGCAACGGCCAGTCTTCCTCACATGTCATCACTCTGACACTGACTTCTGCTCCCTCCTCCACATTCAAAGGACTTGTGATAATAACATGGGGCCCACCTGGATAATCCAGAATAATCTTTTCATTTTAAGGTCAGCTGATTCACAGCCTTCATTCCCTTTGCCCCGTAACATAACAAATTTACAAGTTCTGCAGATCAGGAGGTGAGCATCTTTGGGAGGCCATTATTCTGCCTACCACACATATAGCTTTGTTTTGAAAAACAGATCAATTTCTAGCAATGTTTGAAAGCCACGTGACTCTCAGTGGCCATCAGTTTTAAATGCTCCGACCTGGACACCTCCTTTTCTCCCTGGGGGACCCTTGCAAGGAAATTCAGAGGAACTCTAGGGCCTGCCCATTGAGAATGAAAGCTGGCAGCTTGGGCTGTCCCAGCAGGGTATGCAGAGAGGTGGGTGTCCGTGTCCACCAGAAGAGCCCTGTCTTGGGGAATCCACCAGTCTCAACTCTTTCCTCTCCCATCCCTCTGTATCCACATATTTGTATCCACATGCATTACCCTGCAGTCATCTGTTCTTGTTTTTGCTTCCAGTCAGGTCGGATGGAGCTGTGTGTGCGGTGTACCCAGGCATGCAGTGAATGACCTCCCCATCAGACCAGGTGACCCCAGAGGCCACATCCTTGCTTGCTTTGCACCCCACTACCCATTCCCAGCCCTCGGCACTGTGTCTGGTGCAGAAGGTACACTAGCTTGACAGTCAAAAAGAAGAGATAGCATCTCTTCTCCCCTCACTGTCCCCCTCCTAAATCCATCCAGAGGAGCCCCCAGATGCTCTGTAATAAACTCCAGAAACAGCACCCAAGTTCAGAAACAAAGATCTTAGAATCTCCCAACTAGCACGTCTCTAGGCCCCTTGGGAGCCTAGACTTGCCCTGGCGGAGACGGTGGCCCTCCCTTACAGCATAACCTATTCTCACTTCTGCAAGATAGTCTCTGCCAAACTGCCTGGGACCCAGTGGAGCTGAGTAACCAAATTCTTATGAGAAGGGTACCCTGAGTATTAATCACAGCCCTGGTGTTTTTTTATTTTATGCAAATTATTCACCCTCTCTCAGCCTTTCTTCCCCCTTGGTATCAACCGATGGCTCATTCCCATTCCTACTTTTATCATGTGCCCCAGGGAACTCTGGAGAAGAAATTTGATAGAGGAGGGGAAAGTTGTTCTTTGGAGGTGGGGCCCTGGAAAGACTGAGGAGAAGAAAGTGAAAGTTGCTTAGTCATGTCTGACTCTTTGAGATTCCATGGACTATATAGTCCATGGAATTCTCTAGGCCAGGATACTGGAGTGGGTAGCCTTTCCCTTCTCCAGGGGATCTTCCCAACTCAGGGATCAAACCCATGTCTCCCGCATTGCGGGCAGACACTTTACCAGCTGAGCCACAAGGGAAGCAAGAGGAATTAGCGTTTATTGAGCTTCTACTTTGGAGCAGGCAGGCACTCTACACAGATTGGCTCATTAGCTCACTTGGTTGGGAACCAGGGCTCTGGAGTCAGAAAGACTGGGGGCTGAATTCCCGGCTGCCATTTGCTGGCTGTGTGTGGCCTCAGGCAAGTTATTTAATGTTTCCCAGCTTTAGTTTCCTCAACACCAAAATGGGAGAAAATAACATCTACTTCACAGCATTATGTGGATTAAGTGAGATGAATGCAGCAGAACTTCTGGCACATCACAAGCACTCAACGACTCAGCTGTGGTCATTAACAAGCCTATGAAGTGAGTGCTATTAGTCCAGATGTAGAGATGAGGAGACTGAGGCTCAGAGAGGCAAAACGCCCAAGGGCATACAGTCAGGGAAGGGATGTTAAGCAGCTCTGGTTACAGCTCCTCTGGTCGGCAGGCAGCCCCAGGCTCAGGCCTGCATCCTGGAGGTGACGGTGCTAGACTGCCAGGGGCCCCGAGGAGGGAGAGCGGACCGCTGGGCAGAAGGCTTCGCCCAAGTGACGCTTGGCTCGGGTCGGCCGGTGTCGGGCAGGGGAGGCACCACCCAAGATCCCACCCCACTCCAGGGCTGTCTTTCTTCATACTCCAGAAGGAAGCCCGACCCCCAGGACCCAGGCAGACCCTCTCCAAGACAAACAGAAGGATGGGGGCACATTTGGGCAGAATTTCATTTCCATTTCGCGCTCTCTCTCTCTCTCTCTCTAGTCGCTCAGTCATGTCTGACTCTTTGCGACCCCATGGACTGTAGCCCACCAGGCTCCTCTGTCCATGGGTTTTGCCAGGCGAGAATACTGGAGTGGGTAGCCACCCTCTTCTCCAGGGGATCTTCTTGACCCAGGGATCGAACTCAGGCTTCCTGCACTGCAGGCGGGTTCTTTACTGTCTGAGCCAGCAGGGAAGCCCCATTTCACTACACATGAAACTACTGTGATGTTCTAGGAGTAACCTACCCAAGAGGAGCCTAGGCAGTGAGAAATGAAGAAGAGAAGTTGGCTGCAGACAGGGCCCCAGGGAATTGCAGAGAACCGAGCCCCGAACGTGAGGAGGCTGGGGCCTCATGGATGGCCCCAGACTGTGAGACAGCGGGTCCATGAAAACCACCAGAGAGCTGGGGCTGGGACTGAGAAGAGCAAGAGGGTTTCAAGGGACAGAGGGCAGCTGGCTCTGCAAAGGAGAGGCCAAGAACACTGAAGGGCTGCCTTCCTGTTCCCTGAGAGCATAAAGGGGACCCAGAAACCCAGGTGATGGGGAAGGGCCACTCCAGAGACAAACGCCTGCCCTTTCAGCTTCTACACCTGCCGCCTTACCCCCAGCCACACACCCTCTCCTGGCCTGGCCACCCGTCCCCCCTCCCACCCCACAAGCTCTCCTCCAGAGAGTCCTCCTCTCTGCATATCCAAACCCCACCCTGTTTTCCATGCCCAAATCAGCTGTACCTCCTCAGGGAAGAATATACTCCCACACAGAGCTCACAGCTCTGATAACATTTATAGTCTAAATCACACAGTTTAGCACTTGGTTTTAAATACTGTCTGGTATTATTCCCTCTTTATTTCTTGTGACTGTGAGTTTTGCCTTTCCAGTGACCAGGAGATTTCCTTACCAGTAAAGACCGTGTCTACTGTTTCTTTATCTTCTCTCCCCTCCACCCACTATTGCCTGGGAGGCCGTGCCCTTCATGAGACGACTTGTTGGGACAATGTGGATTGACTAAACCAGCTTCAAGGCCTGGAGAACTTCTTCCCACTTAGTAAAACATGGAAATGGATGGCCCCAACCTTGGGGTTTCAAAGTATCAGACCATATCACCCCCTGTCCTAAATGCTGCAAAAGCTCCCCTCGTCCCCTCGCTCTGAGAAAAAAACAAACTCCCTAGCCCAGCTCCACGGCTCGCCAAGATCTGGCCTTCTCAATCCCGCCAGGCACAGCCCTGCCTCCAAGTCCTGTACCTGCACCTTCTGCTTTCCTCATGCCACTCTCTCAGCAAGGTCAGCCTGGACAAAGCTACAGTCTCCTCCTCTAAGACTCTCCTATCCCCCTTCCTGGCTTTATTTTTCTGTTTAGCACTTGCCAACTTTCTATTAGGTTGGTACAAACATAATTGCAGTTTTGGACTGTGACTTTTAAATCATTATAACTAAGCTCAAACACTCTCTTTGGGATTGGAATGAAACTGACTTTTTCCACTCCTGTGGCCACTGCTGAGTTTTCCAAATTTGCTGGCATATTGAGTGCAGCACTTAAACAGCATCATTGTCTGTGTGTTAGTCGCTCAGTCATGGCTGACTCTTTGCAACCCCACAAACTGTAGCCTGCCAGGCTTCTCTGTCCATGGAATTCTCCAGGAAAGAATACTGAAGTGGACTGCCATTCCCTTCCCCAGAGCATCTTCCTCACCCAGGGGTCAAACCCTGGTCTCCTGCATCACAGGCAGATTCTTTACCATCTGAGCTACAGGGAAGTCAATCATCGTTTAGGATTTTAAATAGCTCATCTGGCATTTCATCACCTCCACTAGCTTTGTTCGTAGTCATGCTTCCTAAGGCCCACTTGATTGCACATTCCAGGATGTCTGGTTCAGTGATGATCACACCATCTGGTTATCCGGGTCATTAATATCTTTTTGGTATAGTTCTGTGTATTCTTGCTACCTCTTCTTAATATCTTCTGCTTCTGTTAGGTCCTTGCTGTTTCTGTCCTTTATTGAGCCCATCTCTGCATGAAATATTCCCTTGGTATCTCCAATCTTCTTAAAGAGATCTCTAGTCTTTCCCATTCTATTGTTCTTTGCATTGTTCACTTCAGGCTTTCTTATCTCTCCTTCCTATTCTCAGGTACTTTGCATTCAGTTGGGTATATCTTTCCCTTTCTCATTTGCCTTTCACTTCTCTTCTTTTCTCAGCTACTTGTAAGACCTCAGACAACCACTTTGCCTCCTTGCATTTCTTTTTCTTGGGGATGGTTTGGGCCACCATCTCTTGTACAATGTTACAAACCTCTGTCCATAGTTCTTCAGGCACTCTGCCTGCTAGATCTAATCCCTTGAATATATTCCTCACCTCCACTGCAAAATCATAAAGGGATTTGATTTAGGTCATACCTGAATGGTCTAGTGGTTTTCTCTACTTTCTTCAATTTAAGTCTGAATTTTGCAATAAAGAGTTCGTTGTCTGAGCCACAGTCAGCTCCAGGTCTTGTTGCTGGCTCAGAGAAAAAGCAAGGGAATTCCAGAAAAACATCTACTTCTGCTTCATTGACTATCCTAAAGCCTTGAACTGTGCACATCACAACAAACTGTGGAAAATTCTTAGAGATGGGAATACCAGACTACCTCCTGCGAAACCTGTATGTAGGTCAAGAGGCAACAGTTAGAACTGAACATGGAACAACAGACTGGCTCCAAATTAGGAAAAGGAGTAAGTCAAGGCTGTATATTGTTACTCTGCTTATTTAACTTATATGCAGAGTACCTCATGTGAAATGCTGGGCTGGATGAATCACAAGCTGGAATAAAGATTGCCGGGAGAAATATCAACAACCTCAGATATGCAGATGATACCACTCTAATGGCAGAAAGTAAAGAGGAACTAAAGAACCTCTTGATAAAGGTGCGAGAAGAGAGTGAAAAAGCTGGTTTAAAATTCAACATTTAGAAAACTACGATCATGTCATCTGGTCCCATTACTTCATGACAAATAGATGAGGAATAAGTGGGAACCGTGACAGATTTTAATTTTCTTGGGCTCCAAAATCACTGTGACCAGTGACTGCAGTCGTGGAATTAAAAGATGCTTGCTCCTTGGAAGAAAAGCTATGACAAACCTAGACAGTGTATTAAAAAGCAGAACATGACTTTGCTGACAAACGTCCATCTAGTCAAAGCTATGGTTTTTCCAATAGTCATGTACAGTTGTGAGAGTTGAAACATAAAGAAGGCTGAGCACCAAAGAATCGATGCTTTTGAACTGTGGTGTTGCAGAAGACTCTTGAGAGTCCCTTGGACTGCAAGGAGATCCAACCAGTCCATCCTAAAGGAGATCAGTCCTGGGTGTTCACTGGAAGGACTGATGCTAAAGCCGAAGTTCCAATACTCCGGTCACCTGATGTGAAGAGCCGACTCACTGGAAAAGACCCTGATGCTGGGAAAGACTGAAGGTAGGAGGAGAAGAGGATGACAGAGGATGAGATGGTTGAATGGCATCACCAACTCAATGGACTTGAGTTTGAGCAAACTCCGGGAGATAGCAAAGGACAGAGAAGCCTGGTGTGCTGCAGTCCATGGGGTTGCAGAGTCGGTAGTGACTGAACAACAACAACAATGTCAAACACATCTTTATTAGTCAAAGTAGGAACCATTACAATCAACAGTTTTGCCAACGAGAAATGTTTGCTAATTCCTATGGCATAAAAATTCATGCTTTGGGATTCAACCAACTCTTGGAAAGCTTTTTCTGCCTCCTGCTGGTTGTGGAAGTGTTTTCCCTGCAAAAAGTTGTCAAGGTGCTTGAAGAAGTGGGTTGGGGAAAGGTCAGGTGAATATGGCGGATGAGGCAAAACTTCGTAGCCCAATTCTTTCAACTTTTGAAGCACTGATCGTGCGATGTGGGGTTGGGAGTTGTTGTGGAGAAGAACTGGGCCCTTTCTGTTGACCAGTGCCAGCTGTAGGCATTGCAGTTTATGGAGAATCTCATGGATTAGCTGAGCATACTTCTCAGATGTAATGGTTCACTGGGATTCAGAAAGCTGCATTGGACAGGCAGCCGACCACCAAACAATGACCATGACCTTCAGGGGGGCAAGTTTGGCTTTTGGGAAGTGCTTTGGAGCTGCTTACTCCAACCACTGAGCTGGTTGTTGCCGGTTGTCATATAAAATCCACTTTTTGTCATATGTCATAATCCAATTGAGAAATTGTTATTTTTGTGTAGAATAAGAGAAGATACTTCAAAATGATGATTTTTTTTTAATTCGAGGTCAGCTCATGAGGCATTCACTTATTGAGTTTTTTCACCTTTCCAATTTGATTCAGATGTTGAATGACCACAGAATGGTCAACACTGAATTCTTCCGCAACTTCTCGTGCAGTTTTAAGAGGATCAGCTTTGATGATCCTCTCAGTTGGTCCTTGCCAACTTCCAATGGCCGGCCACTGTGCTCCTCATCTTCAAGGCCCCCATCTCCTTTGTAAATCTTTCTGAACCACCACTGCACTGTAGGTTCATTCGCAGTTTCTGGGCCAAATGCACTGTTAATACTGTGAGTTGTCTCCACTGCTTTATGACCCATTTTGAACTCAAGAAAATCACTCAAATTTGCTTTTTGTCTAACATCATTTCCCTAGTCTAAAATAAATATAAAACAAACAGCAAGTAATAAGTCATTAGCAAAAAAACATAAAGCGAGAAATGCACGTTAAAATGACATATAACATAACCACATTTAAGAATATATTCCAATATCAATAGGCAAAGTTCGACAATGCAAAACTGCAATTACTTTTACACCAACCTAATAATACATAACTGACTACTGAACGATGTGGGGTTTGGGGCACTGACCCTCTCTCTGCACAGTTGAAAATCTGAGTTTAATTTATAATCAACCCTCTATTTTGTAGTTCTGTATCCACAGATTCAGCCAAGCATGTTAGGGGTAATGTAGTGCTTCAGCATTTACTACTGAAAAAAAAATGCAGTTAAAACCTGTGTGGTTCAGGGTCAACTGTACTATTTATTTACTGTATCCTCAGACAATAAAGTATAAACTCTGTAAGGGTGATGATCTCTGGTTGCTTAGTTATTTGTACCCAGCGTCTGACACAGGTGCTTCATAAATACTTGCTGAATGAAGGCACCCCAGCGCCACCCTGGTCTGAGATGGCCGAGGCACAGCTTTGCTCAGAGCAGGACAATGGACAGGAACTTCTGTAGGTTCTCCCTAGATGAAAGTGAAAGTGACTCAGTCGTGTCTGACTCTTTGCGACCCCATGGGCTGTATGGTCCATGGAATTCTCCAGGCCAGAATACTGGAGTGGGTAATCTTTCCCTTCTCCAGGGGATCTTCCCAACCCAGGGATTGAACCCAGGTCTCCCGCATTGTAGGTGGATTTGTTACCAGCTGAGGCACAAAGGAAGCCCAAGAATACTGGAGTGGGTAGCCTATCCCTTCTCCAGCAGATCTTCCTGACCCAGGAATCAAACGGGGGTTTCCTGCATGGCAGGCAGATTCTTTACCAACTGAGCTATCAGGGAAGCCCAGGGTTCCACAATTCCAATCCCGGGCCAAGTCTGGGCAAGCACCTTCTGCTGGGAGGGCTCTCCAAGGAGCCGGTGAAGGGTGAGGGTGAGGACCAGGCAGAGTCAATGTCAAGTGTCCAGCCCCTCCGCTCCGCCCGCACAGCGTTCACACTTCCAGCCTGCCCATCCGCTGCCCCTGGTCGCTCCATCTCCTGGGCATCACCACCCCTGCCCTCCCAGTCCAGACACTTTCATCACCTGCCTCTGATGCTCACTCTGAGAATACTGCGTAAAGGAACACAGCCTTCCCTGCCTTTCCTCTCTCCTCGCCCCTTTCTTCCCACTCTGGAAGGGATGAGGGAAGACAGACCTGCTTTTCCTGGGGGACCCACGCTGGCGGCCTCACAATCACTGCCCCTTCTTCCACATGTTTGCTCCTGGAGGCTCTGCCTTGCAAGATATTTGCAAAAAGGAACGCTTGTTCTTCCCAGCACACAGGAGCCTCATCCCACTGGCAACACCAATCGCAAGCTTTCCCCCTGCCACCGCCGTGTCTGGACTTTGCACTCTGGTTCCCAGGAGGCACTGGGACCTCAGTCACTGGGAGAAGACCTCTCCCAGAAGTCACCTCTGCGTTGGCCCCACTGCTGTGTCAGCCCCCAGGGACTTACTCTTAGGGTACAGTTCCTCTGAGGTCACTGGCTCCATGTGGCCCCTGAGGCACTTAGCTGAAGTAGAAGGAAAAAATGTTGGTTCTCCAGGAGCTGTCATTTGAGGGAGGCAAAAAAAGGGAGACCCTTCTTGAAGGTCCCCAAAGAGGGGCAGGCAGCCCCTGGCCTGGGCAGGACTTGTCCAAGGGGCATCGGTTTTTTTTTTTCATATTTTTTTTTAATTGAAGGTTAATTGCTTTACATAACTTTGTGGTTTTCTGTCATACATCAAAAGGAATCAGCCACAGGTACACCCAGATCCCCTCCCTCCCACCTCCTTCCTTTGGGGAGCGGCTTACCGTAGGAAGTGGAGGAGAATGGGCAGGACGCCACCAGGGCACCTCTTGGCCCAGCAATGCTGGGTTCTGGGGGCGTAAGGAGCAGGATCCCTGCAGTCAGAGAGAATGCTGAGTCCTCCCTCAGGTTTTTTCTAGCGACATGTCCTTGAACAAGTTACTGAACCTGAGTCTCAGTTTCCTGGTGTTTAAATTAGGGATAACAAGGGGACCTACCTAACGGGGTACTTTTTGAGAGCTTAATGGAATAACGTAGGTAAAGCACACGGCGGAGTACCTGGCGTATAGTTAGTGCTCCATAAATGCCAGCTGCTGTAATTAATGCCATTACAACGTGTGAGGTGGAGGCTGAATAACAGTCAGTGCCCCACAAACCCTCTGCCTGCTCTTCATCTGGGAACTTCAAGTCCATCAAACGCTGAGCAGCAGGGAAGGTGTGGGTGGAAGAAATGTACAGAGAGAAACTGAATTCTAAACCAAGCCTGGTTGAACTCACCTTCGAAGACGGGCACCTCAGGCCCAGGCGTCTCCGGGGTCCCAGGAAGAGCAAAGAGGCAGAGAACAAGGCCCGTGGCCACACTGGCTTTGGAGCAGAGACTGCCCGATGAAGGCTTAGAGCAGTTAGGATGCCACGGTCACAAGACCAACCCTAGCAACCCTAGGGGTGCACCAGGTCCCCTGCCCAAAGGCCGATTGTTTGCGGCTGGAGGGTGTTGGAATGTTCTGGATGACCTGCCAGCCCCACTGGAAGCCCAGCTCTGAGCGCTGGAAACAGAGGCTGAAGTGGGGTGTGTCCAAGGTGCTCCTGCTCGCCACAGAAGACAGCACGCATACAGCAAGGCCCTTCCACATGCAGTCCTGGGCGTCAGGGCCTTCAGCCCACCACCTCTGCCTGGCTGACTCCGTTTCAAGCTGCGCCCCAGTATCCTGTCCTCCAAGGTCCATTTCCTAAACTGGAGATAGACATAGTCACCTCTTTATCCACTATCCCTGTATTACACCACTTGTTTCTTTTTTTTTTTTTTTTTTTTACACCACTTGTTTCATTACTGAAAGACTAACTGCTGTATGTGCTTATCGCTCAGTCATATCCGAATCTTTGTGACCCCATGGACTGTATCCACCAGGTTCCTCTGCCCATGGAGTTCTCCAGGCCAGAATACTGGCCTTCTCCAGGGCATCTTCCCCACCCAAGGATCGAAGCCAGATCTCTTACATTTTAGGTGGATTCTTTACCATGGGTTGGGAAGATCCCCTGGAAAAGGGAACAGCTACCCACTCCAGTATTCTGGCCTGGAGAATTCCATGGACTGTATAGTCCATGGGATCGCAAAGAGTTGGACATGACTGAGCAACTTTCACTTTTACCATCTGGACCACCAGGAAAGCCACGTATTATAGCACTTGTTTCATTATTGTAAGGCTAACTACTCCATTTAATAAGACTAAGAATAATACTTATCTGGCACTTACTGTGCCAGGCACTGTTCTAAACTCAGGCCATGTATTAACTCATTCAATCATTACAATTCTATGAAGTAGGTACTGTTATCATCCCATTCATACACAAGGAAACCGATGCACAGAGATGTTAAGATAACCTGCCCAATACTCAGCTAGAAGTCATGGGGCCTGGATTTAAGCCCCAGTGATGCGGCTTTAGAACTCCTAGAAGGCAGGGGCAACACCTGATGTGTTTCTATCCCTCGAACCTAGCACTGGGCTGAACGCACAGCAGGTGCTTACAAAAGATGGGGAAAGCATGTGCCTGCATATGGCTAACATGGCGAATGTCCCAGCCTCTGAGCTGCAGGACAGAGAGACCAAGGCCCTCTGGAAAGCATCAGGTAAAGGCATCCTTCTTATGCGCCCTCTCTTAGCAAGTGCACCACATACTGCAGTCTGTCCTGCCCGTTGAGCCTTCTCCTGCACGTCTCCTGCATTCTGGTTTTTGCCTTTGTCTGTTCATCGGTCACTCTCCCCTTGTCCTGTCCCGTTCAGCCTCCATCCATCGTCCCTGCCCTTCCGTATAGTTCTTGCAGGCTTGAAAGCCTTCCACCCTCATTCTCTGCCTTAGAGCTTTTCTAGAATCCAGACTTGCCCAAGGAAGCTGAGAACACCAGTGACACTGATTCATTAGACTGGCCACAGACCAAGCTCCTACACACAGACCCTGAATGAAAACAGCGACCTCTGCTTACGTGCTGTGTGTGTGTGACTGCCTGCCTGCAGCTTGTCACAGACCTGTGTGAGATCAGGAAGACCCACTGCCCTGTCTCTTCTCCCAGGGGCCCAGTTCCTCCAGGAAGCCTTTCCTGATCCCTTGAGAAAGCTTATTCATGCAACCATTCAGCAAATCTTTATATATCTTAATATTCTGAGACAAGGCATGCTTCTGCAAAGTTCGGTTAAAATGTAACCTTCAGAGAACTGCATAAGTTACCAGCTGTCACAGACACAGGTGCCAAATGAACTGCAAAGAGGCAGTGATTTCAAAACGGAGACCTTTGTGACCTGGGACAAGCGGCTTATCCTCCACAGTCCTCAATGTCCTCAGTTATAAAGTGGATGATAATCCCGAATTTATAAAGTTATTAGGAGGATCAAATCAGATAATTTTTGTAAAGTTCCTGACAGACTGATGCTTAGTAGATACTCAATAATAAATGCTTCTTTCTCCCTTCTCCATCTAAGACACCGGCCTTCTATTCAGCTCTCCCAGATAAACGATGAGATATGAACTGGTCTATCCTTGGAGGTCAGAAATGTCTTAAGGACAGGATGACCCTGGGTCTGTACGCTTTGCAGTATCTGGTTTATTGTAAGGAGATGGGCCTGTCATATTAGAGGTTACTCAGTATGATCAAGATGACAGTTTGCTAGGACTGTTCACACCCCTCCCCCAGCAACACCACAAGTGATGGGTAAAAAGTCTGATGGGCAGAGACCTGATCGGCTGGGAGGTCCAGATACAAATTCGGCCCTGAGATATAAAGGTTTAATGGCTGTATCCTCAGCTCCTAAAATAGTGCTAAGCAGAGGAGGTGCTCAATAAATTGTTGAATCAATGATTTTTTTTTTAAACAATGGGTTTTCTTTCCCATTTCAAATTTAAAAAAAAAAGAGAGAGAGGGGGTAGGAGGGGTAAATGCCCTGGTTCAGGAGTGATGCCAGGGGAATGCAGCTGCCAGGCAGGCCACCCAGGCTCCGCCCCTGCAAAGGGGCCGCAACAAAGCTACCAGCACAGGACAGGTGTTCCCACCATTAGGAGGCTCCAGAGCCAGGAACCCATGCACCGCCCAGCTTGTGGCTGAAGCTGCAGGTTACAGAAGAGAAGGGGAAAAGGTGCACACAGGCCTGGAAGTGAGGGAGGGAGAAGTCTGGGGAGAGGAGGAGGGTGGGAGAGGAGGAGGGTGAGAGAGGAGGGGGAACTCTGTGAGGGGGTGGGGAGAGGAAGAGACTCCTGAAGGAGACAGGAGGAGCACAGAGGGGGAGAGGCACCGGAAATAAGGATGAGGAGTGGGTAGGAACTGTGGAGAGTTCCAGAGGAAATCTGCTGTCTCAGCCTGGGTGAAATTCGTCTTAGCAAGACTTCTGAGTTCCCCCTGCCACCCAGCATCTCCTCTGGGTTGGGCTGTGCAGGGGGAGGCTGTAGATTTGGGGGTGCCCCTAGATGCCAGGTGTCTGCCAGACCCTGGGCAGATCCCAAT